>NC_090283.1:75129240-75445490 GCF_037392515.1 Haliotis asinina | reverse complement strand
CGCAGGATGGTGCCATGTTCAAACAGCGGACTGGAGGAATAAATCTACATCTCATTCTATTTCTCATTTGACATAGACAGTGTGGGGACTTGTCTCCTAAAAAGAAAAAAACAATTGACTGCCTTTATTTGTACATTCTATATAAATGGTACATATATAATGAGGCTGCAGGACATTAGAACATTTATTAAGAAATGCTATGAATACATAAAGCTTGAATACCAATTATTGCAAATGTTTTTTTATTTTACATTTCTGCTGAAAAGATATACATTCAAGTCTTGTTAATTCGACATCATATCGTTTGTTGCACTGCAAACTATCAGATTGACAAGGATGTTGGACTAAGGAAATGAGACTAAGTTACGTTTATTCAATTTGTCATCAACAAAAGCATCGGATTAACATGACTTGACTTTACAAAAATTAATAGCTGAATGTATTTTCATATATAAAATATCACAGGTGATAACCTCACTTATATAATGTCATTCTTAAGCAATATTTCACAAATTATCATTCTTTAAGCAACTGTTGAACCCAGTGAGTAAACAAAGCCTGACTGAACTGCCCCAATTAATGACATATTGCAAACCGAGTTGCTGCCATTTGTTTTTACAAGTCACTCCAACAGATCTTTACTTACACTTAAGTTACCTGGTCTAAGGTTGAAAGTACAGTACAGATATTGTTTATACACACATTTATGCTCGTCAAAAAACATATCGCAGTCTCATATTGCAAATTTCTTTTGTGAGCAGTTGGACAGGTGAAAACATTAAGTATTCTTCCAGATTTCAACTTTACCTTGAGAATTTTACACAACTCTATAACTCTCTTAATGTTCCAAATCTTGGGCTGTAAAAAAGAATTTGTAGGTGAGAAGCAACAACATCGTGAGTCACCCAGCCCCAGATACATAGTGAAGGTCATTGCCAGTATTCGGCAGTGGGAATTTCTTTTCAGTTATTAATATTTTCATCCACCTGCACATTGCAACTGGTACATTTTGTTTGGAGGTGCCAAAATTTTCCATATATGATAGCAGCAGTAGAAGTAGTAGTGGTATTATTTGGATCATAATTATTAGAAGTAATTAATCACTCTGTGAGGTGATGTATTATTTTGACTGGTCTTTGATTAATTGATTTCAGTGAAGGTCACAAATGCTTTCAAGGTCAAAAATAGTTTGAAGGTCAGAAATAATTTCAAGGCCACTTTATCGCCACTGGTCAAAATGTCAATTTATGACCATCAAACACATCTGCTTTCTCCAAATATTCAAGATCACTTTCTTCTCCACTGCAATTGTAATCAGAAATTGTCCTGATGAGTACATTCAAGAACTCCAATTCACCGTAAGGCATAGAATACAACATCTTACATCCACCCACCTTACGAAGCTGCCAAGTCTCGCAGCAAGTGTGGCGACAGCCTACAGACATGATTGATGCTGGGTCTCCATGAAGAACTCTGACAAGTCACATGTAGGATAGGGGACAGACATTTGTACAAATTAATTGGAGCAGAGAGCAGAGCAGAAGACATTTAATAAAACTTGACGTCAATCAGGCCACTGGCAGCATTCCAGCACCAGTCTGATAGGGAAAGAGGACATAGAGTTGGCATAGAGATTCTTCAAACAGTCCCTGGAGGGCCAATTGATTACATGTGCTCATTATTTTCAGTTAATGTACCAGGTATTCAAGGAAATCCTAAACGTGCAGTCACTCCTCTTCATTCTTCTGAGACCGGAGTTGAACATTGCTAATAGCAACATAAATCAATATTAACTCACCCATGCAGTTTGGTCATGTGGATAGAGCACCCGTCCTGAGTGCGGAAGGTTAGCTGGTTCAGTCCAAGGCTGCATCATACCACCTATATGAAGATATGGTACTTATTGTTTCCTTGCCTGATACACATTAAAGGGAGACAACGATGATTGGTATTTCAGTGGTCTAGCACAGAAGAATCCAGCAGTTGTCTGTACTAACACAGGCCATTACACTCAAACACACATTAATGCACATCGTAAAAATAAAAACGTCTTGAATGAGACATCTGAAGATATGGTACTTATTGTTTCCTTGCCTGGTGCACATTAAAGGGAGACAACGATGATTGGGTATTTCAGTGGTCTAGCACAGAAGAATCCAGCAGTTGTCTGTACTAACACAGGCCATTACACTCAAACACACATTAATGCACATCGTAAAAATAAAAACATCTTGAATGAGACATCTGACCCAGTTCATGTCACCTTATTTATAGTATAATCATGATTATTTTATCAGTATTCTCAACAATTAACACTCCAAAAACATGCTGATTGTAGCTTAAATCGATTAGGTTATTAGTTAAATACCAGTACAATTACCTCCTAACTTGCCCAAAAGAGTCTTTCAAGTTCTCTCTTTACAACCTTGTACTCATCTATCAGGTAAATGTGAGATCTGGTATAGGAACATTGACGAAATACTAAGTCTTACTCAAGACATCTAGATGTTGGTTCATGCAACTAAAACAAAGCCATGTTAGTGTATACTAGTGACCTACAACTGAACCACATTAGTTGATACTATGCACCTAACAACTGATCTACTTTGATTCTAAAAGTTGAGTCAGTAATGAAGCATACAACTTATTTTTTATGTCACAGATTGGTACAAAATATTTTCCAAATTCAAGAATTCATGTAACTTATGTGTTCCAACATTGAGCTTGTACAGGTTTCAATAAAGATGACACTACAAAACGTACACACCCACACACACATCTCAAATATTTTGCCTTTGCATGTTTGACATTATCTTACTGCACCCAACATGAAATATGTTGTAGGAGAGTACAATCTCAGTGTGCTGTATGCATTCACACATGTAGTGTTCCCATCTGAAACACGTGTATAAACATTATCTCTTCAGCTGCATCAGCTTGTGCAGATGGACGATAACCCAAGGAACTGAATTACCGTATTTCCTCTGTTAAAAGCTATCACATGCTGTGTCTTTCAAGAATAATTTCAGTATATAAAATAAGGCCTGTCCTATCACCCAAGACAGGCCAGATTTCCTAACAGACTGTCTAAATTTACAGCTAGCCAGCCTGATGGTCTGGTACAATTTTAGAAAACATGTTCTATACATCAGAATAATTTTCTTGGAATGTCCGGTCTGGTTAAATCCATTTTGGAGTGGTCACTTTACTAGCCCTTATGTCCTACTGGGTTTTTAGCTTACTTCATACACTGAGCAAGTCATGCCTCATTATGATACCAAATCTTGTGAAATGTGAAATTTTTGTAATGAAGAACAACCTTTTGACATGCTGACATCAAATGGACACCAAGTTAGTGTAACTTATCAACAGATTCTAGTAGGCTTTGGGAATTTGAACCTACACCCACAGAGTCAGGCATGTATTGCCAGTACACAAAGTCAAACATCGAGCCCACTCTCTGAGGCTTTCACAAAAATATTCATGGCCAAGTCAGTGTTTTTTGTTAAATTCTCACATACCTGGATATATTATAGAGGAAATACAGAAGAGCTAGCTTCTAAGTTTGACATTTTGAGAAGCACAATCCAGTGTATGTTTGTTTCGGACGGACGCGCACAGAATGGTTGGTTTGAACCTGCATGGATTTCTTTTGATATGGAGTAATAATACACAGGGCTTTCTCCAGTGTGTGTTGATAAGAAATAATGTTTTCTCGAAGAGAGAAAAACATCGCAACATTTAAGTTATTCTTTCTTTATGCAGTCTGACATTTGAAGGGTTAGGAAAAGTTGTTAGGGGAACAGCAGAGGTTGATCTGGAAGATTGTCTGCATAGCAAATTGTTGAGTTTACATTGTTCGACACACCTGGCCACGTTACAAGAGTAATGTGTTTACTGCAGAGTTCAGTTTAGTTTCGTAGGCTGAGTTTACATTTGACATATCCAACTGCACAGTCATTTAGGGAAGCAAGGAGCCACTTGAAATTTTTACTGTCTTGGTTAAAAAAATGCACCAAAGCTGAAAAATGAAACACAATTCCATTAACCAACTTATCTAAATAAATGCATGGTTCACCACAAATCAGCACAAGCAAAAATATCACATTTTACAACCATATTCAGTAAGAGCAGGACAGTGTTATATCAATCTTTAAACCTTGTACAAGTACAATAATTCAAAGTCAGTGGCAATTCTGGGACAATCAACAGTTCACAGTTTCCTTCACATAGTATACAGTAGTTGAAGATTTAGTTGAAAACCAGATGTTTCAAACAGTTGCACATGTCGACATCTCCATCTGCTGCTTTAATGTTGAACAAAATCAAATATTTTCCCCTTGACTTCTGTAGTAATGTTTTCAGATAACTAAGTCACCAACAGATGTTACATGTACCATCTGGCCTTAAAGCAGCAATGAAAATATAGAAATGACTACCTCAGCCAGCCCTTATTCCAGGAAGCTAACCAGACCAACCCAAGTTCCGCACAAAACGTCATCCACTTTAGAATATATGTGGTCACATTCAGTATAATTCATCCTGCTAAAAAGACAGCTTTAAATGCTGAAACAACATTGTAAATGTTACTTACCTGATGGATGTACATTGAAAAAACACTAAAATCTTGCACAAAATCATCCAATCACAGTCTGCTGTTACCTGAGGGTGTCCGGGTGTAATAGCCTTCTCCCTAGGCAATCTGTCTTTCTGTTCTTATTATGGGAATAATGTATCTAAGAATACTCAAAGATAAGTCCAGTATGGTGTTCAAGTCCTGTTTATTCTTCGAATGAATTTTCACATAAATGGCCTCAGATATTACCTAGTTCCCAACATTGATTCACAAACTTCCTGGGAGAAACCCACATGGGTACAATGTGTCAGGCCCATTTTCTGGTGTCCCCCGCCATGATATCGCTGGAATATTGCTAAAAGCGGCATAAAACCAAACTCACTCACTCACTCACTCACACTCCTGGAAGAACTTGTTGGTTTCTTGTACATCTCCTAAAACGGACCGATGAACTGCAAATTTTATCATTGTACAAAACTGCCACATAACTATAAATAGTGCACATTATAATTTACTAATATCCAAGAGCTTTCTTATATTTGAACCTTTTTCTGGACTCAACCAAAAAAGTAATCATTTAAAAAAATTTAAGTTGTTATCCATTGCAGCAGGGTGAAACCACAGAGGTGGAACAGCCACTATCTCATCGTTCACAAGATACACATGCCTGATGAAAAATGTTGAATGCTGATGTGAAACAGTTGATGATTAAAGTGTACGATTTTGTCTGTGCTGAAGCTGAAAGGGACAAACCATGCCATTAATAATTTCCGTAAGCAGGCATCAAAAGTTTTAGGAGTATCAGAGGAGGATTTAGATTGAAGGATTTCATCTGCTGATCAGGTTGCCTTGAACAAATGTGGATCAGTTGTAGGGCCATTGGCATTACATTTCTTGCATCACCCAACGCATATGATAAACATTTGATCTCTATTTAGAGGCCATTATGGAATGTACAAACTGTATACACATTCCTGAACTTTTCGACTGCTTGTGAAAAATGACAGGGCCTCTATAAAGGTTATCAAATAGGAAATCCTCACACAAATTCCATGTTTGTTTGATTATCCATATAATTTTTCCCTGTTATTAATGCCCAAAATATTGATACCATTTTGAGCCTGATTCAGATCATGCCATGTATCAAAAAGCCATCCAATCAGACAACACTCAAAAACAAAATACATTTTGTGCAGGGTTAGTGATAACAAAGATTGTCATGCGACTTCAGCGCAGAACAGTGAATAGGTTCAGGGTTTGAAGAATGTGTTACTCTGGATGATTGAGGCACACCACTGAGAGGATCAATGTCAAGGTCACTCTGAGTCAATAATTTGAAATGGTTGCTTGGCAAGCAATCTGCCCCAACAGTCAGTATATCTGTATCTGCTGAGTGACCTGGACTTTCATTTTTCCTGGAATTGAAGCGAGAACTGTCTGCATATGAACAGAAGTTTCCACTCAGTCATTTTGAACATGTTGCTGATAGTTCTTTTAACTGGGAACTATAGCCATCCTCACCCCAAAAAGCCATTACAGCACAATCAGACGATCTGCTTCCCTTGGTTGGTAAGACTAAGCGGCGGTTACTGTGTTGAAGCAAGTCTTTGATTTTGAATCTTAAATGTCTGCTGTTCTGTTCCAGTTGATTCTCCAAGACTCTATCACCCATCCAGCTCTCCATCAGGGTTCAAAGTCATGGACCGAAAGTTTTCAGCCCCAGTTATTGGGTCAAAGGACATATGCCAGAGTATAGAAGATGAACACCGCCTGTCCCGATGCCCTGAAGTGGAGAACATTCCAGAGGTCGTGCAGGAGGACGACCTTAATCTCAGTCCTCCCAACAGATTGAGGTAAGGCGCTAGAATCTCACAGATTTGAAGATTCTGTGCACATGGCTGCTGGGTACACAGTGTGTTTTGCAAGATCTAATATTTCTTGCTTTATGGGTCTGCCAGTCATATTCTTTCTGGAATAAGAAAAAAATACTAATATATTTTCCTCACTCAATAGATAAAATCCTAATGCTTTATAGAACAAAACTGTAAACTTACAATAAGCGTTTTTAAATGTAATTTAGCCCATATACACTTCATCGGTTGCCAGAAGTGAAATACATTTGGTATTTGGAAGGAATATTATATTTACTGGTGATTCTATTTAAGAAATAAAATTGGTCTGACCTTGTTGTATGTTACATATGACCCTGATTGCCCATATGTCGTGATATGCCATCCGTTCACCACTAACAGTATGAAATCTGGTCATGACAGGATTAAAATCACTCACATTAGTCATGTTACAGACACAAAGCCAACATTAAGTGTGTGTCCCACTATGATTTTTCTGGAGAGTGTGAGTGAGTTTGTATTTGTTCAGTGAGATTTGATTGACAACATCAGACATGGTCTCCACACATTGTTCCATTGTGGTGAATCAAATCCTAGTCTACGGCACAACTAGCGAATGCTTTCACCACTGAACTGACCCACAACCCAAAATAACAAAGTGTATGCGAGTGATCCATCAGAAATCATCTTTGTATGTTTCAGTCTAATGCGAGGCACAAATGCTACTACCAGTTCTCCAACAACTGAGAGAAATGAAACCCTTCCTTCACCATTGTCCCCATCTCCACCACCTCCTCCCCCACCTCCCATCCTGGATGAGAGTGACTACCCCCTCACACCTCCGTCCAAGAACAAGAAGTCCTACATGCACGCAGCATCAACAGTGAGCACCTCCAGCTTTGGCATCCCTAGCAACATCTCCACATTGTCCACATCCAAGTCTGAGGACCACGAAGACATCGACACAAAGAAGAAGGTCAAGGTTAGTTCAGCAGGAATTATGTTAAAATTCAACATAGCATCAACATTGTCTCCGCCTCAGTTGTCATTGACATCTACCCTGTGACCTCACAATAGTCGTACCATTTGCTGAGGGTCAGCTGCCACATTTCATTGTTCAGAGTTGTCTCCCTTGGACATGCCAGAAACTTCAAGTCACTGTATGAGAAGCTTTAAAGAATATCATACTGCAGCTGTGACATGCACTGTTACTGTATGTAGTTATCAAGGAGGTAACTGGATTGTTCTATTCATAGTATTGCAGCATTTCACTGCTGGGGCTTTGTGTTCAAGATGTGGCATATTTGTCAATATTATGGGGTTTTTTTTCAAAAATGGAAACAAAGGCAGAAACATTAATTATATATAATACAAAATGATATGATATATGTCACGTATATATCATACAGACATGCAAAATATTTCATATACATGCCATTGTATATGTATATATATATACCACATTCGACATTGATACAAGAGGTATATCCCATCTGTACTTGTAGCGCCACCCAGTGGACAGTTCCTACTACATTGCCAAGGAGCTGCTGATGACGGAACGGACGTACAAAAAGGATCTGGAGCTCATCTGTGTGGTAAGTCACCATCAAACCATTTGGAAAGAGTCAAAGAGAGCATATGCTCAGTTGAATGAAATACATGTTGTTTCAATGTGTGAACTCTATTTATCTTTGCTTTAATATGATAAGTGGTGCATACAATGTCCGAAGAAGCTTTGAGCTCATATGTTTGTATCTAGCAAAAGCCCAGTGGAGGATGACGTTGATCAGTTTTAGTGCCAGAACGTCTGTATTGTTGATGTTATGTCACTGTTCCAGTGGTTCCGCAATGCTCTCAGTGGCGACACGATGATCCTCAACTCCATGGTGGAGCTTGTGTTCTCCTACCTCGACCCTATCTATGAGTTCCACTGCAGCTTCCTGAAGGATGTGGACCAGAGACTGTCAATGTGGTCAGTGACTGTCAAGTGTCATGATATTGCTGATATCAGAGATACAATACCTGATGTTTCCTTGATATTGATGAGATGCCCTGATATTAGTCATATTTCTCTAATTGATGCATCCTAATACAGCTCACATTTAACTGATACAACAGACATTCTGTTGTATTTCATGTTTCCCTGAGGGGTGTTTGGGTAGTCAAGTGGTTAAAACGTTTGATCGTCATGCCAAAGGCCTCTTTTCAGTTCCCCATATTGGCATGTGTGAAGCCCATTTGTGGTGTGCCTGGCCATAAACCTTGTAAAACTAGACTCACTCACTAATATTATCTTATATTTCCTAGATACATGTGTGATATATATATGAGTATATTCCTGCTGCAGGGAAGGAAAATCCAATGCTCACCAGAACGGGGACTACCAGAGAATCGGAGACATTGTCCTCAATGCTCTAGTCGTGGCAGAAGAGGTGACTCTATAACTTTTCCAAATTACTTCAGATACTCTAATGATCATTTAGCTGAGAGTCTGTGTCGCTTTGCCTCATGTCTGTGTGTGTGTAGTTTCCTGGGGTCATAGTGCTAGCCAGCTGAGATACATGCCCCAGTTACAATACCCTTGCCACACAGGCACAATGTAATGACTCCAAGGAAATTAGTACTTTTTTTGATTTCTTAATGCAGAGTACAAGGCATGGAAATAACAAGTATCATGTTTAATATTGGCTTTGGTTTGTATGTGGCCGAGGATCAGATCAGGGAGACACTTACATGGAGATGATACGAAATCAGATCAGGGAGACACTTACATGGAGATGATACGAAATCAGATCAGGGAGACACTTACATGGAGATGATACGAAATCAGATCAGGGAGACACTTACATGGAGATGATACGAAATCAGATCAGGGAGACACTTACATGGAGATGATACGAAATCAGATCAGGGAGACACTTACATGGAGATGATACGAAATCAGATCAGGGAGACACTTACGTGGAGATGATACGAAATCAGATCAGGGAGACACTTACATGGAGATGATACGAAATCAGATCATGGAGACACATGGAGATGATACGAAATCAGATCAGGGAGACACTTACATGGAGATGATACAAAATCAGATCAGGGAGACACTTACATGGAGATGATACAAAATCAGATCAGGGAGACACTTACATGGAGATGATACGAAATCAGATCAGGGAGACACTTACATGGAGATGATACGAAATCAGATCATGGAAACACTTACATGGAGATGATACGAAATCAGATCAGGGAGACACTTACATGGAGATGATACGAAATCAGATCATGGAGACACTTACTTGGAGATGATACGAAATCAGATCAGGGAGACACTTACATAGAAATGATACGAAATCAGATCAGGGAGACACTTACATGGAGATGATACGAAATCAGATCATGGAGACACTTACATAGAAATGATACGAAATCAGATCAGGGAGACACTTACATAGAAATGATATGAAATCAGATCATGGAAACACTTACATAGAAATGATACGAAATCAGATCAGGGAGACACTTACATAGAAATGATACGAAATCAGATCATGGAGACACTTACATAGAGATGATACGAAATCAGATCATGGAGACACTTACTTGGAGATGATACGAAATCAGATCAGGGAGACACTTACATAGAGATGATACAAAATCAGATCAGATCAGATCATGGAGACACTTGGAGATGATACGAAATCAGATCATGGAGACACTTACGTGGAGATGATACGAAATCAGATCATGGAGACACTTACATAGAGATGATACGAAATCAGATCATGGAAACACTTACATAGAAATGATATGAAATCAGATTAGGGAGACACTTACATAGAAATGATACGAAATCAGATCAGGGAGACACTTACATAGAAATGATACGAAATCAGATCATGGAGACACTTACATAGAGATGATACGAAATCAGATCAGGGAGACACTTACATGGAGATGATACGAAATCAGATCAGGGAGACACTTACATAGAGATGATACGAAATCAGATCATGGAGACACTTACTTGGAGATGATACGAAATCAGATCAGGGAGACACTTACATAGAGATGATACAAAATCAGATCAGATCAGATCATGGAGACACTTGGAGATGATACGAAATCAGATCATGGAGACACTTACATAGAGATGATACAAAATCAGATCATGGAAACACTTACATAGAAATGATACGAAATCAGATCAGGGAGACACTTACATAGAAATGATACGAAATCAGATCAGGGAGACACTTACATAGAGATGATACGAAATCAGATCAGGGAGACACTTACATAGAGATGATACGAAATCAGATCAGGGAGACACTTACATGGAGATGATACGAAATCAGATCAGGGAGACACTTACATAGAAATGATACGAAATCAGATCAGGGAGACACTTACTTGGAGATGATACGAAATCAGATCAGGGAGACACTTACATAGAAATGATACAAAATCAGATCAGGGAGACACTTACATAGAAATGATACGAAATCAGATCAGGGAGACACTTACATAGAAATGATATGAAATCAGATCATGGAAACACTTACATAGAAATGATACGAAATCAGATCAGGGAGACACTTACATAGAGATGATACGAAATCAGATCAGGGAGACACTTACATAGAAATGATACGAAATCAGATCAGGGAGACACTTACATAGAGATGATACAAAATCAGATCAGATCAGATCATGGAGACACTTGGAGATGATACGAAATCAGATCATGGAGACACTTACTTGGAGATGATATGAAATCAGATCAGGGAGACACTTACTTGGAGATGATACAAAATCAGATCAGGGAGACACTTACATAGAGATGATATGAAATCAGATCAGGGAGACACTTACTTGGAGATGATACAAAATCAGATCAGATCAGATCATGGAGACACTTGGAGATGATACGAAATCAGATCATGGAGACACTTACTTGGAGATGATACGAAATCAGATCTGATCAGATCATGGAGACACTTACTTGGAGATGATTCAAAATCAGATCTGATCAGATCAGGGAGACACTTACATTTAGATGATACAAAATCATGTTGCCGTTCTAGTGTTCTCCTCCATCTTTAAAAATAAGTCTTGCCTGCTTTAATCAGTAAAAACATATCATTGAGAATGCTGTCTGTTCAGTTTAATTTTAACGAAAACAAGAGATTTCACCCCCGGCCAAGATTTTGACACATCTCATCAACTGGTGTGTTTCGTGTTGAACGTTTAGTTGTCACTGCACCCATGTGAATGAGAAATCTTAAGCGATATTTTTTATTTTTAAAGATATGCAATTTTTTTCTAAAGTTGGTCTGTTGTTTTTATTGCACTCCACGTTGATGTGATCCTTATCTGACCTCTGACCTCTGACCTCTCTCCCACAGCTGTACTGCAACTACCTGGACCGACAGGAGGAGATTCTGTCGGAGGTGGAGACCAAGATGAGAAGAAACAGGAAGTTTGAGGAGTTGTACAAGGACTTTGAAGCACAGAAAGTATGTTACCTCCCCTTGAATACATTCTTCCTGAAACCTGGCCAGAGGTTGTTGCACTTCAAGCTGATATTAGAGAGTGAGTTGAAAATCATATAGCTGCATTTACTCAATAAACATGTAGCAATCATAAATTTAGTGGTTACTCAAATAATAATTTATAATAAATTGAAATTGTATCTTTAAACATACTTAGATGAGTGAATTGAGTAGGTGTTTATGCCTATTTTAGAAATGTTTCTGCCAGAGTCCTCCCAAAATTGGCTTTAATCATGGTATTTCAATGATTAACAATGAAAATGATTTCATAATTGAATAGTCATCATTGAAATTCCATTTTTATTTCAGAGAGCCTGGAAGTTATAAATAGTTGGTGATAAAATAAACATTTAGAATCAGTTAGGTTATGAAGTCTTTGGTTAAAAGTTTTTGAAACACCCATAAAATATCCTATTACTTGATAGTATGATAACTTGATAGTTTCACCCTGAGGAATAACTGCATATTATTCTGTGTTGATGTGTTAAATGTTCTGTGATGAGAGAAATATACATATTTCAGAACTTGTGAAGCACTATTCCCTCAACCATGCTGATTTAGATGATTGTACAGGTCAGTAAAATTTGGTTGCAAATGATTGTAAAGTTCTGTTTGAGTTTAGTTCTAACGCCACTCAGCAATTTTCTATCTATAAGGCAGCAGTCTGTAAATAATTCAGTCTGGACTACACAATCTAGTGATAAATTGCATGACCATCGATCTACACAACTGAGAACCAATGGCGTGGCAACCAAGTCAGTCAGTCTGACCACTGGATCCTGTTAGTCGCCTCTTACGCCAAGGATTTACAAATTCATGTTGCTATTGTTACAACAAGCATTGACTGCTTAAGACCAAATCTAACCTGGATTTGCATGGGTTGTAAACTTGTGTTTAACTCAATCATAATGATTGTAGAGTGCTAAATATGTGTCAGGGATTGTAGACTTGTGTTGAAGGCTAATGAAAATTATTTGTTAGCACATAATTATAGGGTAAAACATGTTAGTATTTCAAGATCGTGCTCAGATCAGTGTTTGTTTGTTGTCAACAGAAGCTTTAGCCAAAGTCACGGAAATAACAACGTCATACAAGGACAAGTTGAAGCGAGTGGTAAGTTACTGCTTCCAGATATTGGCTGTTCGAAACCTGTTTAATGCCGCAAACTGTCTAAAATATGTTTTGTAATGATTGATACAATTTTTTCATAGATGCAATTTTTCAAATAAATTCTCACAACCAGGACAGACTAAGCCCCAGCAGTCAGTTAGCTGAATGTCAATTTGTCTCTCCTGCATGCATTGCTGCTTGTAACCATCACTGGAGTATCTAATCAGGACATACTTCCTTTCAGAATACTAACCTGTGTCTAGCTTTAACAACCATTGTCTGAATAGAATGACAAACTGCACAGAGTTGTGTCCCTTTGATGCTAGGATCTACCAGTTAAGATTCTTGAAGTTACACCACACCAAATGTTTTCCCATAGACTTCAAGTAACTCTATATTTTAAAAATAAAATATCCAGTCTACTCCTATGTACATGGAATGGCTGTTGATAAAGTCTGGCCTCTAAACTACAATGTAACACATGTTCTGTCCATCTTGTCCAGCTAATTTTCTGAGCACTGGAAGCAGAACACATCAACCCTCCATTCCATACCAAATGTGACCTACTCGAAAATATCTGTGCACACATAAGCATAAGTCATTGTGATGAAAATGACAGCACTGAATACTTTAAATTGTGGTCAGTTTTAATTACTGGATGGATGTGCTTTTAACAGCTAAACATCTTACACTATTTCATCCAATCACAGCTGTCACAGGTATCTGTCCCTTTGAGTTGTTTCCATACGGTCCTAGCTCGGGGAGCATGGGATTCTGATATATAGTGTAGTAGAAACTTCAATCCTATTGAGTTTTGAAGCTCCAATAAAACATAATATTATTTTAATGAGGTAATACCAGAAATAAAAATATCCTATTTGTACATTTACCAGAATTTCTGTTATTTTTAATTAATTAATGGGTTTTTTATTGTTTTTTGTTGTTTTGTTTTTTCAGGAAAACCTTCAGAAGATGATAGAACTACAGCGCGACCTTGTTGGAATAGAGAACGTAGTGAATGCTGACAGGGTGAGTGGCCAAGGGTCATGGGTTAGACATATACTGATGGGAAGAAGTAAGGGAACAGAGATGAATTGCCTTCATTGCTCAGTGACGAGCAGAGGGGATATGAGTCAACTATGACGATATAAGCCACAACTTCACTGTTTAGTGTTGCATACAAGTGAGTGAGTGAGTTTAGATTTACGCCGCTGTTAGCAGAGTTCCAGCAATATCATGATGGCGTAGACATACGAAAGCCTTGTGATGAAGGGTTCAAATCAAAGATGGTTCACCCGACGTGAACATACATTTTTTCATGGGCAGCAGTAGTGTAGCTTCCCATGCCAAAGACCCAGGTCCAGTATCCCACAGTCTCTCACTAAATCAATGATTTTGTTACATCAATGTATTTCAGTATTTTTTATTTATCACACAACAGTAAAAACTAATTTACCTGTACCTAATTTACTGACCTTAAGGTTAGAAATCTATATGTGTGTACACACACACAAAGACACACATGCACACATTCATGTACATATCGCTGTGTCTGTACCAAGAAGTTATCGCAGTTTTGAGTCTGGAGAGGACTGAGTGTGGGATTGTGAAGAAGTGTATATTATTTATTGTAGGACTTCATCCGTGAGGGTTGCCTTCAAAAGTTTTCTCGGAAGGGTTACCAACAGAGGATGTTTTTCTTGGTGAGTTGTTTCATATTGGGGCTTGTAGTGAGTTTTTGTAATTTTAATGTCATGGTTTCATTAACATACTGTTTACCCTGCAACTAACCATAGGGTTAGGTTTTAAGATGGTAAAAGTGAACATGTAATTATTCATTATTTTATGCAAATTTTGTTAGTAGCTAAAGTAAGGAATACATGCAAAAAGAAATTTTGATGATTAATCAAATAAAGAGAATAAAGAGATAGACACCTTCTTTATTGCAGTGCATGCAACATTGTGTATCTAAAAAATATGTTCCTCTTCATAATACCAGCTTCTAAATGCCACTTAAGGAAATTAATTAAATACATGAACAATTTTTATTTTTAATAAGATTCCGTCCTGTCTATGCTGCATGAATATACAACTGATACTTGATAATGATGTTAGTACCAAAACAAAAATGTTGACACATTGTAGTAAAGAAGTTGACCATCCATAGAACTTCTTTTATCATGTTCTATGTGCTCTATTCTCCAGTTCTCCGATATGCTAGTCTACACCAGTCGGACAGCGACGTCGCTCCTGCAGTTCAAGGTCCATGGGCAGCTGCCGTTGAGAGGAATGATTGTAAGTGCTGAATGACATGGTACCACTGTCAACATTTGACCTCCATTTGGTGATAACTCTATCCATTATCTTCTGAAAGTGATGTTATTGAACTATCATTTTAGAGATGTTATACCACTATCCAACATCTTCCTTCAGGATTTACTTCTGTTCACCAGCCTCTTCAGAGTGTAGTGATGACTATTAGAAATCACTCACTCACTCACTCACTCAACCACTCAACCACTCAACCACCCTCTGAGTCAGTGCTTTACTAGGAGTCTTGGTGTTAAGGACATTGATGTTGTTGATGTTTCAGGTGGAAGAAACAGACCAGGGCAAGGTTGCTGTTCAGAACTGTTTTGCCATTTACGCTGGCAACAAATACATTCTTGTGGCAGCCAGGTAAGCTGAATCTTAGGTGTAACGCTGGCACATGGGTGGGATATGGGCTGTGGGGTAGCCTGATGGTTAAAGTGTCTGCTCACTACGCTCAAACCTGGGTTCCATTCTCCCACATTCCCATGCAAAGTATGAAGCCCATTTCTGGTGTGCCTCATCGTCATATTGCTGGAATATAGCTCAAAGTTGCATAAAACAGCACTCACTCACTCACTCACTCACATATGTGGGACATATGGTAGATGCCAGAAGCAGCAACAGCAACAACAAAAATAGACAGGCTGACTGTTTTCAGTCATACCTGTTGTAATGGCTGTTGCTGCCAATATATAATTGTTTACAAACCACTGTTTGAAAACTTATGTTTTACTGACTTAGAGACATTTACAGCAACGAGGAACATCATTCACTCACTTACCCAGGAGTCTCACTCACTAGGAGTAAAAGATGGTTAAAGCCTTTGGTCGTCACACCAATTTCCCTGGTTCGATTCCCCACATGGGTACAATGTCAGAAGTCCATTTCTGGTATCCCCCAACATATATTGCTAAAAGCGGTGTAAAACCATTCACTCACTAATTGTTTCCTTACTTACCCAGGAGTGTCACTCACTCACTCACTCACTCACTCACTCACCTAGATTAACCATGTTGATTGTTTTACAACAGTTGTCAGGAAGAGAAGGACAAGTGGATTGAGGACCTTAACGAGGCCATTTTGCAGTTCAAATCCAGGACAGATGACAAGTTGCAGTACGCCAGTCTTAAGTCCAGTGCAAGTTAGTACACACAATGTAGACCCACTTCTGATGACAACTAATATATTTTCTGTATCTTCTGAAAACAGTGCTATAGAAATATAGGATACAGTGCTCAAATGTGTAGAATTGATGCCAAAGAAATATTGTACATCAGAAAGGAGAGTAAATGAAATTTATGGAAAATAAATTAAATGAGGATACCTGAAAAAATAAACCTGAATGAATTGATATCTTATATTGCCATAAAAAATATAACTATTAAATTATATAAATCACTAATACTATTAAATGAAGATAGTTAGCAGATACTTCTTAGTGGTACTGCATGTGTAGCAGGGCGTAGCAGGGCGTAGCAGGGCGTGTAGTCATCCCACACGTGACATCCTTACCTTGTCAGCTTGCTGACAGGTTTAACATCTTTTGTCTTGTGGACAAGGCATCCGACTGCGGATCAGAAGGTCTGTTGTTCGAATTCCAGCACGGGACTGGGAAATTTTGTGGCCACTACACATGCCACACTAAATTTCTCTAATTGTACTACAAACAGTGTTCTTCATATTTATATTGATTATATTGCAGAATTTTCATTTTATTCATTCCACAAAGCTGCAGAAGATATCTCCTTTGGGAATTATCTGAAGTCAAAAACATACAACAGACATAGACTTTGTTCACACATGTTTATAAAGATTCAGTACTTTGGAATTTGTGTAGGCCTCAGTAAATCACTGCTGTGGATCTCGTTCAGTGTTGTCATGGATGTATTAGATTCTGTCTTATTGCAGGTTCTACAGAGAACATGGATGGCACAGAAAACCACACAGACGGAGAAAATGCCACTTCACCATCATCCCCTGAGAAAACCATTCAGCATCGAGCCAACACCACTATGCATGTCTGCTGGCATCGTAACACTAGCGTCAGCCAGCGGGACCATCAGAAGGCAGTCAAAGTACGTATAGCTGTCAGAGTTGCTTCCTGTCCTGGACAGTCAGTCAAGTGATATATTAAGGACAGATTAGATGGTTACACTGCCAGTTTGCTCTTACTGTGCATTCATTGACTCTGGTTCTTGATGTTTTAGTGAAGACAAAATCTGATTCCTCTGATTATTGTGCTTATGTAAAAAAACAGTAACCGATGCTTGTTGGAAGAGGTGACTAACGAGTCCTGGTAGTCGGGCCCGCTGACTTAGCTTGCATTAGTTCCCGTTTGCATTGATTGCTACTCATACCATTGATCATTAAATTGTGTGGTCCAGATATGATTTTTTTCTGACTGCTGCCATATTGCTGGAATATTGCTGACCGCAGCTTTAAATAACAAACAAAAGGAGACATTCTGCTTTAACTCTGGTCACCTACAATGGGTGCCAGGTAAAGCTGGATAATGGCGGAACTGGTACATGGATAGTAAATCTAAGTGAGGGAGTCAGTTTAGTTTTATGCTGCTTTTAGCTGTATTCCAGCGATGTTACATCAGGGAACACCAGAAATGTGCTTGTCATATTGTACCCATGTGGGGACTCGAACCTAGGTGTTTGGCATGATAAGTGAGTGTTTTACCCACAAGGCTACCTGTCTGCTCTGTCAGTAGTATCTTTGAACTGTTTCCACTCTATGTTGCCATGGTTTCCATTTATCTGACTGACAATTGACTGATTGTTTGTTGTCTGTCCATCAGAACCAACTCAGTGGCTATCTACTGCGCAAGTTCAAGAACAGCAATGGATGGCAAAAGCTGTGGGTTGTCTTCACAAACTTTTGTCTCTTCTTCTACAAGACGTACCAGGTGAGTTGAGTCACAAGCTTGGAGAAATCTATGCACACAAGATGGTGATGTCACAATATCTTGCTTACACCAACACATAGAAACAGTTGTTTGTTAACCATTGTATTATTTTGCACACAGTCAGTATATACGCCGATACTTTTTCAGGTTAATCTGAAAACATCGCTGTTTAAAAAAAGTTTCTTAAATATACCTTGTCTTTGTTATTTTATTTTGGACTGAGGTTTCATAACCTGTATCATATTTTACAGGATGACTTTCCACTGGCGAGTCTGCCGTTGTTAGGATACGCAGTGAACACACCTGAAGAAGAGGACGGGATTCACAAAGACCATGTGTTTAAGTTGCAGTTCAAAAACCATGTCTACTTCTTCCGTGCAGAGAGCGAGTATACATTTGCAAGGTATGCCTGCACAGATTATGTCGCCTTCTGGTAACTCAAAACTACTATTTTAAAAAATACATTCCAGTATTCTTCTGTTGTGAAAAATGTTTTCTTCATGATTTCCTTTCCTATGTCCAAATTCCTTTGTTTGTACAGCAGTGTTGTAAACTCCCCAAAATTTCAGGCAGACAATTGGTCTGGTAACTTTTGAATGGTCTGGTGCCTCTCAAAAGTTACCAGACCGGTTGGAAAGTTGCCAGTCCAGACTTTTCTCGATGGAGAAAAATCTGCCAAGGGAGGTAATAACATTGTTGAGCCAAGTTGTAGATGTGTCCAGGGTATAGTGGAGATTTATCGATGGAGATTTTTACCCTGGAGATATCGAGGATGAAATGACAATTTTTATACCCCTGATCTGAAAAGGTTTCATTTTCATATTTGTAATTCATCAAGAATTATCATGACTTACCTGTCTTGAACTCATGGAAGTTGTTCAACTAATTACTTTACAAGTATATAACGGATAAATTTATTTGAATAATAATAATGAATTATATTATTTTAATTGAATAATGACCTCTTTATATGTTGGAAATCATGGATATAGCATTTGTCAAGGATAGCGGTTATTGATTTTTTGCTCACATTTTTTGTGTCTTTACAATACTGAACAGCAAAAGAAATGCAAGTTTTGATAAAAGGAAATCTCATAACAGTAAGCGTTCATGTTTATGTCTTCTCTTTCAAAACTTGTCTCAAAACTTGCAAAAAAAACTAGAGTTGCGTTTCTTCTGTTGTTCAGTATACATATTGCCACAGCGTTAACAGCAGTGTTCCATTGTTTCTGCAGATGGATGGAAGTGATCAACAGTGCAACCAACAGCTCACGTCGAGTCCGTCTCTTCAGTCGCCTTGACTCAAAGATGGAGGTGGACACGCCTTGAACATAGTGCCATAGAGTTATCTCCCCTATACAGGCTGTTCTGTTGATGTTTCAGAGAATTAATTTGTGTAGCCAATCTGTTGATTGTACTATATTGTATATAACCCTTTGGAAAGCTGTACCTGAAGGGGGCGCTGACAATTCGATACGTTTGCAGCTAGAAATGTTACGATATGAACAAATGTATGTGGAAGTATTGAGGAGAGTGTCTTTTTAGGTTTAGTGACTCCATGAAGATGATGGCATTTTTAATGGCAGATAAGAGTTTGTAAGCAGTTATGATGTAGAACATCTCATTTAAAATGTGAACAGTGATTTTGAGTACTGACATAACAGACTGAGTCAGGACAGAGGAAAGTGCTTTCTAATGTGTGATTGTGTGAAGCCCTCTACTATGTTCAGCATTTATACCAGTGTAACAACAATGAAGACGTTGACAGAATTTATGGAAGTTTGGAATATTGTCAACAATTTACACTGTTTCTTAATTCAAAATTCTGCAGCAGGAAAGCTTTAGAAATTTCAACCTGTCCATTTCATGTCCATCTTCGTCAAGGGAGATAATAACATTTTTGGGCAAGTCAATGTCATGATACTTACAGATTTTAAATGATACTAGTTCCCCTAAAACTCATGTCAAGCAGTACATTCATTTCATAACCTAATTGTAACCTTTTTTAGATTAAGTCATGTTTTTTGTTGGTGCTGATCAATATGTCTTGGCATCAGTTTGACAGTCAAACTGAATTTAAGGATTTTATGTTCTGCAATCACAAACCATGCTTCAAGTAGAAACAAGACAAAGTTTAATCAAGAGTAAAATATGTTAAAGTTCACTCTGCTTGTCTTCTAATTCACATATCCTGCTCAAACTGTAATATGGATAATCATTCAGTCCAATAAAATACACACGTTGGACAATCAGTTTTATGTATCATGAAAAGACTAAATAATAATTCCGTTAGTGGATTGTTATGTTGATCAGTAACATAATAAACTGATACCTCACAACAGCGGACGTGTTCCATGAAGCAATCCCAGCATGATATCTGTCGTATGTCATTGTCATAGAATGAGACCTATGACAGTCATAGCTTCGATCTCTGGAATGGAACCATCTGTTGATGTATGCAGTGGGACATACCGTTTTTCGTCAAATAAACATATGTGAAACACTTGATTAATTTTAATTAATCCTCCACGTTATCAGCTCTGCTATTAAAATACAGTGGTAAAGATTGTCTTGAAAAAATATATGGCCATGTGGTTAATTCAGGAAATGAGGTAACTTATTTTGAAATAGAAGAAGGTAGCTGAAATTGTTTAGTTATTTCAATGAATCTAGTATGTATGGGTAAGAATATTGCACAGTTCCCAACACAACTGAGGTCACCTCTGCAAGACATTCGTATTATAACACCTGTATACTTTGTTATTATTTGTTAAAGTCGGTCATTATTCACAAAGACTTTGTTTGTTTATTGTAACAATATTTAAAAATATTCATCCTATAAATTCAACAACAAAAATTCTGTTATCTGAATCTCTACCAGAATTGGAGTCCAGTTTTGACCATATCATTACCACCAACAGGCCAAAATAATCATGTAATATGCATTTAAGAAATGTTTTCCAATATTAATCTTGCTTCAGCATTTAACAAATTTACATGTAACATTTGTACAGAAAAATAAGTAGAGGTAAAACAGCTTAAAACAGCTGTGGCCAACAATATGTTGGTACAGGTTGTTACCATAAGTTGAAATAGAAATTTGTGACTATTTATTCAGTAGTTTAGTTTGTAATTATTTCAGTAGATGAAATCTTGAAACAAGTAATTTAGTGCTTCCAAATATTGCAGTGTGATAGCTTTAACCATTTATTTGTTGCTTCCAAGAATTCATGAAAGTCATAATTTTCCATTAGGTGCAATACACAAAATAATGTTAGTCCGTATAATGCCAAACTAACCTGAGAGGGATCAAAACATTTTCAAAATTTACTGGTCAGATTTATTAGTATGAATTACAGTTGTGTACAGATGGTAGTAGAGTTGTTAATTTATGTCCCATTTTAATTTTGAAATTAAATCAAAATATTTATTTTTCACTTTACTACTTTAACTGTCGTTAGTTTCCTAATAAGACAGTGAGAGTTGTCACTGTCATAATGGTAAAGCGCCACTTCAGTGACAGGTGTCAGCTATTTCCTTTGGTTTTTGAATGAGAGTGATTTCCCTTGTGTATGAGAGTGATCTCCCATGAGTATAAGAGTGATCTCCCTTGTTGTGTATGATGGTCAAGATAACCAAAACTTCCTTCTTTCCAATACTGCACAGAACCAAGAATTTGCTTGAGATCTTATTATTTTATTGGAGATAAAAATTATGTAACTAACTATCACTTTGTGTTTCAAATGTTTTACCACAAGTTGGTATTCTGTCATTTGCTTCAAACATTTCTTTGACAGTCAGATATATAAGCAGTTATACATGTATATTGAGCTGTTGTAAATGTTTTCATTATTTTCTTCTACAAAAGAATTACATTAATTATAGTATAAGTACAATGTTACCATGGTTCTAGCACTTACAGGATGTGTCATAAACAGACAGGTCATAATGCCTGTTTCAGTAGATATAGCTATCTAATTGCTGGTTCCACCTTTCCTTGAGTGTGTTTGTTAATCTCTGCTTGTCTAGACATCTGTTTATAATGCTAGTCATACATCATATTAAAATCGAATCACGTTCCTTAGACATGGTAATCATAATTGTTTTATAAATTTAGCCTAATTGACAGCAAATTTTTGAGTTTCAGAATTCTTTTTCCTTGAAAACTGTCATGAAAATTCAGTGAATATATTTGGAAATTCAATTCACATCCTCCATTGACACAGCCCCGATGATGATGTATTTGTAACCAACACCTATCGATTTTTAAAAGGGGTTGAGCATTCGCTGTGCTCGTTTGGTGAATTTTTTACGCTGTTTACAGAGGAAGGGGAAAAGTGTGGTATGATTTGAGTGGAAGTAGCATAGAGTATTGAAACATAGGAGAGTTGTCTCCAGTAGGTAGATGCTAACATATCGTATACCATGTCTTGCACAAATATCGCATTCTCTGGTTGTGTTGACCTTTTTCACTGATGGCTCCAACCTGATTCACCCCTCATCCTGCAATAGACTGTTCCAGATTTGGAACATACTATTTTTGTTACAAGGGTGGACAGGTGATACATCTTAATGGTGCTTTTTGCTTTTAATAATTATGTATCTCTTTTGCCTTTTATTTGATTCTGATTTTAGGAAATGTAGCATTTGTTTGCTTTCATATTGCGTACAGAGAGAAGTGATGTATGCATGTATATTGCACAGTGTTCGTTTAGTTGGGTGCAAGATTAATGCAATTATGATTTTATGAGAAATAGCACAAGAACTTGGTTGAGGTGTGTTTTTGTATGTCATTGATCAATACTTGAGGCTGAAACTTGAAAAGACATTGTATGGTTACATGAAGATATCTGTCATGAAATTACTGAAATCTGACGAGTGTTGAATATGGAGGTGAATACGCAACAGAAGTTAAGAACATTCATTATGGGATAACGCCTCCTAGCTGTATGTGCTCCTGCACTTATATTGAGTTGTGGATGCCCATCCATTATTGTTAATCACATTTGTTGTATTTTGTCAAGAAAATCCTGACTTTTCCATTGTTTACTTTGATATGTTGATACATGTTTGAAAAGTTATCCATTTTATAATCAATACAACGTTTGCATAATCATGTAGAATTTAGTTAAAATGGACTACAACATGTGCTATTAAATTAATCGAAACCAAATGGAGTCTAGACATTAAGGAAATGTTGTGTTATTCTAGTTACCATGGCAATGAGAATGGAATTGTATGTATACCTCAGTGCCATAACTTCATATAGTTTTCATATCTTAGTATATGTATCATGATAATCGCCACCACTCATCCCAAACCCTAACTTGGAACTCTCAGCCCCACAGTCATCAGTTTCCAATAAAACAGCCTCAAAGTCCCATCCAATAAAACATTAGCCCCAACTTGGAACTCCCAGCCCCACAACCATCAGTTTCCAATAAAACATTAGCCTCGAAGTCCCATCCAATAAAACATTAGCCCCAACTTGGAACTCCCAGCCCCACAGCCATCAGTTTCCAATAAAACATTAGCCCCGAAGCCCCATCCAATAGAATATTAGCCTCCAAGCCCAGTCCTATAAAACATTAGCCTCCAAGCCCACTCCAATAACACATTAGCCTCCAAGCCCCATCCAATAGAATATTAGCCTCCAAGCCCAGTCCTATAAAACAGTAGCCTCCAAGCCCACTCCAATAAAACATTAGCCACCAAGCTCAGTCAGATAATTTCCGCATTTTATTTCACAGCTCATCTTTCAACATTTCCTACTTTATATTAGGTGCATGTTTGTTTCTGTTTCTAGCTCATCGCACATGTACTTTGCTGTAATGATTTGCTCAGAGGCTATATTTTGTTACTATGGCAACTCCCTTCTAGTGCTTGACATCCACCAGAACATAGAAACAGAAACATGTTCTAACAAAACCTACAGAACATACCAGATACTACGCTTTGTATTCCCCACATAGGGCTTTGTAACAATTACTAATACAATCACATTTTGATCAGTTGTGAGGTATATGTGTGAAACAGAAAGTAAGACGACACTTGATTCTACATGTGTACATTTGCAATATTTTTCAAATTTTTCAAATGTAGTGTTGTAGGGATTTTCCAAGTGATTTCTTGAAAACACAAATGTCTTCCAATAGAAATCGTCAACACTATTGACTGTTCTTATATATTTATGTCATTTTAGAAAACAAAACAATCACCATCTCATGAACTGTTTGTATGGTGAAAGAATTTTTCAAAACCTAATGTTCTGTTTTAAAACAAATGTACAGTTGTTATAGTCATTATTTTCTGTCTTATCTTCAAGTTGCCCTCCTTCATCAACTTACAGGCCATCATATAACAAGAATGCTGTTCACAGCCACGTCAGACATAACTCACTCACTCAGAAGAGAACAGAACAGAATGCAAACCTTAGATTCTCCTACATGTATTTTACTTGATAGACTTGAATTTTGTTTTCCATACCTACTTCTGGGGAAAAGATTCATTTGTTTAACATGCATCTTGTAAAGTTTATTGCATTTTAATGCATAGCATTTTTTTTCAACTAATTTCATCTCCATATAATTTCTTGATTACAACACTCCCTCTGTATTGTACATACTTACTACAGCAGTTTGAGAGCACAATGTTAATTTAAACAGACAATTATTAACCTACAGAGTAGAAATGTGTTAAAATAAAAACGATTCCCGGAAACTTGAAGTAGATGACCTCTCTAACTTCCATATAAGTCTGAGGATTAAAGAATTTTATCATTTTCAGGCTTTCTGATAGGTCAGTCATGTTGTGTGATTGAAAGGTACGATATGTTAATTGCAGGCACTCTCTTGCAAATTGATCTTACTGTTTCTCTCTTTGAAATAATCAGACAACTTTTGAAATAACCTATTAACTTGGAAATGTTTGTGCCATGACTGATCCGAGAAACAGCTATCTCAAGTTTTTGAGTGTCTTCTTTCTTTCTGTATGTTTTTGACTTTAGGACCAACATTAAACACAGTCACACAGCATGGCTATGTGACTGTGTTCCCAACAACACAACTTCCTGTATTGGCACGCGATCCATCATTAGCGATGTCATTGATTGTACGTCATGCAAAGTCATGTGTTCATTGTATCATTCAATGCATTGTCATTGGGCTCTGGCAGTTAGAAAGAACTTGGACTGCTTTTGATGGACTGGCATCCATGAAGTGGTAATTGAATGCCTTACAAGGGGAGATAACTCATCTTCCACTTCTCCAGCACACTGATCGGAAAAGTAGAGAAAATATTATGTTGGGGCTGTTTTCATATGGACGTTTTGTTGGCTGTACTGATCAGAACTACAGGCTCAGAAATTGTTAAGAAAACAAAACGTAATTATCAAAGTGATAATTTTTTTTTTACAGCAGCCTCAAAAAGCGTTTAGATGAGGAAAGTGACAATTAAATGAGTCATACTTCAAATGTTTGACAATTCTGGCAAAGATATTTTGATCACTTACCCATTCAAAGAAAACTTTAACATGATTAAAAATATCCTCCACATAGAATTTGATTGTGATCAATGTAATGTACACATTTTCCCAATCTGTAGAACAAATGCCTGGCCACAGATGCCAAGAATTAAGGGCTTAAAATGTCAACTGACAAAATCAGAGACTTGAGTCGATGTCAGGTATCAAGATACAGGAGTCTTTCTATCAGTCAGAGCCCCATCTTCACACAAATTATGAGCCTTAGAAAGTTGAACCAAAGATATTGAATCAGTATTTGATGTCCTACTGTGACGGCTCTACAATGGCTGCCACAGATACACGGTTATGGGAGCCATCACTAGATGTAGCCTTTATACGAGCGGATGGTCATAATATCTGTGGATAGATTTGGGTATTGAAGACACTGAGGCAAAGCAGACATGGGGATCCTTGCCCTTTTTAGCTTTGTCCAGAACAGTGTGTTGAAGCGTAGAGTTCAGTTGATCACCCAAAATTTCAGAACGTGTAGAAGCTCTCAGCGAAATTGTGTGTTTGATAAGCCATGGCTTCAGCATATTTATGCTTGTGCTAAGAACCCATGGGTAGTGTTAATTGGTTCTCTAATATGTTCAGGAGTTAAAGACAACATAGATAATCAGTTTGCGCTTGTTTAATCCTTGAGGCACATTTAGGCAGCTGTCAGCAAAGTTAGAAACCATTATACAAGTACAAACAATGGAGCAGTCAACACTTTACTGGTTAAAAGGCAAAATATTGTTTGTGATAATCCTCAGCAGTTTTAGGCACTGTTTAGTTACTGGTAAACACATATAAGATGATCCACGACCTGACAAATGACCCCAATTTGCATACTTGGGAACGCCTCACAGAACGATCCACTTGAAACAAGAGGGAGACAGGTTGTCTGATAAATATTGAAAAGTTCATTTTCCCCGTGCGTTTCATGCATGAATTGTTATAGCATGCTCGATTTGGGAACAGGTACAATCCCAACGAATTGAATAAACACAATATACTGAGCAAATATGTTTAGGACCACCGATCCATTTCACGAACCAAATGACAATTTCCTGGGGGGTTTTTTTTAACAAAATTGTTGAATATCTAAAATGCTTGTCAATGCCCCAGTCATCTATTTGTCTTCGCCTTAACTAAAGGTTAGCGTGGAATATCAGAATCTTATGCCTGAAATTGCAGTCTTATTATTCAAAGGAATATGTGGTGTTGCCTTCATGTCATGGTTAGCATGTATTGCACATGCATAATCGTCAAGCTACCTGTAGCAGCCAAGTGTACTCGCCCAATTCGTTGTACCGCCTCTCGTCACAAATGCATTTAGTGTGCAGGATCATCTAATATGTGTCTAGCAGTAAGAATTCATACCCAGATATTAAAAGACAGTAACCACAAAACATTTTTAAAGAATTGAAATGGCTTGTTTTATCTGTATCTGATATCACTCGGTGTCAGTGTAGCTGTTCTCTGCAGGTACCCCCAGATACAAGAAATGGTCATGGAACATTTGATTTGCATGTATGCAAAAACTGCATGTTTAAAGTTGACTCCCTTAGATAAGTCAAGATCCCGTGATCTTTGGTTCTAATCCCAGACTTGCCAATATTTTCCCTAGGTGGTACACATATTCACCAGTGTTGCTGTGGGCGTCCCTCATCACATCGAAATATATCAAATACAGTTCAAAGTAAAATATACCTAACTCTATAGCCAGACATTTTTTGCCATTTAAGCAAGAACTTTGCGCATATGAAATGAACTACAATTATTTGATTACAACTTTAGTCAAACATATTTTTTAATGATCATGTGTTGGTTGAAAATGTTTGTCATTTTATTTCTAAAGTATCTTTAGCTGGTCTTAAATAATTCAGATGATATTTGCCACACCGCATCCTCACATCCGTGGGTCTGATCTCACTGTCATACATACTGTCATCTGTTTGCCAGCGTCAGGGATGACCAGTTCTCACTGGCAGAAAAGACCAGGGGCAGAGCCTGGTCTCCGACACAAACCATTCAGCTGCCTTTCAATCGCTGTCATCCCTGCTGTGTACACATGTAAAATTACTTGTAAAATAATGCAATTGTAATAAATGAAATATGACAGAATATTTATCGTGTGTTTTGCGAGTGAGAATGACTTTACTCCATTTTCAGCTATGGTAAGGCTGGAGCACCAGACACATGGTTTTGTTGGTTGTGTAATACTGCACTCCGCAATATTACAACTATATGGTGGTAGGCAGTAAATAATTGAGTCTGGACCAGACAATCCAGTGATTAAAATCATCACTAAATGATATAATTGGTATCCGATGACATGCATCAACCAAGTCAGCATGCTCAACTATGTGACCATGTTTGTTGCCTCATATGACAAGAATGGGTTTCTGAAAACAAATTGTGACCAAGATCACAAATTGACACACAGTCAAGTCAAGTCATCAAGTCTGACGACCCTGTCCAGTTAATCTCTTCTTATGACAATCAGTTTCACCGGATATGCCACAACCTGCATCCCCATTACAACCTTATGCAATGCGTTTCATGTGTTGTTTTGTTCCACGATCAGCACTATTCCAGCTATTTCGCACCTGACTGTAAATAATGACATCGGGACCACACAATTCAGTGTTCGACATAACTGGCCAAAACAACCTTACAGGCATTTTTATATTAACAACACTTCCAGACTTAATATCCTTTGCACAAAATATACTCCTTGATAAAAAAAACTAGTGCTCTCCACAAAATCATTTAAGTTTCCCACTCAGCATCTGATACTCAAGCAAGATCCTGATCAGAACACAAACACTAGATACAAATTCAAAATTTAAATCATGAGAAATGAATAAAGACATCTGATTGGCTCAACGAGCATCACATACTCCTTTCAGACTGGTCAGTCCAAGTTTGCTCGACGTCTTGTCAGATGTCTGATTTTAATGAGATTGTTCATCAGATGCTTCAGAAACTTCAACATGCAAAGATATGAAAGTCAAACTCTTTTGAATCATGCACTTAAAATGGTAATGGATGCAAACTTGATCTTGTCACTATAGGGCTGGAATAATCAACTCATAACACTGAACAACACTTCTACAAAAATCCTTCTTTATTTCATAACTTTATGTAAGAGTATACAAGATATAAAAATAGATGTCAAATATTCATATTCTCCTTAACAAACATTTTCTCCACACCTTACAAATGAATAGTCTACACATAGCTAGTATTAAGGTCTACTCTGCTTTCAGCAATATTCCAACTACACAGCCGGGGACACCAGGAACAGGCTTCACAAACTGGGCGGGAATCAAACCTTGGCCTTCAGCACAACAAGCAACACTTTAACCACTCTTCTACCCCAGTGGTGAGACACAGACCAACCCTTAAGTCAGTGACGGAATATTGTTTTACGCTACCTCAGCATCCCAGAGATCACATGCAGGCAAACAGAAGGACTCCACCAATCAGTATATAAGATCAAGCATGGAAGCCAGTGGCTACTTGTTCCGGACTTCTATGACACTGGTCCATCCCTTTAATCTGAGCACTGCACACAATTATCTGTTAAATGCCAAACTCACCAAATGTCCAGTGGCCAGTATAAATCATCATGTTGGGCCGATTAACCAACATCTGGTGTTCAGCATTTAAAGAATGAAGGAGTCACTTCTCACTCATTCCATCAAGTGAGCCGGTTCAAAACAACACAGGTTTCCAGGACTATTTCTAAAGATTTTACATATGTGAATGGATATGGGTTCAGTCAGCAATATTGCAGTCATATGAAAGACAGAAGCTTCTGATATTTTACAAGCATTAATTCTAGCTCTTCATCAGTCAATACTTTAAGCAAGTGGCTGGCTAGCAGCCTCCTCTAATTTGACATTACAAGAAATTAGTGAGACAACAAATTAATGAGACAACAGCCAACATGGAAAACCAGGACCAGCGCTTGATATCTACTCAGGGTGAACAAGCATCCCTGGTGTTTGAAACAGTACCATTTTTCTGAACAAGATATCTATTAAATGCCACTCAGCAATCATCCAGACTGGAACAGACAAACCAGTGATTGAGCAATGTTGGGATTTGAAATGGTGCCACCAAAGCATGAGCTGTCAGGAAGGTTTTCTAGTCAGTACACTGGTAACATGGCAATACTTTACTTGTATGGATCCACAAGGACAAAAATAACATCACATTGAAAAAACATCAATCTAAACATGCCTGCCACATGAATGAGAGGCATTGGTAGGTCTGCATGCATGTGGGCAGGGGCCTGAATAATGGTAGAGCTGATGAAGAACCAAACTTCACGTGTTACATAGCTATATCGCAACCAACGAAAAATGAAACCTCATGAGATTACATATCTGAAGTGGAATGCACAAGAAAAGCAGGATTCATGGAAGTCAGCTTCTTTAAGCCATAAATTTTGTTTCCCCTGATGAGATCAGCTTCTTTCAGGGCCAAGATTTTTTAAGCTCTCTTATCCCTAACATAGTCATAGCTTCATAAGTGACATACATTAACAATAACTTACGACTATCTTAGCGCTCAGAGACCTTCGAAAATCTAGGCCCAAGTCTGGGACTGGGCCCTGTTTGTCACAGTAATCGTAGTACTAAAACAGTCGTAAGTCTTTGTTATAGTATGGGAGTCACGATCATCTTAGTGCTGTAATTGTTTTTAGGGACGGCACCGATCCAGTAGTACTCTTGGCCCTCCTGCCCACTTCAACCTAAACTTCCACCATCATATATTACATTGAGCGGTCCATTGGAATTAAGAGCACCAACATACATAGTATTACATGGTAATATGTACAATAAAATATGTTTCACTACATTAGTTACAACATTTTCTTGTGAGGCGAGTATGGTTTCAGCCTAATCAGAGAAGCAAATCCGAATATCAGCGTCTGTAGCGTCCACTTGACAGATGCCCCCATGTTGAGCTGTTTGTCTCTGAAACATACAATGTGACTGGGGAAAAGCGGGACTCAAACCTGAGACTAAAGATGTCACAGCGCCCCACCTAAATTGTGTCAACCAACACAACTGGGCCACTTATGCCCTCACGAGCTAGGATATGAGTATTTCTAGCATATTAGCTACCTAATAATATTGGTCACACTCTTTACATTACACATAGACCTCCAGTAAATCAGAATATCATCCGACTGGTTTAAACAGAAAATACCACTTGGTTGCAATACAATGTCACCCAGGAGATGCCTTTCAGAGACATCACAATCAAATGACATCAATAATGTCCTTGAAGCTGATACTTTTTAACACTTACAACACTGGTTATTACAGTTTACAAACTGTGAAAGGAGGAAGAATGACTTTGGATGATAATTAGAATCCTACTTTTCTGTTTTTTGAACAAGAACATATTACCACTTGCTGAAAGCTATATAAAACACCCATAATGCCTCAGGGTATGTATTGACTGAAACTGATCAGTCAATATCAGAAGACATTGGTTGATATTCCTGCATCAGTGGGATACTGCTACTAGCGCTAGTATACTCACATGCAAAGCTTCTCCGCATAAGCTGCCTCCAGACAGTGCAGAACCAACGTCATCACAGTCCTGGGAACACAACACCATACAGAAAATATATGCACTGTAGTGTGCCAAATAGTTTCCAAATTTTGCTAGCCAATCAGGCTAGCTGTACCTGAAAGTTACAGAATAATTCACTAGCCAAAATTGTGAATGCAGGAACTAAGGAAATGATTGTAAAAATGTCTGCGTGGCAGTGGCTTCATCCTCAATCATGATTTAAAAGTATTACAACTTACATTACAAGTCAGAGAGAGCGATACATTTACAAAATGACTCCATGAAAATTCACTAGACAGTCAGCCCAGTGACTGTGGAGATTTTCTGGCTCAAACTGGATTTTCACTAGCCTTGGGTTAGCGGACCAGTGGGTTTTTTTGCACACACTGTTTGATGGCTGTTAGATAATGAGCAGGCTTAAAAACTATATCAAGATCACAACAGGCCATGATACACATTCCATTGACTTAGAGTCAGCTATGTATCAACAGACAATCAAAAACAACCATTGTGGACACTAGTGGGGTAGAGATGTACATCCAAATTGCGTTTTGCATAAGCCAGCCATCACTATATTTGAAATCAATCTGGAGACTGCCATCAGCCATAAATGAGCGAGTGGGTTTAGTTTTATGCCACACTCAGCAATATTCTAGCTATATGGCAGCGGTCTGTGAATAATCAAGTCTGGACCTGACAATCCAGCGTGAGCATCAATCTGCCTAACTGAGAAACAATGACATGTCAACCAAGTCAGTGAGTCTGGCCACTTGATCCTGTAAGTCACCTATTACGACAAGCATAGTCGCCTTTTGTGGCAAGCATGGGTTGCTGAAGGCCAATTCTACCCCTGTCCTTCACAGACTTAAGCCATACATAAAACATCAGGGTCAAAAGATGTTTTTCTGAATATGAAGACAGGAAGAAGAAAGTTATGTTTCTGGGCATCCCTGCAGTGTCTGAAACTGTTTCCTGGTGAAATACTGGCCATGTTGTTTATCATGAAACAACAGAAATATTCTTACTGTAAACCATTTTAAACAGTATGTGAATTTAACTAATATTTGTTGTTTAATTCTCCACTCAGCAATAAACCAGGAATCAGTGATCCAGAATCAAGTCTGGACCAGACAATCCAGTGACTGACAGCATGAGCATCGATCTACCCAGTTGGGGCACAGTGACATGCATGAACCAAGAACGTGAACCTGAATACAGGTCACGTTAATCACCTCTCATACTATGAGCATGGGTTGTGGAATCAACTGTACTCCAAATGCTAATGACAGTCCTAACTGAGAGCAAGTGGGTTCCTTTAGTTGATAATATAATTGCATTTTGCATTTATATGTTTGGTGAAGAATGTCAAAAGGACAACTCACAAGCCAAGTAACACACTGGGGTAGGTTTTGCCAAGGTGTCTGGCAAAGTCTCCTAGCGGCCCAAGACACATGGGTATCCTGTCTGGTGCAAATGTGGAGATCTGAAAAAGAACAAAATTGTTTAAACAGTTATTTACTTGAATTTGTCTATCTGTGAGGTCATAATAATAACAACAAACTTTGCTTTACACTTTTTTCTGACATGTGGGTATATGTTTCTCAAGGTATGTGTCAATCAGTGTACAGTCGTGGGACTTACTATTCATCAGTCATCAAAATTCTAACAGACTTTCATGTTATTTTAGTATAGCTGTAATAATTTTCATTAATTCAGTTTTCGATATTTGATAGTCAAATTTTGCAGGCTGTTAGGAAACCATCTTGCGGAAAGATACATAATTTCCCTGTAACGTTCCCTCCAGTATTTTCCACATGGTTACACGAGCAACACATATACAATATTGTGTATTATTTCCTCATACACCGCCATGTTAAACATTCCCACAGCCTCGACACACATCAATCAAAGTTTGGTCATTCTTGAAATACTAAATTGAAAATAAAATGGAAATGTTTTAGCAGCTGAGATCATTCATCACAAATGTGAATAATATGAACAATATCAAACAAAACATAATTTCTAGACAATTCCTCTAGCTACACAAAATTAACACGTAGGTTTATGTGAAATTATGCACAGTGATGAATACTTATGTCAAATGACTATATCTTACAAATACCCCAACTGGTGTATAAGAATGCCTTATCTGGTATAATTAAGTTGAAAAATACATCTTCCGCATTATAATTACTTCACCTGTCTTATGATCCTTAGCTTCTCATTCAAAATAATAATAAATATAAGCAACATAATTCTTTCCTACTTTCATTACACAATCACTACCAAATGCAGAATAACCCTTATGATTTCAACAACATTAAGAGAATGTCTAACTATGGAACTTCTAACACTGTCAAGACCTGGTGATTGCATAAAGGTGAATATACCATGACCAGCAGGTGGCACACATGAAATCTTTCGCATTAAAACTTCACAATAAGCCAACACATTTTTCTTTAAATATTTATTTAAACCAAAATTAAATTAAACAATAAATACATTACATGAAATATTTCAACATGACAATAAAAAGGAGTACTTTGGAGAATATCAGAACTTTCATTTTCTCTGACTATCTATAATCTGTTCACATATTTCTCAACAATGGTGTAGGCTGTTTATCCGGCCAGCATAAGCACATCTACCCCAGGTAACCTAACCTAAAAAGGTGTTTAGATTGAACAGTGCCTGCTCTGGATAAAAATAAATAAAAACTAAAATATAGTAGACAGGTGTGTTTCTAAAGTTTGGGTGCACAGCACATCAAGCGACCAATAACATGCAAAAACCGAGTGTTTGGTCCTTCGCAACTTGGGTTGGTTGGTACCAATCAAATGCTTTCACTTCAATTCAAGTTCAAAACAATTTGTGTTTACATAATTACACCTGCAGATCCATACGTACACAGTTGCTGACAGAAGCGAGATGAGACGTGAGTGAAAATTAAGTCATACCCCTAGTAACCAGAGTCCGAACAATATTGCCACTACCAAAAACGGGTTAGGAAATACAAAATAATCCTTGTTGGCAGCTTGAACCTGCCTCCTGTCTCGCGCGGCCATGTTGAGGAGTTACACGCCCATGTGAGTAAGGGAGACAACTTTTGACTAGCAACTAATATATGCGACGGTAAAATCTTCAAATCTGTAGAAAATTGCGCGTTTTGTGCGCGCCCAAGTTAGCCTAACGCTCAGTTTCCTAATATATAAAATTTGGATGGAAACAACAACAAAAATTCTTGTCAAAATATAAATGGAGGCTCAGTGAGATGGGAGATGGTAACCCTGAGGAACTCTTGTACTATAGTAGACTTGCTTCATTTGGGACGTTTGCATTGCCAAAAGGGTTGAGCCGTAGAGAAAATAATTTTGTTCGGGATCTATGAGACAAATTAGAGCCTGTGTGAGTGTTTGTGTGTTTTTAACATGCTCAGCAATATTCGAACAGTATGTGAATAATCCAGTCATGACAATTTTTTTATTGCCATTTGAAGAAATCATTTTGCCATGTCCGCGTCCCGATCATCCGTTTGCCCACTGCAAGAGTGTGTGTAAGAACGAGTGTCACTGAATCTACAACTCATTAACACGACGTCGTGCTAAACGGGTGCAGGCTAAAACGTCACCACAGCAAAACGGCACCTGGCGAAAACGTCACCGTTTGGACAGAACGGAACCTTCCCTTGGCGAAAACGTCACCATATACAATTTTAAAAGGATGAACATTGATATGATGACTTTATTGTATTGTGCATCACGCTACCGTGAGATATGCGCAAATGATGAAGATTTCCCCTTTGTATGTGTTCGGTGTGAAGGGAATTCCTTTGACAACATGCTGGACACCGTCAACTTCCATCTAAGTCTGGAATCAACTGCCGAGTCGAATCCCCCAGAAGAATAAGCTATGGATCTGGACGCTGATGTAAGGGCTCCTCATATATGTGACATTAATATATCATCAGCGTTACTGCCACCTCCAGACGACCATGATGACCGTGAACGAACTACGATTGAAACCACCATCCTTGATCCCCATACAGCTGATATTCCAGAGAACGTCTTTACAGTCGTGGACACTGGCTCCCAGAAAGGAAAAAAGAAGCTTGTGGATTCGTATGGATTCACATATGTCATTCGGGTAAGTACAGACACATCTTCCTAAATACATGTGTATGCAAATGCAAATGTAATAGTTGATTATTAATATTTAAAATATGTTTGAAATAATATGATATTTTTTGTTACAGAAATCAACGACCAACCGAACGTACTGGCGTTGCAGTGTCAGAAACAAAACAACAACGTGTCCTGCCTCGGTAATCCAGTTCGGAGATTCGTTTGAAGAGGGAAAACACCGTCATTGTCACCCACCACAACCTGGTCAGTTGACAGCGATCAGAGTGAGAGTGGAGGTAACTATCGTGTTTGTTTAATGATTGTCCGAACTGTGTGAGGACATTGCTGAGGTACTGTCTGTGCAAGTTTGTGTTCCTCTGCCCCGAACCAAACCATGACAGGGGTGTTGTAGGTTTGGTATGGTTTGGTGTGTACGTGCGTGCATTCATTCATTCATTCATTCATTCTCAAACATTTATCATTAGGTCCGGGCCAAGGAAATGGCGACACATGAAACATTTCCAGCAGGAAACAGATGGGTTACACAGTACTCAGGAGAACAGAAGTTACCGCCAACACTCTCAGAACTAGCATCCTCAAACAGGCCAAGTCGTCAAGTTGCAAGCCTATCAGCAAGTGCCCTGGAATGACGCCATAATGGAATAATGGGCTTCATTGTTGATTTTGCGTGTAGGTATTTTAATGAATTTTCTTTGTATCTGTGTGTTTGTGCATTTCTACAAAGAGTAGAGGAAATAAAGTGGCTGCGCCATTTCTTTATCTAAAGCGACCTATTAAATGTAGTTTTCGATGAAATTTCCATCTATGTAGATTTTATTTATATATTCAACGTAACGAAAGTACCATCTACGTAAACGTGAGTGTCTTCAACGTTGATGAAAGTATTTTCCGCGTAGACGTAAGCGTTCATGAAGCCATATTCATCTTTGAAGAATATTCATATTTGAAGTTACCGAAAATTACCGAAAATGAGATTGTTACAGCCATTCAGTCTGTAAAGCAAAATAAAGCTCCGGGTATAGATGGAATTCCACCCGAGTTGTATAAAAATTCTCCACATCTGATTCCTTATATACAGTCGTTGTTTAATTCTATTCTAGACTGTGGAATGTTTCCAGAATCTTGGAACACAGGAATGATTCTCCCATTATTTAAGAAAGGTGATCTGACTGACCCAAATAACTATAGGGGTATTTCTTTATTAAATGCTCTGGGGAAAGTGTTTACATGTATCATAGAACACAGACTGAGACTATGGTAAGAGATGAGTAATATTCCCTCTGAAGCTCAAGCCGGATTTAGGCAGGATTATTCCACCTCAGATAATATTTTTGTACTGCAGTCATTAGCACAAAAATATCTCAGAAAACCTAAACATCGTTTTTACGCTGCATTCATAGATTTTCGGAAGGCTTTTGATTCAGCTGATAGAAACAAACGGCTATATCAGCTTCTCCAACATGGAATTCATGGAAAACTTTACAAAGTCTTAGTAAGCATGTATGAACATGTTCGTGCTTGTGTTAAAGTGTATTACAGGCATGTTTTACCACATCTAGTGGCGCAAGACAAGGCTGCATGCTGAGTCCCTTATTGTTCATATTTTTTATAAATCAGCTTGCTTCTGATCTGCAAAATGACGATTGCCATGGTATCTTTGTCAATGATCTTGTTGAAGTTATTAACATACTTTTATTTGCAGACGACAATGTGTTAGTTGCAGATTCTGTGGTTGACTTGCAGAGGAAGTTGAATGTTTTAGATATTATTTTGCAGTAAATGGGGATTAGTGGTTAATATGGAAAAGTGTTATTGTGTTTCGTAACGGTGGAATGATTAGAAAGGCTGAAAAGTGGTATTATAATGGCATCCAAATGAAAACTGTCACGTATTATAAATATCTAGGTGTAATATTTTCTTCACGACTGTGTTGGTCAACAGCCTGTGAAACTCTTGCAAATCAAGCATCGAAAGCCTGTTTTCCTATCTACCAGCTCAAGTTACCCAGATCTTTCTTTGAAGGCTATTCTTTCCATATTTGATACAAAAATCTCACCCATTGCATGTTATGGCAGTGAGATTTGGGGGTTTACCTTTAGGGAAAGTATAGAAAGAGTTCAGAGTAATTTCTTCAAACATTATCTTGGTTTGTCGAAACGATCTTCATCAAATGCAGTTCTTGGTGAGTTAGGACGTTATCATCTATCAGTTAATTACTTCTGCCGGTGTATAAAGTATTGGTGTAGATTGATCCATATGGACTCCACACGATGCCCCCGTGTTTGTTATAATATGCCTAAAGCCCATGATGAAGCTGGCAGTGTAAACTGGACTTCTCATGTCAGAATGTTGTCATTTCAAACTGGCTATTCATATGCTTGGATTTTTCAAGAATGTGGAAATGTATGTCATTTTATGACTTTGTTTAAACAGACATGTATAGAGTTAAACATTCAGTCTTGGTGTGGGAAAATAGAAGTATCTTCATTCTTGAAAACCTACTCTTCTTATAAAACAGTCTTTGAACAAGAAAAGTATCTAAATGCTGATATTGATAGAGATTTGATTATAACACTTGCAAAGTTTAGATGCTTATCACATTGTTTAAAAATTCAAAAACTGTGTTCTAACAAATGTACTGATCAGATTGATTTGTTTTGTGAACGCTGCAATTTAAAAGGTATTGAAGATGAGTTTCATTTCGTACTTGTCTGTCCATATTTTAAGGAAAGTAGAAATAATCTACCAAATTTAAATATTTTTTGTCAATATCCAACAAGAGATAAGTTTATTCAGTTGATGTCATCTACAAATAAAAACATCATGAAAGGTCTAGCCATTTACCTTAAAAGGAATATGTATAATTGTACTTAATCTCCCACACCCTAATGTACATTTATAGTTAACAGAATTGTATGAATATATGTTCAGTGAATACTTTGTATTTGCACTCTGGGCCACGCGGCCTCCAATGCTGAAATAAAGTCTCTCTCTCATATTTGAAGTAGATGAAAGCATATTCTATTCAGATGTAAGTGTCATCTACGAAAACGCTGACATGTACTAGTATTTAAAGTGTGGAACGAATGCGCTTCCACAGTACTCGCCAGTTACGTTACCGACGTTTAGATTTAAAGTAAGCGTTGATGTGTGGGGTTGGGTTACTACTTCTCCGGGTACACCAGACGTGCCAACTTGTGGACGGAAGGCCGTTAGGGAAGCACGTGTTGGGGGTTTTAACCAAGGTGAAACATCTGTACATGGGTATAATGCAGACAAACGTGATCGAGACTGACGTATATCCAAAGGTTTTAGTCTTGCCCAATGGCCGCAACTCCGCTTTGTGAATTGCGGCGGCTTCAACGACGAGGACCGCTGAGTCCCCTCAAACGTTTGATATAGTCCTTTATACACATCATCAGTCGCAGGCAGCGAGCGAGTGTGGTTTTACGTCGCTTGTAGGAATAATCCTGAAATATCAAGGTGAAGTCACTAGAACTGGACCGCACACAGTTTGTGTAAACCAGGTACAAAACGATGTTTGCGCTAAGGTGACCGTAACTCCCATACCTTAACATAGACTTAAGGTAGACTTAGCGTTAAGGTTTTCTAGTACAACGGCACCACGGAGAAGAATCGACCATGGCATTGAAAGCTTGTCAAGTTACCCGAGCACCCGACATTAGGAAGCGTAAAACAGCGTTTATGTAAATAGCTAAACTCAACATTATTAGCACCTTTTACCTAAATATTCATGTTAGATCCGAGGTGCATCGACCCGTGAAGGTCCGGGGTAGAATAGGCCTTCAGCAACCCATCATGCTTGCCATAAAAGGCGACTACGGTTGTCGTAAGAGGCGACTAACGGGATCAAGTGGTCAGGCTCGCGGACTTGTCATCGGTTCCCAATTGCGCAAATCGTTGTTCATGCTGTTGTCGTAACTGGGATTTGGGTGTTAGTAAACTCTCTTACCAGTTACCTGTTACGACGACCGTTCTGCCTTATTGGGGGTGCTGCCAGCTCTGGTGGCATACTCGCTTGGTCTGTCCGGGGGGCTACATCTAGGAATAAGTGGTCTGACGACCGGGATTCCTAACTAACACATAGCATTCATGTACTGGCACCGAGGCATACAATGAATAACTCAACACAAGTTTCTATACTCACATCGGTTTACTCGATCCCTCTCTTCATAACAATTGGTCTTGGCCTGGACAGGGTAGGGCAAGCTCACGGGATGTGAACGTTCTACTGTCTCTTCAACCCGCACCGCACCTCGCACCTTTTTAGTGCTGACGGTATCTTTTTAAGGTGTTCGAGCCTGCTCCACCCTTGTCACATGACCCTCTACAATCTCTCTGATTCGTTAGAAGTTACATCATTCCCTGGTCTCATGTCGTACCTCCTGATTGGAAATCTCCCTTAATTCTAATCAGTGACTCAGCTTTAATTGCTACTTGACGAATCTATTCTGTTGTGCTGTTTGACCTTTATTCCCTTTTTCCATCCCTTAATATATTACCCAATAGTAATAGCATTGGTGCTATGCCGAACTAACCACAAATCTCAATGATAGATGTATAAATCGTTTCTTGTATACGATTGCAATGTTCACCTTATAACACTGCTGATCACTGGATTGTCTGGTCCAGACTTGATTATTCACAGACCGCCGCCATTTAGCTGGAATATTGCTGAGTGCGGCGTAAAACTAAACTCGTTGTGTGATAGCTATTTACTGCACTATGATGGCATTTGATTGTGGTACCTCCACAAATGCTATGAAGATATTAACAACATTTACAAAGTGGAAACATAAGACCCCACAGTCCTCGAAAATCATCCATTGTTTACTCACGTGCCCATGTCAAGGTTACCGTGACATAAATCAGTGGAGTCATGTGACGGCAGGTGTGTGAATATAAATAGTACACGGGTTTGTACATAATTTCCTGCATTGTCGGGTACAGATCACCTGACTCTGACGATATCTTAATATTGTGCTTGCCTCAGCCAATATGTGTCAGTAGGTGAAAGACGTATAGAAATGTCAGCATTTATTGATTTGCCGGCACGTGCTGGTGATGTAATAATTACTCGCGTCACATGTTCAGCAGTAACAACACTTTGTAACAACACCGACTTAGTGAGCACTGCAGCGGTGCATTTCCCATACGAAACACAACTTTGATCTGGCCATATAAACTGTCTACCTCCGTGTAACACTAGTGATCATATATGACACGGTGAGGTTTCATATAACAGGAAATCCACCCTTTCAAGGTTATTTCACTTGCACAATTGTGCGCATGTATTAGGCAATTAATGATATCTTAATTTCGTCATGGATATCGATATATTTAAACATATCAATAATGTTTTAAAGACATCAGTAAATATTTGAGGATATCTTTAATCAGATATGATATTCAAATCACACTTACTGTTACAAGTATATTCAGTTGTTAGTAAAGACATTATATATGGTGTTTTAGATGTCAACAAACCTATACCCACCTCACTGTAATATCATATTCAAAGCAAGATATCTTAATTAAATTCACTAAGCCGGGTTCATGTCTCGTTTCAGCACCAAGCCACCCACTCAGACACAACATGCTAACCATGGACAAAAGATACCTCGTCTCTTCCACGTAATGCAGAGTGCCCGTAACGGCAGCAAGCACCACTTGTAACATCTTAATGTATAACACCGCACAAGGCTCGAACCAGGGGCGGTGGGGTACCCAATGGTTAAAGCGTCCGCTCGTCACGCCGAAGATCCGGGTTCGATTCTCCACATGGCTTCATCCATGTGGGGAATCGAACGAGGGTCTTCAGTGTGACGAGATAATGCTTTATCCACTAGGCTACATCCACCTCCCCAGTAGTAGGAGTAGCACCAGCAATAATAACATTGTTGTGTACTAGCATTTCGTCATTCAAAGCCACACTCTGACAATGTTCAGGATGCATGACGTGGGTCTGTAAATAACCGAGTCTTGTGACTGTCTCGTGAGTTATCGTTTTTCATGCCTTTTCTTTTCCTTTCTAATTATAGAAACGGCGACAAGACAACGAATCTGACCCTATAACCACTTAGAGAGCGGCATCGCTGGGAACGGAATAACGCGGAACGTAAATATCAACTGGTATTTAACATTGTGTCAAGGTCGCAGTATGATGCAAAACGTTGCAATCAATATTCTGATGTTGGCGGGATGTCATCAGTGACGCCATGCTAAACTAGGATACGTAAGTCCCAGAAGACGTGTAGTACATTAAAACTTTCCCCTGTTTTAATGGTAGCATATGTGTATTTTTAATTTTTGTCTAGATGTGTCTAAATTGCTAACATCTGAAAGGGTGCTGTAAATCCAGCTAGGGTCCATGCAGCAAGCAAATACAATGTACGTCCCCCTGGTCCCTAGTATGGAGATCTACCGTCAGTTGTTGGCGATCTATGATAATCAATAGCCCATTTTTATACTGTCTTGTCCCCATTTGAACTCAAGTTTTAGTTTTACTTAGAAATTACCGTGATATGCTAGTTGGTTTTACTGTCCTTCTTTGACAGATTTTTATCATTTACATGTACACATATTTATGGTGGATTTACAACTTCTTTTAGAGACGATATGGCTGACATTTTGCCGATGCGACTTTACATTTTAACTCAGTCACTCACACATGCTAAAGTAGCTCCCGAGGAAATAACACCGGTGTAGGTAGAGTAGTTATGCTGCTTGCAGTGGGTTACTTACTGCTTAAGAAATACAGTTCGTTCTATCACCATGTATAGTGTAATAAAGCACACTCTCGCCCTGAACTGTTATAGTTAAAGCACGAGGACGCTTGACAAGAAACGGGATGCGACGAAGCAGTTTACTGTGGGAGGCTGTAGGAGGCGATGGCAACTGACATCAATCGTGACGTCGGTTACATTGTGACGTAATGCAAAAAAAGTTCGATTACGAGTGGGCAGACTGGAATGGCGCAGTGACGTCAACACATTGTGACGTAATGCGAAAAGTGCAGATTATCACTGATAAAGTATTGTCGCCGCCTGTCATCTTTCACCGAAGCATCTTAGAAAAGTGAATTATTATCATTATCAAACATAATATTATTCATGTGTTTTAAGGTGAACATGCTATTTTGATATTTTGTGACAAGGAAATGTTTGGATTTGCCAGAGATGTTCTTTGTGGTCATAGTTATGTTCATACACAAGGCTCAAGTTGGCATGTTGTGCGGAATGGGGGAAATGTTCCTTCATTTTATACTTAAAGTGGTAGAAACACATCCTGATCCCCCGATACTTGTTTTCGGGGATATGAACAGCAGAACTGGCACTTCGTCTGTCGGTTTGGTGTCCAGCTGCATCCAGATGTTATTCATACTCTCCTTCTTTTATTTGCTGATAACCTTATTTTGTTTTGAAACAGTGTAAGTCTACAATTTAAACTAGATATTCTTAGGAGGTACTGTACAGAATGGAAATTGTCAGTCAACATGCATAAAACTAAGATTGCAGTTATATAAAATGAAGGCGGTTTATCCCTGTTTGCACATGGTTTTATAATCGTAGTGTTGTTGAAGTTGTTTCATGATATGGTTATCTTGGATTGTATTTCAGTAACAAGTTACAGTGGTCGAAAGCGTTTGACAATATTTCTATTCAAGCAAAAAAATGCCGTCAGTACTTCTTAGTAGCATACATCCTTTAAAAGCATACATCTGTACTTCAAATTATTCCATACAAAGATAACACCAGTTCTCCTCTATGGGGTTGAAATTGGGGTCTCAATAAAATGGAAGTACTGAAGAAATGCATTCATATGCTTGCAAACTTTTTTCAAACATTAAGTTATCAAGGCCGAACAATGCCGTATTAGCAGAGTGTGGTAGATATCCTATTCATTGATCTGGCTAGTTATTCTCGAAAGGTTCGTAGCCCTTCGAAGTTCTTAAGCCCATTCTTAACACATTGCCTTAACATTGGTTAAGAATTCTTAGGGCTACGGACGTTTCGAGAATAAGGGCCCTGCTGTTTTAAAGTGTATTAAATATTGGATAAATCCTATTAACATGCCTGAATACCGTTTGCCTCGAAAGTGTTACAGTATGATGCGTATGTATACAACGAGCAAGGCTATGCGAACTGGGTTACCAAAGTTAGATATGTCATATTTAAATTAGGTTTTGGCGATGTTTGGGTATCACATACTTGCGGAGATAAAAACGTTTTGTTCAAGTCCTTTTTTTAGCGACTGAAAGTTACTTTTCTCCATGTTTGGCACAGCGTTTATCTGAGAGCCCTAGAATGTTTACTCATTGTAATTCTAAATTAACGATTTCTTGTGAAACATATTTAACTCATATTATTGTATCCAAATACAGATTTTGTTTATCACGATTTAGTTCAAATAATTTAGAAATTGAAAGAGGTCGTATTATATTATTCTCCGAGAACTAAGAAAATACAAAATGTGTAACTTAAACGTAATCGAAAATGAATACCACCTCTTACTTATCTGTCCAGCCTACATTGAATTAAGACGTAAGTATCTGTTGATGCAATTCTATGTTTTTACCAATATACTAAAATTTAAGTCCTTGTTATCTTTCAGAAGTGCAGACATTATCTCGGTGACTGCTGAATATTTGTTTTATTCATTTAAAAAAAGGAAATCAATTTGGTCATATTAAGGTTGTATATGGTGTACATGCTATCATTATAATCATATTTCATGCCTGCACCGATGAGGTGTTTTTTATACTCATAGGCCCGTGGCTTCACAGTACTGGACATAAGGATGCTAACTGACTGTTTGATTTCATCTTTCATTGTCGCCTTTGTCGTTAATTTTGCTGTTTGTGTGTGTTGTTACGACCGTCATCAACATTACTATCGAAACCATTACCCCTGGAGACATTGGGCATGGAGCGGTTAGTCATGGTTGTGGCGTTCACTGCGCTGGGGGGACGTTGTTTCACCATCCGCGTGATCCATTCATATGCGTGTCTTTCCGGTTGAAATTACTCGCCTGCTGTCCCTACAGCAGATGCATCCTTCATGAGACGCATGATCCAGACGCTGACAGAAAGTATCGTCTGCTTCGGAAAAGTGTTTCCCGCGCAAAATTAACCGCCTCACAGCCCGTGAACCACATTATTTCCCTTCAATTCCTCCACAGGCTCTGAATCTCGCATCTCACTATTTCAAGATAAATTAAATCGGCGTGATGAACGAACGTTTTGCAAGCTACTCCTTCGCCCAATAAATTTAAGTGTACTTCAGTACGTATGTATAAAGGAATGTGTATACTTGGGAAGGTATAACTACAGGTCGATCCTTGAAGGTCCCGTGGTACAATAAGCCTTCAGCAACCCATTCTTGCAGTAAAAGGCGACTATACTTGTAAGAGGCGACTAACGGGATCGGGTGGTCAGACTCGCTGACTTGGAATATTGCTGAGTGCGGCGTAATACTAAACTCATTCACTCACTCACTCACTAACTACAGGTCACCGTGACATGAATCCCAGGTGTCTTGTGATAAGGTGTATTGCAATGGCAGGTGTTTGTACACGCGGCACTGTATGGGTGCATACACACAGTGGCTATGTCTAATATCGCAGTTTATTATAATGCCTCTTCCTAGAAAGACGTTGAGCGCATGCGTCACGTGCTTATGACCTACTCCTGTGTGAGCAACAACAACAAAAACAACAACAACAATATTGCAGTTGCGGTATCAGGGATTTCCCATACAAAACACAACATAACTAAGGCCTGAGATTATATAGACCCAGTCATTAAGTGAATCTCTCCTGGCAAATTTCAGGACAAATGAAGGGGTACGCACCTCTGCATACGCACGTACGCACGCACGCACACACTCCCCTCTGGATCCGCTTATCATATGGAAGAACAACATCTTTATTACTGTGAGAGCACAAAGAACTTGTTTTCCATATATCGTTATCCTTCTTTACTGCCCCAACTTCTAAATGCCTCTCAAAAAAAGTCAGAATAATTATTTATCCAATGTGTAGACGATGCCTACACTTGCCATAAACCTTACAATTCATAATAAGAGTCCAGAGGCCAATTCTAAGATTTCTTTTCGTATGTCAGTTCATGTGTGTGGTAAAAGGTGGCTAACGGAATCGATATATGTGTGACTTGCATGCCATCATCTAGTTCGAGAGCTGCTGTTTATCATAATATCATAAATGCACGTGTCAGACTCGATTGTTTACACACCGCCATCTTAAACCTGAATGAGGTGTTACTCTAGAATTTATCAACTCTTCCGTTATAGAAATATTTCAGATGTTTACATCAGTCCTCGTGAACAACTAGTGCGTATGCAAACACCTGCTGATAAATCACAGCGCCTTGTTTCTTAGGTAATATCTAAGGAACGGTCTCAACAATTAATCTGCATGTATGAGAACATTTAATGATTCATCTCAACACCTCGTGAGTTTGCGAAAAGTTGTGATTACTTTACTTTCTACATATTTGATACATATACACATATAAATGGTTGCAAATACTTCAGCATGTTTTATTCGGAAAGTTGGGCACAATACCTCACAAGACATAAACAAACACATAGTACAAAAACAGAAACGCAAGACATTATCAGGGCGAGGAAGTATACACACGTTTCATGGAGCGAGTGAGTATAGTTTTACGCCGCTTATAGCAGTATCCCTGTTATATCACGGCTGGGGACACCGGAAATGGGCTCACACATCGCACCCACGTGGCAGCGAATCGAACCCAGGCCGTGAGCTTGACGAATGTACACTTTAACCACCAGGCTACCCAACCGCCTTTTTCTCTGATGGATACAAAAAGCGAAACAAAGAGAAACAATTTATTATTCACTGGTGTAAAGGTATAATAGTCTTTTGGACCTCCAGTTTGCATTTTTTTTCGACCAGTGTTTTAAACCAAAAGCTACAGCTGTAAGTCTGGGGTAGTATCTAATTGTACGTGTAAACATTCTTCAGCCCGGAGGTTTAACGTAAAACACAAACACACACAACTGAAATTAGGATTACAACGAATTACACCTTCAAATATTTTGAAGCACACAAACTAAGGTTAACTAAAGTTAATATTGATGATTAACATTTACACACTTTTCCAAGATTGAGCTGCACCATCTTGAAAAGTCAACAAATTAGCGCTTCCCCTTTGTCTTGAAGCATAAGCCAACATAAGCAACAGAGCCTTAGCATCGCTCTTTCCATTTTTTCTTGAAGCTTGAAGCACAAGCCTACATTAACAACTCGTGTCTTCGCATCGCCCTGTTCCCACATTTGTTTTGACTCATAGACCGACATTAGCATCTGTGCCTTAGCATCGCCCTTCGATCCACTTTTGTCTTGAAGCATAAGCCAACATAAGCAACAGAGCCTTAGCATCGCTCTTTCCATTTTTTCTTGAAGCTTGAAGCACAAGCCTACATTAACAACTCGTGTCTTCGCATCGCCCTGTTCCCACATTTGTTTTGACTCATAGACCGACATTAGCATCTGTGCCTTAGCATCGCCCTTCGATCCACTTTTGTTTTGAAGCATAAGCCGACATTAGCATCTGTGCCTTAGCATCACCTTCGATCTACTTTTGCCTTGAAGCATAAGCCGACATTACCTACTGTGCCTTAGCATCGCCCTTCGATCCACTTTTGTTTTGAAGCATAAGCCGACATTAGCAACTGTGCCTTAGCATCACCTTCGATCTACTTTTGCCTTGAAGCATAAGCCGACATTACCTACTGTGCCTTAGCATCGCCCTTCGATCCACTTTTGTTTTGAAGCATAAGCCGACATTAGCAACTGTGCCTTGGCATCGCCCTTCGATCTATTTTTGTCTTGAAGCATAAGCATACATTAGCAACTGTGTCTTAGCACTGCCCTTCGATCTACTTTTGCCTTGAAGCATAAGCCGACATTACCAACTGTGCCTTGGCATCACCCTTCGATCTACTTTTGTCTTGAAGAATAAGCATACATTAGCAACTGTGTCCTAGCATCGCCCTTCGATCTATTTTTGTCTTGAAGAATAAGCATACATTAGCAACTGTGTCCTAGCATCGCCCTTCGATCTATTTTTGTCTTGAAGCATAAGCCTACATTAGCAACTGTGTCCTAGCATCGCCCTTCGATCTATTTTTGTCTTGAAGCATAAGCATACATTAGCAACTGTGTCTTAGCACTGCCCTACGTTCCCACTTTTGTTTTGACTCAAAAGCCTACATTAGCAACATCCCTCATTCCAACTTTTGTGTACAAGTGTGACCTACCCTTTTTCATGACGACGTGATGTGACAAGCGAACTCTGTATCCACTATCCGATTTTGTTACAAATACTGTCTAGCACCCTAGTTCACTGAAGTATTCTGTGACTATTTGTAGTCTATATAAGCCCCTGCTGATTGATCCTTCCGCAGAAACGTGTTCTGCTTGGCTTATATATTAGTCCCTTGTAAACATCTGCAACCATGCTTTAAGTATCCCGAGTGACAGGGCCTTCAGTAGTGACCGGGGCCTCCTTTCACAAAACACTAAGGTGATCATGATTCACTAAGGTAACATCAGAGCAGTGCTAAAAGTTAGCAGAGCTAAGGTTAACCTTAGTAAAGGCTGTTTCTTGAAAGAAAACCCAGGGCAGAGTGTTGCTCAACGCATTCCGGCGTCGGGAAATCCCCACCTTCAAGGAGGCGAGCCATGATGACTTGAGATCTACACACACGAGTTTCACGTGATTAGCAATGGAGCTAAGAGTGATGCCAAAAGGCAAGCCAAGATGGCGGACGAGAAGACGAGAGCAGATGTCCCGGACGTACCTGGAAGAAACACGTGACACCTAATTGCAGAATTCATCATTGTAGTAGTAGTAGTAGTAGTAGTAGTAGTAGTAGTAGTAGTAGTAGTAGTTGACCCATTTGCCCTAGGCGCTCCAGTTAGCGTCACTAGTTGCGTCCCTTGAGAACGCAAGAAACCTATGGTGGTTGGTTTGAATCCCAGGTTGCACCGAATATTTTTGTAAACATGCCTGCACTACAGCAGTGATCGAGGGTTTCATCAGAGTGGTGATCACGTGATATCTACATCTTCAACAAGCTGAGTAGCCGTGTGCAAAAACTTCACAGAGTTGGTATGATGTGTTGATCATAATCAGCGTTTCACTGAGTACTTTATGTACATTAGTTTCAGAGTTACACTGCAGCCCGTTTTTGAGACAAACGGGGTAGTAATATCCAGCATGCAACACACTCTAGTGGAGACTGATGCTCATGCTGTTGATCACTGGATTCTTTGGTCCAGATTCGATCATTTACAGATCGGTGCCATAGATTTGGGGTTGGGGTAAAAAAAAAAAAAAAAAAAAAAAAACTAACTAAAATCAGACATCATATCCATGTGGGAAATCAAACCACGTCAGTGTGACGAGAGGACGCTGTAACCGCTGTACTATCCCCCCGCCCCAATAGGTTGGGAACTACGCTACTCTTAATATTATATATGATAAAATACAATAAGTGTGCATATTTCGTCGCCCTAGTTTCACATAGAATAGGGACGATGTCTTTATTTATAGTGAGTGAGTGAGTTTAGTTTTACGCCGCACTAAGCAATATTCCAGCTATATGGCGGGGGTCTGTAAATAATCGAGTCTGGACCAGACAATCAAGTGATCAACAACATGAACATCGATCTGCGCAATTGGGGACCGATGACGTGTTTCAACCAAGTCAGTGAGCCTGACCACCCGATCCCGTTAGTCGCCTCTTACTACAAGCATAGTTGCCTTTTATGGCAAGCATGGGTTGCTGAAGGCCTATTCTACACCGGACCTTCACGGGTCCTTTATTTACAGGAATATGAAACTATTTCCATAATTATCACATTTCTTCGTTATGTTTGTCAATATAAATATATAAATAAATATGTAAATATAATTTTTCGCACACTACAAAATAAATAAATAAATAAATAAATAAATAAATAAATAAATAAATAAATAAATAAATAAATAAATAAATAAATAAATAAATAAATAAATAAACACTGTTTTCTATGTCATCGAACAAGGTAATACAAACCTTTGCAAGTAGACGAACCAAATACAGTTTCATTGATGCCCTCGTCGTGGTTTGTGCCATGGGTGTCGTTTTCACCATTATCGTCGTTACTGTCGCCTCCATTATTCACAGAAGTGTTAGGCAAGGTGCCGTTCACTAGAAGTAAAATTAAAGAGAGCAGGTAAAACGAGGTTTAGTACGGTACACAACAGGTCACAAGCCAGTCTTAAATAATAAGTATTTTACAATTGTTGAACACTTTCTTGCATAGCGTAAACTGCTACATTCACAATGTACCATAGCGTAAGTTGCATTGGTGTCTAAGCCAAGAAATGGTGTACTGTCTAATGTGTTAATGATCAGTTTCTGTCACACATAGGAGTATTGGATTAATCCTAACGTCAAATATTCTAAAGACAGAAATATGATTTTGATCATCTAACATACAATTATACCGTAGCAATAACTGCGCTTGAACAGCTGCAGACCAATATTTAAGACTAACTTTAAATCAAAATATTATCTTTCAAAAATATATATCTTGGGTAGTATTTTTCACTTTATTTCAATCTGAATAATTTATTCATTTATAAAGAAAGACAGTGAGTAGGGGCCAAGCATGACTCACACCGAGCTTTAAATGTGACTTGAAGGCTACTTCTTACACAAATGTTAGCCTGTGTAGTTGTTAGCAACTACATTACTGATTTCCATTAGATTGTTAGTGTGTAAATGGGCTCTCAGAGTTCCATCCCCATATTTAATACTTACTCACGTGAAAGATGTTTTATTCAACATTCTAAGGGCAACTTTGCATTAAGCGAGTTTAAACGTGAAATCATATCTGCTCTGCGCACATAAGTTCAGTTCAATCCTTCGACCACTATTTAACTAATGACATCACATTTATCAACTTATGGTATGGTATCGATCCACAAAGCACAATTCCATGGTCCACCATGTCAAAGGAGTTCGGGACAGCGTGCATATGTTGATTAATTGTTGCCATCCGATAACGGGAAATCAAACAGAAATAATGTGATTGTGTGGAAGATGATTCCTCAAAAATGCGCAAAAATTCACTTGGCTTTTCCGAAAATTAAATTAGTGAAAATTACTTATGCTACACTAATAAACAGAGATGTCATTTCAGAAATTTCGAAATCTCTCCGTAATCACAATTTGTTGTCAATATATGTCACGGTAGAGACTGCAATTTGGTAGAATCGGAGTTTCTACCAGTAGATATTACGATCGGAGACTCTGCTGGTAGAATCTCTGATCCTACTAGTAGAGATTGCAGTCGGAGACTCTGCTGGTTGAGTCTCCGATCCTACTAGTAGAGATTGCTATCGGAGACTCTACTGGTAGAATCTCTGATCCTACTAGTAGAGATTGCAGTCGGAGTCTCTACTGGTAGAATCTCTGATCATACTAGTAGAAATTGCAGTCGGAGTCTCCACTGGTAGAATCTCTGATCATACTAGTAGAGATTGCAGTCGGAGACTCTACTGGTAGAATCTCTGATCATACTAGTAGAGATTGCAATCGGAGACTCTACTGGTAGAATCTCTGATCCTACCAGTAGAGATTGCAATCGGAGACTCTACTGGTAGAATCTCTGATCATACTAGTAGAAATTGCAGTCGGAGTCTCCACTGAATAGTCAGTTTCCAATTCAGCTGGTAGAAACACTGATATATCTGTAGGACGACAACAAAAACACTTCACTAGCTGAACAATAATATGCATTTTACTCAGGTATAGACTGTTTCCAGTTACAGATACATTTATTGCTATATTTACACATCTTTCTTTCAAATCAGGTAACAATGAAGATTGAGACTGAACAATAACATGCATTTTACTCAGGTATAGACTGTTTCCAGTTACAGATACATTTATTGCTATATTTACACATCTTTCTTTCAACTCAGGTAACACTGAAGATTGAGACTGAACAATAATATGCATTTTACTCAGGTATAGAATGTTTCCAGTTAGATGCATATATTACAATATTTACACATCTTACTTACAAAACAGGTAAAATGAAGATAGCACTAAACTAGATAGTACTAAACTTTATATTAACACACATTAGTTGTGGTTGTGTGACACTTTGTAGAACATTTTACTCCTTGTTTTTAACAACGACATCTGTTAGTTATAGAGCTGCCCTTAAATGCACATACACTTGATCCTTGTGTCATTCTTGTTAATTCTTGAAGCCCGGATGACTGAGATTTCTTCTAGACTGGTGACATCCACATGCTGTAATGATGGAAAACAAACATTACGGATGTCAGCCAGCTGCTCTGCACCATAGGTGTTTCTCAGACGACCATGTGCTGTATGTAGCTTGTATGTTGCATCTTTCCCTGCACCTTGAGCTTGTAGGACCTTGCATGGCAGAAGTCGAGGATCTGTGTTTGTGCGATCCACTTCGTGAATTCTTACTCCAACAGTTTCCCCTTCATTGAAAGAAGAACTTTTAAACTTGGCACCATAATGAACTTGCTGCCTGCTGGCTGCCTTCAGACAGTTATCTGTTGCAGTTTTCCGAACCTTGCTGTGTGGTGTGTCAGGTTCTAAAGGAACTGCTTCAGTGGTGTCCCAAACAATGAACTGGCCAACAGAAAGTGGTTCATCAAATGGGTTTCCTCCAGCTGGAATGAGGTCTGGATCCTCCACAGATGTTAGCTGGAATACTCTCTGCTGTTGTGGATCAACTGTTTCACAATGTACTGTGGTCCTCCCAAACACTTCTATTCCAGTTCCGACTGTACTTGCACCATCCAGAAGCTGGTACTCCCAAAACCACTTTTAGTAGACTGAGATGTGGTCTGGCTGACAGTCACTTGAAGTCTGGTGTGTCAGTGGGCCGATGGGATCTTCAACTTGTCTGCTCTCCAACTGTTTGAAAAGATCTGTTGAATCGTCCTCATCTTGAATGCCCTGCTCATCCAGCATTTCCAGCAAAGCACAGTCAGTTCGAGGAGGGTGGTTCGACGACTTCATACGATGACTTCTTGGTTATTGAACTAGTGGAAGTGTTGATAGTATATGTAACGCGAAGAAGACCCTCGAAGCGGTTGAAGAGCTTAGCACACCAGAACTTGAAATGGTTGCCTGCTGAACACTTTACATCCTTATCCAAATGCAGAGCTTCCACAGCTTTGTCTTGGGTGATGCAAAATGTTTCCTGTTCCTTCTTGTCAGGCTGCGCTATGTGGTCATGCATCCAGCAATTTGTAAAACTCGGCCTTCTGTTCCTCCATTATTGACTGGTGTGGGATCATCTCCTCAGCTGATAACTGGTTCATGCTCAAATCTATTCCCGTTATACACCCATAAACAGTGTAACACCTCTGACATCTGACATACCTACAGCCCAGTATATCTACATTTAGTTAAAACAACAAAAATATTTCACCTACTTATAATGGAAGAGTCCTAAAGACCAGTTAATCCATGAGAGTAAAGGAAGAACCAAGTAACGATGAAAGCTGGATTAACAGATTGATATTAACAGATTAAGATTGACTGGAACTGAGTAAACAATTTATATTGATTAACTTAAGGTTGTTGTTTTTTCAAACATATTATATTTCTGCAGAAATCTGAATTGGCGAAAGAGCATGTTTGCTTTTTCTACCACTGTTCCAGGAAATACCGAATTGGTTTGTTGTTACAAGGTGTAGGTGGCATGTGGGCATTCTGGGAGGAAGGGTGCAGGGCAATTCCCCACTTGGACATAATCCACCTGAGAATATTATTGCCTGGTCATTCCCCCACCTCATTGGAAAGCGGTGTCTATATAATGATTACTGATCATTAGGTGAGAATTACATCGGAATGAATTTAAACTTTCTACTTTTAGCTATGACTTTGAGATGTAGGAGTTGGGGTGGGATTAAAGACAACATGCATTTAACATCTCACTGTAAACAATAGGAAAATAAATAATCATTAAGGTTTTCCTGGCAACACAGATCAAATAGCAACCTAAAAGCACTGTTTTTTCTTACAACCAACCCCAGCATGTAAGGATTGAAATCTCTACTAGCAGGATCGGAGATTCTACCAGAAGAGACTCCGATCGCAATCTCTACTGGTAGAATCTCTGATTCTATCAGATCGCAGTCTCTACCCTGACATATGTTTAACGTAAAAAAAATATCTGGGCTATACTGCAAATATTTCACTGCACTGATTTTCGTCAAGAAACATTACAAATCTTACCTTTATGTGTCTTGTTCTTGGACGCCCCCGATGTTTCATTGTTGCCCTGAACGTTGCGTTTCCGGTGGGGGGCGGTTCCGTGCCCATGACTGTTACTGTCCCCACCATCAGCGATAGCCGAGCCCAGTGCACCGTTAAGGGAGAATCCGTTTGGGAACCGACAGCTTACAACCGTCAACAAAGCTATCAATAACGCCCCGACACTTGCCATTTGAACTCCCTGCAATGCTCCCACACCGAAACAGAATTATATAGCACTCTAATGTGACTACACAGTCTTATATAAGACGTGTTGAAATATTTCCTGATCCAAAGCGTAAATTTGAAGACAACTCATTGTTATGTTGGGAAATCCCAACGAAGGCTACTTGACATAAACTTAGGTCCAACTCATTCATGAATACGCCTGATTTCCCCTCGCCTATTGGAGGTTAACCGTGTGCTCATCAATGTTTAATAATGCTAACGCGAATACCAGATTCATAACACATACATGCACTAAATGTAAACACGAAAGGTTGTACTTTGTCTGTTTATGTGGGGATTTTTTTAATTGCCGCTGTCAACAGGTATATGTATATTATCCTAATCTCAAAGGCAAAGGGAAGTAAATATATTTTGCCTGATATCCACCCATTGCGCTGACAAACATTTCGCAAGACATCCAGGATAGAGACAAACTGGACGTTCGCTCCTGTTACTTGTATTACAGATATCAAAATCTTCAAAAATATTGTATTTTTAAGTTGAGAGTAGATAGCATGAAAGGCAAAAATGGATGATATCTATGATTCGTTTCGGGATGTCTTGAATTTAATGTAAAATACAATTATGGACGTCTGAATTGTTATACTGATATCTTAAACACATTTAAAGATATCACGAGATATCCTCTTGATGTCAAAAAGGCTTGAAATATATGGGAATGAAAGCTTCCCCGCACTTAATATACATTGGTAACGAGGTTTCGTCGATGAGGACTTTTGCGAGGTTTAAAAGAAGGCTGTTATTGGCCTGCACATGTATATGGCTCCTGTCAATTTTAAATTCGCTATCACTAACTATAGGAATCGGAGTCATTGTAGTGTTCATTTTGACTTGCATCAAATTCTTTCATTTCATTACATAAGCAATGAAACGGTCACAGTTATTGATAAATACTTCCGCATTGCATCATCGTCACATGGGTAGGTATGGCGTAATACAGTGTTTGTTTTTATATGGGGAAATAGGTTATGTTTACACAGTGTCTATACCATATAATGACCTTGCAACAGAACTTGAGAGAATCTGGCGTGACACCCCACAAGCCTTCCTTCCTTGATTGGCTTTATGCGCCGTCGATGCACTGCTGTTCTCAATGCCGATGGTGGACATACCCGTTATTGAGCTTATGACATGGTCGTTTGACCCCTGTCCTGCTTGTGGACTCCCTCCATTAATGTTTGACATTGTTATCGTACTTATCAACTGGGATAATATTTTGACAATGCACAGTTTCTTTATGTGGCTAGTATATACGTACTCTTGATGTGTTTCTGGTGCGGTAGTGTAGCGTAGTGTTTAAGGCGTTCGTTCGTTCGTTACGCTGAAGACCCGGGTTCGATTCCATGTGTGGCTACAATGCGTGGAGCCCACTTCTGGTATTCCCCACCGCTTTATTGCTGGAATATTGCTAAACGCGGTGTAAAACCACACTCACTCACTTTGATATGTTTCTCACTTTCTTTTAAGATCCGGGTTACAGGTTAGAATTGGTCTTCATCTACCCACACTTGTCGTCAGAGGTGATTAACGGATTCGGGTGGTCAGGTTCGCTGACTTTGTTGACACTTACCATCGTATCCCAATGATGATCATGATGTTGATCTCTGGACTGGATGTAGGAACATATTCAAAGGTTTTGGTGCATCGGTTTTCAAATTGCGGATATGCGGATATGCGGATATGCGGATTACACGGTCGGAAATGTAGAGCACGGCCAATCAGAACTTGTGTTACATGCTAAACTGAATTAGAATACCATCTATATAGTGGTTAAATGTAACACATGTGCTATCTGGCATTACATTTTCCCAGTAATGTACACATTCTTGTGTTTATATAATTGTCAAAGGCAGGGTTATCCTCGACTCCATACACCATCAGAGTTAGAAATCTAATCGTCTACACGCAAACCTACACCATGATTTATGAAGCATTTCAGACGAGTTGCATGAATTCCCGTGTGTGCACATGTCATCGTGACACGCTGCTTCACACGTCATACGCTTTCTATCACGATCTCACAGATGTTTGGGGACAATAGATCGGTTTATTGGAAAGTTGGTCACATCGACACCTGTAGTATTAAGGACGAAGAACTGTTGAGTGAGGTCTACCGCGCACCCGCCAATATTACACCTATATGTAAACAGTAGGGTCCGGAACAGACAAGACAGTGATCAACAGCATGAGCATCGATCTACCGAACTGAGATACGATGACATGTGTTAACTAAATTAGTGAGTCTGACCACTAGATCCCGTTAGTCGCCTCTTACGACAAGCATGGGCTACTGAAGATCAGTTGTAACCCAGATCTTCACGGGTCTAGGAAGGAAGAAGAAAGACAGAACAAGTAGATTATTATTTGGTTGTATGATGAACAGGCACGATACCTGTACTTATAAATTACAAAAGGAAATCGTACCTACATGGTACATTGGACTATTAACCCCTTAATTATAATATAACTACCAAAATATAAGAAAAGGTTTAAATAGTGAATTTTACAATAACGACAAGGAAGATTTGACCCCCAGGACAGACATCACAGTTAATGTCAATAGGGATAAATTCATACCAGTTTAAGCTGTCATGGAGTTGGTTTGAGTATTTAGTCTGCATTTTCCAATATTCCATCAGTGTCACCAGGAATGTGCTCCTACGTTGTACCTTACCCACTAGACTACCCTAAGAGACCACTCACTGGTTTGATCCCTTGGAGGTCAACACCCTTTATTTTGCCTCACACATAAATGTCGTTTTCTGATTGACTAAGCGTTCTTCTATTATTTTCAATGTACCCCACTTACAAGAGAGGTACATTGCACTGCACCCCGCTGCCAATGGCAACTCATTCGGCACTTCCTGGTAGTACTTCTTTACCTCGAATAACATGGAATCACACATGATGCACGGAAATTACCGATGTCTTGTGAATGCAAATAAATGGATGAGAGACAACTCTCCTGCTGAAAGTTTAGACAACATTCTACCTGTTATCACCATTGTGGACCTTAGTCAACCCTAGTCTCTCATCTGTAACAGTGCCGAAGGCAGTAACAAAACCTTTGTTAAAGAAGTCATCGTCGGAACCTCAGCAATCGTCGAAACCTCAGCAATTACCGACCAGTGTCTAATCTTTCCTATCTAAAATCCTCGAAAAAAAGCTGTCAAAAGTCAGCTGCTTCGGCATTTACAGAACTTCGATCTGATTGATAAGTATCGGTCTGCCTACATATGGATGCACATAGCACCGAAACAGCTCTCACCGGTGTTTTGGACAATATCACGATGTCCGTAGATGTGGGTAATATTGCCCTGCTCGTAATTTTAGACCTCTCAGCTGCCTTTGATACCATTGACCAAACAACGTTGTTACAAACTGAATATGGACTAAACGACACAGTCCTGAGGTGGTTCTCATCATATCTGGAAGATCGTGTACATTCTGTTTAAATTAACAGGACACTCTCAGACAGCCATGTTCTTGAATGTGGAGTGCCACGGGGCTCAGTTTTTGGACCGATACAGTACACTATGTACAGCAAACCTCTGGGACAACTGATCTCTGATCATCGCTTTGGGCTCTACTTTTATGTGGACGACTCTCAACTGATGGGCAGCTTTAAACCAAGCCTAGACAGTCAGCAGAAGGCCAAGGATAACACGGAAGCTTGCTTCAGTGATATCATTTCCTGGATGACAAACAACAAACTGGTCTTAAAAGATGTTTACGTGGGTTGTACGGCCCCACGTGCTGTCATCGAACCCTAATGGATAGCAAACGATGCAGCCGGTTTGAAATATAAATATGTATTGTCATAAACCTTACTGACGCAGTTGTAGAAAAATATTTACGTAACAGTGTAAAACATTAAGAAAACTTCGTTTAATCGCTTGCCTTATGCCAGTCTCTGCATATTAATGAATGTGCGCATTTGTTTACAAACAAGGGAAAAGTCGGGTCACGTGATATGCAAATTAGCCTGTGACAGTGACGTTATGTTAAGTCATCATTTACTTTCGGCCTGAGGTTTTTAGATTCATATCTCAATGCAACGAAAGAAATACACAGTTGCTGATGGGAGCGGGCAGTAATATATAATGTAACGCTATTTTGCAGGGCATTATCATTTGCAGAAGCCCGAGGTCTTTCATTAGCTGCCCGACGAAGGAAACCAGTTGAAAAGACCGAGGGCTCCTGCAAATGATAATGCCCTGAAAAATAGCGTTACCGTTATTATAGCTAAAATGAATAGAATTTTTAATAAAATAAGAATAGAAACAGCGGCATCGGTTTAGAAGTATTTACTGCCAACAACAAAACGACGGAGGTCACTGACACACATTTTACAAATATAGACACGTCATAGAACAACACAGATGACGCCACTATTGAGAGTGACGACATTCGACCTTGACCTTGCTCATACTACCTTCCGACATTGTTTTCAGTGATCAACAACGTTAGACCAGAGACCATATATCTATTATATGGTCTCTGGTTATACTTCAAGTCGATATTTTCATTGCTGTATGTTGTCATTTATGGTATGGTTGGCACAGGCAGGAAAGTGCACAAAGGCACTGGAACATGTGACGAATACGAGCTAGATATAGCTGACAAGGGTACATCGGATTTTGCGAGGACTCTTGCCTTGATTCAGGGATATTTTGAACATAAATATGAGATGTAAGTAATCAGAATTATTCTGAGTATCTGTGTTTTGTTATATGTTTTTATCGTTTTCAATGTAAATAACGGGAGAAGCCAGAAATGCCGATAAGTACCGTTGTCGTTCTGCTTGGTTTTACGTCAGTCATGGCGTCACGTTGCACGGAAACTTTGACAGTTACCAATGAATCATTAAATGATTGCATTGTATATTTTTTAAGTTGCTATTTCTTGCTGCGAGACTCTTCAACTTAATATTCTAGGGGTACTTAACCATTGTAAGCAATGATTACACGCTGGATGCTGGAAAATTTCCGAAAATGCCACGTAGTGTAAAATCGGATTTTTTCTTTGTTTACATTTTAAACGCACAGTCTTTCGAGCACCGCGTTCGTTCCCGTTCGTTTTATGTAGACAGTTGGTGTTGGTGACAAAGACCATTTGTAATTTGATTCTATGATGTGTGGAGACTTCAATGATGCATTTGTCGCAGCAGACTATGAAGTATACGTGATATAATAGGCCTCTCAATATCGGCCTTGTCGAAACGTGATTTTGTAAACACTATCCAATATGGCGGAAAGAGCACTAAGTGTTTTTTCGAAAACATCCCAACCAATCCTTGGTTCATCGGCGACGTTTCAGAATTATCATAACTGGTTTTCATGAAAACTTGATATCAGTGATCATTAATATGCTATTTTTGACATTCCCATTTCTGTACACTCTCTGCTTCCTCAAAATAAAAGCAGCCGCCATATTCCCTTTCCAACCTTAGAGACGCTAAGGTTGGGTCGAACCAACCTTAGTTATCAACCGTAACTTAAGGTTAACCTTAGCTGAGGTTGTTTCGTGCAACGGGAGGCTAACCTTAGTAAAGGTCTAAGGTTGAAATCTTAGAGATAAGGTTGACCTTAGAGATAAGGTTGTTTTGAACAACGGAGCACAGATAAATGGTCAATAATAAAGTTCGGACGAGCCGTAGGTGATTGAACTTCAACAGCTGAGCTACTTATGACGTCACCTAACAACGGGCTTGATAATGGCCCGTCGTTAACCCCCTGGATGCCGAGGTTTTTTTCAGGCGCATATTTTCGTAAGGTTTGAAAAGTGAACGTTGTGCGAGATTTGCGCTCGCGTGGTACTGGATCTGCGTACGGCTATAAAATTGCACAGAAATGTAGAATATTTAATTTCCTATCCGTTGGTATAAATATAACTGCGGCTACCTCAGGGGGTTGAGAAATAGACTCTGCTAAAAGTTGTCCAAAACTTTTGTGTGCGCTAAAAAACAGTAAATTTCTCCGTTTTTAATCGTGCACCAATAAAAGCACTCTGCTACGATTTTTTTAATTTGGCGTCTTTACGGAAATGTGAGCGAAGAAAATACAGCTTGATATCTGAACGACATAAGTGTATATGAAATGGATGTATGTGCTAATGCATAACGTCATACTCACAAAATCAAAAATGACCTGCAATAAATGTCAAAAATCGATTTTCTTCTATGACGTCAAAAGTCGACAGAGAGGTCATTCACGTATAAAGATAAGGGGGCATAACTCCGCTATGCTTTACGTTAGGTCAATGTAACTCCGATCACATGGAGAGAATTTGCTGTGGATGCGGACATTATATTTCCGTTATGTTTTGTTCACGGTGAACCAAACTATTCCAATACAAAGTTCCGCAGTGTGGGAGGATACCTTTTGGTAGTTTCACAATTTGTAAGAAAAGATGCCAGTGTACTACATGAAAAAGCAGGTAATAGCGATTTGGATGGCCCTATCCGATACATAATTTAGTTCTTAGATTCCCATAATCTCCTGTTTGGGTAGATGTATTTTGATTAAGTTTGCATCATTATTAACGGAGTAACAGCCACATTTTCAAATGTAATGAAATAACTGGAAACAATGCGACATTTTAGTTGACGTCATGGCATGTTTTGTGCATTTTGTGACGTCGGAAAAAGACGACACTAGTTTGCTGATTAGTATATATCTAACGTAATATCCACTCAATGTGTAAAGGATATCGGCTTCTGTGTCAGAATTCAACACTTTTTAGCCAAAATATAAAATGAATGGGTTTATCACTGAAATAGTGTCATGACTATATCAACAATTACACGGTTTTACTACATATCTTATTGTGAGCAACACGCGCACCTGTCTAGCATCAATTTAGCGTAAATCACAATTTCACGACACCTGAATATTCACTGAGTATTCATTTAGGAAATAGACTTTTCTTCTTATGATTATGAAATCATTTCACTTCATAAGTATGCAATGAAAGGTACAAAGAGATTGCTTTTTCAGTACAGAAGTATTAGAATATGGACGTAAGGCTTGTCCAAATTAAGACATGACCTGGTTTATATATTTTTAACAATTTTCGTATAAATATTGTTCGAGTTAGATATTCTACCATCAGATATATTTTAATCGAATTTGAATTGACTTTATTATCGAAAAATATGATAATGAATCATGAAACGTTTTTTACAAACTCGCACCTGGCCAATCAATATTCATAATTGCTTTGTCTATAAAAACGAGACAAACCAATACAATGAACAAGACAATTCCTTTAAATAGTAGTATGTGTGCCCCTACATTTCATAAAATGTACAAATCATTTTCATTAATATTATCAGTTTTACTTACAAGTTGGAATTAAATCGCTGTTTATTAACCTGTTCATATGAAACTGCAATATTTGTCCCAACGTATTGAATATTGTATATCACGGGAACTAAAGCACATGTTGCAGTTATGGCTACGTGTGATCTTACAACACTTGTGTAGAGGTTTAAAATGTGGTATAGTACACTTACTGAGTCAATTTCCCATGTAAATATTATTCAAACAATTAAAAGCTTTCAAAGAATAAAACGTATACCTTATATCCACATATTATATGGTGTTGGACATGGATATATGTAGATACTGAAATCAGTTTCATGAAAAAATATCTTAACGATACGCAAAATATACATCACAATACTAAAAGTGCAATCGGAATGGTATGGACATTGTGTTTACTCTTTTTCAACGGACCTTCACCTCAAAGAAATTGCCTAATATGTGCAACAATGTTGACATGTGACATCACCATTTCTTTCAAAATGGCGACTTCGCTGACAAGGATACACAGGATTTTGCGAGGACGTCTTCCTTGATTCAGGGATCTTTTGTACATAAATGTGAGATGTAAGTAATCAGAATTATTCTGACTATCTGTGTATTGTTATATGTTTTCATGGTTTACATTGTAAATGACGGAAGAAGCCAGAAATGCCGAGAAGTACCGTTGTCGTTCTGCGTGATTTTGCGTCAGTCATTGCGTCATGCTGCACTAAAAGTTTGACAGTTTCTTATGAATTACCAAATTATTTCATTGTATCTATTTTTAATTTGCTGTTTTTTGCTACGATACTCATCCCCTGAATATACTAAGCATATTGAGCCATTGTAAGCAATGATTAGACGGCTGGATGTTGGAATAATACCGAAAATGCTACGCAGTGTAAAATTGGATTTTTTTCTTTGTTTACATTTCAAACAAGCGCTGTCTTTCGAGCACAGCGTTCGTTTTCATACCAATTATCTTTCGTTTCGTTTTACCTAGACAGTTGGCATTGGTGACACAGACCATTTGTAATTTGATTCTAAGATGTGCGGGGAATTCAATGATTCATTTGTCGCAGCTGACTATGAAATATACGTGATGTTATAGGCGTCTCAGTACCGGCCTTCTCGAAATGTGATTTTGTAAACACAAACCAAAATGGTGGAAAGCGCACTTCGGCGTTCGTGTAAATGTATCAATTGTCGAAAACATCCCAAACGATTCTGGGTTCATCGACGACGTTTCAGAATTATCATTACTGGTTACATGAAAATTTGATATCAGTTATCATTAATAAAATTATGATATTTTTGAAATTCATTACTCCCAGTAATTATCTGATTTTCACATTTCAAAACATACTGCAAATAACACTGTGAATCTCGACTTTGTACAGTTTGGAAAATGACAACATTTACGATGAAGTCTATTTTGAAAGGCAATTTTAAGCACTTTAGCTTGGTCTGAGATAATAGTGGATGGTATCACGAAACAGGGAATTTTCCGCAGAATCCAAAACTGTGAAGTGTTTATATATGCGTGGTATATTTAGAATTGTATTGGACTTCAAAGTGAGGGGTAAAGAGGAGGGACATATATGTCCCTGTGGCATCCAGAGGGTTACGCATTTTGCGGGCATTATCAAGTTACAGTGGCCAAAGACGTATATACGTCTTTGCAGTGGCCCGCTCATTTCTGATAACGTGTGGTCGTTTTAATGACATTTCTATCCATTTTAGCTATAATAAGTGTTATCATCAAAACTGTGCTCCCCAGGAGATATCTCTTTGTGTGAGGTCATATGATATTTCCTAGGATATATTGTTTTGACAGTAGATTCTGTACAATACCCTGACAATTTTATGACGTTATGATGACATCACAATGCCATGACATCGCTGCACTGCAAGTCTGATGGTAGTACAGTGTTGAAAGATGTATATTTTTCATTGAAAACTAATGAAGAATGATTTTGATGATAAATAAAATCTCACAGAATCTCACCCTCGTATGTACTGATATCAATTCTATCAGCACTTATTACTTTCATTAATGTATATTAAAAAGACAAATATGACCCCATAAAAACAATAAAATAGCTTTAAAAATCACGGAAGACAACAATCAATAATGAAATGTTTATGTTGTATTGACTCTTAACATAGCAATGAGGAATATTCCAGCCATGCGGCGGTCTGTAAGTAATCAGCACTGGTTCAGACAATTCAGTGACTGACATCATCGATCTACGTAGTTGGGATCGATGACATGACACACGCTAGCGGGTCTGACCACCTGATGATGAGTTCTGATCCGGATCGTCATGGGTGGATACGAATATACAGCTTGTTCACGTTACTGATCAAGTCAATACTAATGTATTACTACCGGTGATGGACCGGGGTAGAGTAGGACTTCAGCAACCCATGCTTACCACACAAAGCGACTATGCTTGTCGTAAGAGGCGACTAACGGGATCGGGTGGTCAGGCTCGCTGACTTGGTTGACGCATGTCATCGGTTCCAAATAGCGCAGTTCGATGCTCATGCTGTTGATCACTTAGTTGTCTGGTCCAGACTCGATTATTTACAGACCGCCGTCATATAACTGGAATATTGCTGAATGTGGCGTAAGACTAAACTCACTCACTCATGTATTGCATGACCGTGTCACAACGGGTTGGGTTTATTATTGTGAAGGGGTTGTCAGTTGAGTGTCAGCATTCCGAACAGCCGAGAGAAAGTTGCAGTTTGACATCTGGACATCAGAAATCGTCATTAATGTCCTAACTTTCTTTAAGAAAGAAGCGACAGATGGTTCAATGTTTCCGATGTGGGCATGCCTCGCACGAATGCAACTTCAACACATTCACTGCTCCCCGCTATTTAATTCGACCTGCCGTTTGCGCCATTCCTCCTCGGGGGCATGCATATGTTGAGTAGCTCAGGTCAAGCTGAACAAACTGTAGGCATACACACAGAGTACAGCAGTATTTACAACATCGAGGGACGAGAATGGGTGTCACGTGATGGTGTGTACAAACTATTTATAGACACATATAAGGTTATGTTCCTTTCAACGTCGGATTCCTCATTCATAACATAAGCGCAGTCACGTGGCAAATGTTTATATGTCTATGAATATACAGAGTACAGCTGTACTGACCACAACGAGGGACGAAAATGTACACAAATATATCGACACACACATATATGCTCCCTTCAACAACGGATCGGTCATTTACGTCACAGGTGTCAACATTCCTATTTGAATGAGGCCCAACTTCGGATCGTGCATTCAGCGCAGTGACGTAACCTGACTTATCTTGTAAATAAACACGTTAAGCCTCACCTGATAGCCGATTGACCTAATAGAAGCTTTTCAATGCGTTGTACAAATTGTTTCTTCAACAGCAACAGTAAGGCCTACTGCAACTTGTCCTCCAAACACCAGTGCAGTTGTAGAAATAACTCTCGAGCCGTAAGATAGTTTCTAGACGAAAAGCAACCATATCAAAATTTGTAGAAATTAAAAAAAACGGAAAATATTTATTTGGTATAAAGTATAAAATGACATACATTCAGTAAAGTATCAATGCCAGGCCAGTACACGTTAATTACCATTTTGTAAAGAGCTTATTGTTCCAGCCTTCACAATAATTATTTCTTTGGTTCAGTGGAAAGTCTGGCAGTATGAATATTCTGAAAGCAGGGGAACAAAACCGCTACAGTATAAAGGAAGTGACTGGAGAATAGGATGTATTTTAATAGGTATTTTTTCTTTGACTATGTTTCCTTGACTTTTTTCGATCACCTCCGTCCCACATGCACATTACCCAGGATCGAACCATCGACATCGCACAAAAGCACATTTCTGTGTCTTCACTTTAAGCATTTCTTCTTCCTGTTCCAACAGCTGCTATGCAATACTACCTCCATAGTCTGGACTCTGGACTCTGCTATCCGGCAGATTGCTTTTATCAACGTCATCCTATAAAGTTACGTTTGTCCGTAGTCACAATTAATACATTATCTGGACAATTTCCTGTGTAGAACAGCACTGTTCGAAATAAAGAGGTTTCACACTTGCCGTGAGGATCTGGTCGTACTACGGTCAAGAACGTTCATGCTAATTTTGCACACACTACCAGGCTTGACGTGTTGCTATAACAACCATGGCGACGGTTGGCAGGAGAGGAATGCTGGGTAATCCGAAGCCTTCGGAGACTGCATAAGCACCGGAAGTGGTACCTGGAAATGTAGCAACATATCAAACGCTTATTATATAGATGGAGAGGTAGACAGACAGACAGACAGGTAGGTAGCTAGACAGACAGGTAGGTAGGTAGGGGCACGGAAGAAAAGCAGGTTGATAGGTATAGGTAGGTATGTTGGTGGACAGATACATTATTTGTTAAATTTGCTTATATTGATGTTTTCTATGAAATGAAACAGAAGTAAACCGACGGGCAAAATAAACTATACCAGCATTGAAATTGTTAAACAAAATTTCTGAGACTTTTCTGATAAAACACGCGATCGGGGATGGAAAGCCATTTTATGCTACAATCATTTAGTGATGGTTTCACTTACAGTGTGTACACAGTAATGAACAAAATGAAGTGAGCGTAACATGTCAATTTGCAAAACAACAACTCGTGCGAATGGCAAGAGAAAATTTAAACGTCGTAGAGGGTTGCATGATCAAAACATGTCAGTATGTTGCATGGCCCCCATAGCTGTGAATACAGGCCTGAACGTGTCGGCGTACTGAGTTGATGAGACGCCTAATGACGTGATTAGGTATGGCTTGCTATTCTTCCCTCAGAGCCTGTATCAAGGTGTCCCTGCTTGATGGAGGCGGATTTTTTACTCTAATTTGTCGGTCTAGGTGGTCCCACGCATGGTCTATAGGTGATAAGTCAGGGGGTTTCACTAGCCATGGCAGAATATTGACGTTATGAGCCGTTAGAAAGTTTCTTGTAATCCTGGCTGTGTAGGGGCGAGCATTGTCCTGTTGAAACAGCTTGCTGGAATTTTGTTAGGAGGGGGATGACAACTGAACGAAGCATGGTGTCGATATATCCATGGGTATTAAGTTTCCGGTCAAACACCACGAGGTCTGTAGTGCTGTCCCTGCAAATTCCACCCCAGACCATAACGCTTCCATCGCCCAATTCCTGTTCTGCCACAGCTGCAAATTCCTAGCCCACCGAAGGCGGTTACGTCGATCTAGAGGGGTCAAGGTCATCCCGCGAAAGGGCCGATAAGCTCGGATGCCATGTTCTCGGAAACGTCTGGTCACAATTCTTCTACTAACCACACTTTGAACAGCGGTTGCTGGTGATGACGTCACATCATTCCGATTGTACTTTTAGTATTGTGATGTATATTTTGCGTATTGTTCAGATATTTTTTCATGAAACTGATTTCAGTATCTACATATATCCATGTTCAACACCATATCATATGTGGATATAAGGTATACGTTTTTATTCTTTGAAAGCGTTTGATTGTTTGAATAATATTTACATGGGAAATTGACTCAGTAAGTGTATTATACCACATTTTAAGCCTCTACACTGTTGGAAATCACACGAAGCCATTACTGCAACATGTGGTTGAGTTAACTTTACAATATTCAGTACGTTCGGGTAAATATTGCAGTTTCATATGAACAGGTAAATAAATACCGATTTAATTCCAACTTATAAGTAAAACTGATAATATTAATGAAAATGATTTGTACATTTCATAATATGTTGAGGGCACAAAGGAATTGTCTTGTTCATTGCATTGGTTTATAGACAAAACAATTATGAATATTGACTGACCAGGTGCGAGTTTGTCAAAACCGTTTTATGATTATCATTTTTTAGATAATAAAGTCAATTCAAATTCGATTAAAACGTATCTGATGACAGAATATCTAACTCAAACAATATATTTACGAAAAGTGTTAAAAATATATAAATCAGGTCATTTCTTAATTTGGACAAACCTTACGTCCATATTCTAGCTGATAGTTCTGCACTGAAAAGACGATCTCGTTTTACCTTTCATTGCATACTCATGAAGTGAAATAATTACATAATCATCAGGAGAAAAGTCTATTTCCTAAATGAATATTTAATGAGTATTCAGGTGTTGTGAAATTTTCATTTACGCTAAATCGATGCCAGATAGGTGCATAGTAAAACCCTGTAGTTGTTGATATATTCAGGAGACTATTTCAGTGGTAAAACCATTTATTTTATGTTTAGTGTTAAATTCCGACACAGAAACCGAGATCTTATACACATTGAGTGGAAATTAGGTTAGATACGTATTAATCAGCAAACCAGTGTCGTCTTTTTCCGACGTCACAAAATGCACAAAACATGCCATGACGTCAACTAAAATGTCGCATTATTTTCAGTAATTTCATCTACATATGTAGATACTGAAATCAGTTTCATGAAAAAATATCGGAACGATACGCGAAATGTACACCACAATACTAAAAGTGCAATCGGAATGGTATGGGCATTGTGTTTACTCTTGTTCAACCGACCTTCACCTCAAAGAAATTGCCTAATATGTGCAACAATGTTGACATGTGACATCACTACCGATGACCGATTTCTTTCAAAATGGCGGCTTCGCTGACAAGGATACACAGGATTTTGCGAGGACGTTTTCCTTGATTCAGGGACCTTTTGCACATAAATGTGAGATGTAAGTAATCAGAATTATTCTGACTATCTGTGTATTGTTATATGTTTTTATGGTTTACATTGTAAATGACGGAAGAAGCCAGAAATGCCGATAAGGATTTTGCGTCAGTCATTGCGTCATGCTGCACTAAAAGTTTGAAAGTTTCTTATGAATTACAAAATCATTTCATTGTATCAATTTTTAATTTGCAATTTTTTGCTACGATACTCTTCCCCTGAATATACTAAGCGTATTGAGCCATTGTAAGCAATGATTAGACGGCTGGATGTTGGAATATTACCGAAAATGCTACGCAGTGTAAAATTGGATTTTTTTCTTTGTTTACATTTCAAACAAGCGCTGTCTTTCGAGCACAGCGTTCGTTTTCATACCAATTATCTTTCGTTTCGTTTTACCTAGACAGTTGGCATTGGTGACACAGACCATTTGTAATTTGATTCTAAGATGTGTGGGGAATTCAATGATGCATTTGACGCAGCTGACTATGAAATATACGTGATGTTATAGGCGTCTCAGTACCGGCCTTCTCGGCCTTCTCACAAAACGTGATTTTGTAAACACTAACCAAAATGGCGGAAAGCGCACTTCGGCGTTCGTGTAAGTGTATTGTCGAAAACATCCCAACCGATTCTGGGTTCATCGGCAACGTTTCAGAATTATCATTACTGGTTACATGAAAATTTGATATCAGTTATCATTAATATGATATTTTTGAAATTCATTACTCCCAGTAATTATCCGATTTTCACATTTCAAAACATACTGCAAATAACGCTGTGAATCTCGACTTTGTACAGTTTGGAAAATGACTACATTTACGATGAAGTCTATTTTGAAAGGCAATTTTAAGCACTTTATCTTAGTCTGAGATAATAGTGGATGGTATCACGAAACAGGGAATTTTCCGCAGAATCCAAGTGAAGTGTTTATATATGCGTGGTATATTTAGAATTGTATTGGACTTCAAAGTGAGGGGTAAAGAGAAGGGACATATATGTCCCTGTGGCATCCAGGGGGTTAAGCATTTTGCGGGCATTATCAAGTTACAGTGGCCAAAGACGTATATACGTCTTTGCAGTGGCCCGCTCATTTCTGTGGTCTTTTTAATGATAATTCTATCCATTTTAGCTATAATAAGTGTTATCATCAAAACTGTGCTCCCCAGGAGATATCTCTTTGTGTGAGGTCATATGATATTTCCTAGGATATATTGTTTTGACAGTAGATTCTGTACAATACCCTGACAATTTTATGACGTTATGATGACATCAAAATGCCATGACATCGCTGCACTGCAAGTCTGATGGTAGTACAGTGTTGAAAGATGTATATTTTTCATTGAAAACTAATGAAGAATGATTTTGATGATAAATAAAATCTCACAGAATCTCACCCTCGTATCTACTGATATCAATTCTATCAGCACTTATTACTTTCATTAATGTATATTAAAAAGACAAATATGACCCCATAAAAACAATAAAATAGCTTTAAAAATCACGGAAGACAACAATCAATAATGAAATGTTTATGTTGTATTGACTCTTAACATAGCAATGAGGAATATTCCAGCCATGCGGCGGTCTGTAAGTAATCAGCACTGGTTCAGACAATTCAGTGACTGACATCATGAACATCGATCTACGTAGTTGGGATCGATGACATGACACACGCTAGCGGGTCTGACCACCTGATGATGAGTTCTGATCCGGATCGTCATGGGTGGATACGAATATACAGCTTGTTCACGTTACTGATCAAGTCAATACTAATGTATTACTACCGGTGATGGTCCGGGGTAGAATAGGCCTTCAGCAACCCATGCTTACCACACAAAGCGACTATGCTTGTCGTAAGAGGCGACTAACGGGATTGGGTGGTCAGGCTCGCTGACTTGGTTGACGCATGTCATCGGTTCCAAATAGCGCAGTTCGATGCTCATGCTGTTGATCACTTAGTTGTCTGGTCCAGACTCGATTATTTACAGACCGCCGTCATATAACTGGAATATTGCTGAATGTGGCGTAAGACTAAACTCACTCACTCATGTATTGCATGACCGTGTCACAACGGGTTGGGTTTATTATTGTGAAGGGGTTGTCAGTTGAGTGTCAGCATTCCGAACAGCCGAGAGAAAGTTGCAGTTTGACATCTGGACATCAGAAATCGTCATTAATGTCCTAACTTTCTTTAAGAAAGAAGCGACAGATGGTTCAATGTTTCCGATGTGGGCATGCCTCGCACGAATGCAACTTCAACACATTCACTGCTCCCCGCTATTTAATTCGACCTGCCGTTTGCGCCATTCCTCCTCGGGGGCATGCATATGTTGAGTAGCTCAGGTCAAGCTGAACAAACTGTAGGCATACACACAGAGTACAGCAGTATTTACAACATCCAGGGACGAGAATGGGTGTCACGTGATGGTGTGTACAAACTATTTATAGACACATATAAGGTTATGTTCCTTTCAACGTCGGATTCCTCATTCATAACATAAGCGCAGTCACGTGGCAAATGTTTATATGTCTATGAATATACAGAGTACAGCTGTACTGACCACAACGAGGGACGAAAATGTACACAAATATATCCACACACACATATATGCTCCCTTCAACAACGGATCGGTCATTTACGTCACAGGTGTCAACATTCCTATTTGAATGAGGCCCAACTTCGGATCGTGCATTCAGCGCAGTGACGTAACCTGACTTATCTTGTAAATAAACACGTTAAGCCTCACCTGATAGCCGATTGACCTAATAGAAGCTTTTCAATGCGTTGTACAAATTGTTTCTTCAACAGCAACAGTAAGGCCTACTGCAACTTGTCCTCCAAACACCAGTGCAGTTGTAGAAATAACTCTCGAGCCGTAAGATAGTTTCTAGACGAAAAGCAACCATATCAAAATTTGTAGAAATTAAAAAAAAACGGAAAATATTTATTTGGTATAAAGTATAAAATGACTTATATTCAGTAAAGTATCAATGCCAGGCCAATACACGTTAATTACCATTTTGTAAAGAGCTTATTGTTCCAGCCTTCACAATAATTATTTCTTTGGTTCAGTGGAAAGTCTGGCAGTATGAATATTCTGAAAGCAGGGGAACAAAACCGCTACAGTATAAAGGAAGTGACTGGAGAATAGGATGTATTTTAATAGGTATTTTTTTCTTTGACTATGTTTCCTTGACTTTTTTCGATCACCTCCGTCCCACATGCACATTACCCAGGATCGAACCATCGACATCGCACAAAAGCACATTTCTGTCTTCACTTTAAGCATTTCTTCTTCCTGTTCCAACAGCTGCTATGCAATACTACCTCCATAGTCTGGACTCTGGACTCTGCTATCCGGCAGATTGCTTTTATCAACGTCATCCTATAAAGTTACGTTTGTCCGTAGTCACAATTAATACATTATCTGGACAATTTCCTGTGTAGAACAGCACTGTTCGAAATAAAGAGGTTTCACACTTGCCGTGAGGATCTGGTCGTACTACGGTCAAGAACGTTCATGCTAATTTTGCACACACTACCAGGCTTGACGTGTTGCTATAACAACCATGGCGACGGTTGGCAGGAGAGGAATGCTGGGTAATCCGAAGCCTTCGGAGACTGCATAAGCACCGGAAGTGATGTATATTTTGCGTATTGTTCAGATATTTTTTCATGAAACTGATTTCAGTATCTACATATATCCATGTTCAACACCATATCATATGTGGATATAAGGTATACGTTTTTATTCTTTGAAAGCGTTTGATTGTTTGAATAATATTTACATGGGAAATTGACTCAGTAAGTGTATTATACCACATTTTAAGCCTCTACACTGTTGGAAATCACACGAAGCCATTACTGCAACATGTGGTTGAGTTAACTTTACAATATTCAGTACGTTCGGGTAAATATTGCAGTTTCATATGAACAGGTAAATAAATACCGATTTAATTCCAACTTATAAGTAAAACTGACAATACTAATGAAAATGGTTTGTACATTTCATAATATGTTGAGGGCACAAAGGAATTGTCTTGTTCATTGCATTGGTTTATAGACAAAACAATTATGAATATTGACTGACCAGGTGCGAGTTTGTCAAAACCGTTTTATGATTATCATTTTTTAGATAATAAAGTCAATTCAAATTCGATTAAAACGTATCTGATGACACAATATCTAACTCAAACAATATATATACGAAAAGTGTTAAAAATATATAAATCAGGTCATTTCTTAATTTGGACAAACCTTACGTCCATATTCTAGCTGATAGTTCTGCACTGAAAAGACGATCTCGTTTTACCTTTCATTGCATACTCATGAAGTGAAATAATTACATAATCATCAGGAGAAAAGTCTATTTCCTAAATGAATATTTAATGAGTATTCAGGTGTTGTGAAATTTTCATTTACGCTAAATCGATGCCAGATAGGTGCATAGTAAAACCCTGTAGTTGTTGATATATTCAGGAGACTATTTCAGTGGTAAAACCATTTATTTTATGTTTAGTGTTAAATTCCGACACAGAAACCGAGATCTTATACACATTGAGTGGAAATTAGGTTAGATACGTATTAATCAGCAAACCAGTGTCGTCTTTTTCCGACGTCACAAAATGCACAAAACATGCCATGACGTCAACTAAAATGTCGCATTATTTTCAGTAATTTCATCTACATATGTAGATACTGAAATCAGTTTCATGAAAAAATATCGGAACGATACGCAAAATGTACACCACAATACTAAAAGTGCAATCGGAATGGTATGGGCATTGTGTTTACTCTTGTTCAACCGACCTTCACCTCAAAGAAATTGCCTAATATGTGCAACAATGTTGACATGTGACATCACTACCGATGACCGATTTCTTTCAAAATGGCGGCTTCGCTGACAAGGATACACAGGATTTTGCGAGGACGTTTTCCTTGATTCAGGGACCTTTTGCACATAAATGTGAGATGTAAGTAATCAGAATTATTCTGACTATCTGTGTATTGTTATATGTTTTTATGGTTTACATTGTAAATGACGGAAGAAGCCAGAAATGCCGAGAAGTACCGTTGTCGTTCTGCGTGATTTTGCGTCAGTCATTGCGTCATGCTGCACTAAAAGTTTGAAAGTTTCTTATGAATTACAAAATCATTTCATTGTATCAATTTTTGATTTGCAATTTTTTGCTACGATACTCTTCCCCTGAATATACTAAGCGTATTGAGCCATTGTAAGCAATGATTAGACGGCTGGATGTTGGAATATTACCGAAAATGCTACGCAGTTACATGTAAAATTGGATTTTTTTCTTTGTTTACATTTCAAACAAGCGCTGTCTTTCGAGCACAGCGTTCGTTTTCATACCAAGTATCTTTCGTTTCGTTTTACCTAGACAGTTGGCATTGGTGACACAGACCATTTGTAATTTGATTCTAAGATGTGTGGGGAATTCAATGATGCATTTGACGCAGCTGACTATGAAATATACGTGATGTTATAGGCGTCTCAGTACCGGCCTTCTCACAAAACGTGATTTTGTAAACACTAACCAAAATGGCGGAAAGCGCACTTCGGCGTTCGTGTAAGTGTATTGTCGAAAACATCCCAACCGATTCTGGGTTCATCGGCAACGTTTCAGAATTATCATTACTGGTTACATGAAAATTTGATATCAGTTATCATTAATATGATATTTTTGAAATTCATTACTCCCAGTAATTATCCGATTTTCACATTTCAAAACATACTGCAAATAACGCTGTGCATCTCGACTTTGTACAGTTTGGAAAATGACTACATTTACGATGAAGTCTATTTTGAAAGGCAATTTTAAGCACTTTATCTTAGTCTGAGATAATAGTGGATGGTATCACGAAACAGGGAATTTTCCGCAGAATCCAAGTGAAGTGTTTATATATGCGTGGTATATTTAGAATTGTATTGGACTTCAAAGTGAGGGGTAAAGAGAAGGGACATATATGTCCCTGTGGCATCCAGGGGGTTAAGCATTTTGCGGGCATTATCAAGTTACAGTGGCCAAAGACGTATATACGTCTTTGCAGTGGCCCGCTCATTTCTGTGGTCTTTTTAATGATAATTCTATCCATTTTAGCTATAATAAGTGTTATCATCAAAACTGTGCTCCCCAGGAGATATCTCTTTGTGTGAGGTCATATGATATTTCCTAGGATATATTGTTTTGACAGTAGATTCTGTACAATACCCTGACAATTTTATGACGTTATGATGACATCAAAATGCCATGACATCGCTGCACTGCAAGTCTGATGGTAGTACAGTGTTGAAAGATGTATATTTTTCATTGAAAACTAATGAAGAATGATTTTGATGATAAATAAAATCTCACAGAATCTCACCCTCGTATGTACTGATATCAATTCTATCAGCACTTATTACTTTCATTAATGTATATTAAAAAGACAAATATGACCCCATAAAAACAATAAAATAGCTTTAAAAATCACGGAAGACAACAATCAATAATGAAATGTTTATGTTGTATTGACTCTTAACATAGCAATGAGGAATATTCCAGCCATGCGGCGGTCTGTAAGTAATCAGCACTGGTTCAGACAATTCAGTGACTGACATCATGAACATCGATCTACGTAGTTGGGATCGATGACATGACACACGCTAGCGGGTCTGACCACCTGATGATGAGTTCTGATCCGGATCGTCATGGGTGGATACGAATATACAGCTTGTTCACGTTACTGATCAAGTCAATACTAATGTATTACTACCGGTGATGGTCCGGGGTAGAATAGGCCTTCAGCAACCCATGCTTACCACACAAAGCGACTATGCTTGTCGTAAGAGGCGACTAACGGGATTGGGTGGTCAGGCTCGCTGACTTGGTTGACGCATGTCATCGGTTCCAAATAGCGCAGTTCGATGCTCATGCTGTTGATCACTTAGTTGTCTGGTCCAGACTCGATTATTTACAGACCGCCGTCATATAACTGGAATATTGCTGAATGTGGCGTAAGACTAAACTCACTCACTCATGTATTGCATGACCGTGTCACAACGGGTTGGGTTTATTATTGTGAAGGGGTTGTCAGTTGAGTGTCAGCATTCCGAACAGCCGAGAGAAAGTTGCAGTTTGACATCTGGACATCAGAAATCGTCATTAATGTCCTAACTTTCTTTAAGAAAGAAGCGACAGATGGTTCAATGTTTCCGATGTGGGCATGCCTCGCACGAATGCAACTTCAACACATTCACTGCTCCCCGCTATTTAATTCGACCTGCCGTTTGCGCCATTCCTCCTCGGGGGCATGCATATGTTGAGTAGCTCAGGTCAAGCTGAACAAACTGTAGGCATACACACAGAGTACAGCAGTATTTACAACATCGAGGGACGAGAATGGGTGTCACGTGATGGTGTGTACAAACTATTTATAGACACATATAAGGTTATGTTCCTTTCAACGTCGGATTCCTCATTCATAACATAAGCGCAGTCACGTGGCAAATGTTTATATGTCTATGAATATACAGAGTACAGCTGTACTGACCACAACGAGGGACGAAAATGTACACAAATATATCCACACACACATATATGCTCCCTTCAACAACGGATCGGCCATTTACGTCACAGGTGTCAACATTCCTATTTGAATGAGGCCCAACTTCGGATCGTGCATTCAGCGCAGTGACGTAACCTGACTTATCTTGTAAATAAACACGTTAAGCCTCACCTGATAGCCGATTGACCTAATAGAAGCTTTTCAATGCGTTGTACAAATTGTTTCTTCAACAGCAACAGTAAGGCCTACTGCAACTTGTCCTCCAAACACCAGTGCAGTTGTAGAAATAACTCTCGAGCCGTAAGATAGTTTCTAGACGAAAAGCAACCATATCAAAATTTGTAGAAATTAAAAAAAACGGAAAATATTTATTTGGTATAAAGTATAAAATGACTTATATTCAGTAAAGTATCAATGCCAGGCCAATACACGTTAATTACCATTTTGTAAAGAGCTTATTGTTCCAGCCTTCACAATAATTATTTCTTTGGTTCAGTGGAAAGTCTGGCAGTATGAATATTCTGAAAGCAGGGGAACAAAACCGCTACAGTATAAAGGAAGTGACTGGAGAATAGGATGTATTTTAATAGGTATTTTTTTCTTTGACTATGTTTCCTTGACTTTTTTCGATCACCTCCGTCCCACATGCACATTACCCAGGATCGAACCATCGACATCGCACAAAAGCACATTTCTGTCTTCACTTTAAGCATTTCTTCTTCCTGTTCCAACAGCTGCTATGCAATACTACCTCCATAGTCTGGACTCTGGACTCTGCTATCCGGCAGATTGCTTTTATCAACGTCATCCTATAAAGTTACGTTTGTCCGTAGTCACAATTAATACATTATCTGGACAATTTCCTGTGTAGAACAGCACTGTTCGAAATAAAGAGGTTTCACACTTGCCGTGAGGATCTGGTCGTACTACGGTCAAGAACGTTCATGCTAATTTTGCACACACTACCAGGCTTGACGTGTTGCTATAACAACCATGGCGACGGTTGGCAGGAGAGGAATGCTGGGTAATCCGAAGCCTTCGGAGACTGCATAAGCACCGGAAGTGGTACCTGGAAATGTAGCAACATATCAAACGCTTATTATATAGATGGAGAGGTAGACAGACAGACAGGTAGGTAGATAGACAGACAGGTAGGTAGGTAGGGGCACGGAAGAAAAGCAGGTTCATAGGTATAGGTAGGTATGTTGGTAGACAGATACATTATTTGTTAGATTTGCTTATATTGATGTTTTCTATGAAATGAAACAGAAGTAAACCGACGGGCAAAATAAACTATACCAGCATTGAAATTGTTAAACAAAATTTCTGAGACTTTTCTGATAAAACACGCGATCGGGGATGGAAAGCCATTTTATGCTACAATCATTTAGTGATGGTTTCACTTACAGTGTGTACACAGTAATGAACAAAATGAAGTGAGCGTAACATGTCAATTTGCAAAACAACAACTCGTGCGAATGACAAGAGAAAATTTAAACGTCGTAGAGGGTTGCATGATCAAAACATGTCAGTATGTTGCATGGCCCCCATAGCTGTGAATACAGGCCGTGTCGGCGTACTGAGTTGATGAGACGCCTAATGACGTGATTAGGTATGGCTTGCTATTCTTCCCTCAGAGCCTGTATCAAGGTGTCCCTGCTTGATGGAGGCGGATTTTTGGCTCTGATTTGTCGGTCTAGGTGGTCCCACGCATGGTCTATAGGTGATAAGTCAGGGGGTTTCACTAGCCATGGCAGAATATTGACGTTATGAGCCGTTAGAAAGTTTCTTGTAATCCTGGCTGTGTAGGGGCGAGCATTGTCCTGTTGAAACAGCTCGCTGGAATTTTGTTAGGAGGGGGATGACAACTGAACGAAGCATGGTGTCGATATATCCATGGGTATTAAGTTTCCGGTCAAACACCACGAGGTCTGTAGTGCTGTCCCTGCAAATTCCACCCCAGACCATAACGCTTCCATCGCCCAATTCCTGTTCTGCCACAGCTGCAAATTCCTAGCCCACCGAAGGCGGTTACGTCGATCTAGAGGGGTCAAGGTCATCCCGCGAAAGGGCCGATAAGCTCGGATGCCATGTTCTCGGAAACGTCTGGTCACAATTCTTCTACTAACCACACTTTGAACAGCGGTTGCTGGTGATGACGTCACATCATTCCGATTGTACTTTTAGCATTGTGATGTATATTTTGCGTATTGTTCAGATATTTTTTCATGAAACTGATTTCAGTATCTACATATATCCATGTTCAACACCATATCATATGTGGATATAAGGTATACGTTTTTATTCTTTGAAAGCTTTTGATTGTTTGAATAATATTTACATGGGAAATTGACTCAGTAAGTGTATTATACCACATTTTAAGCCTCTACATTGTTGGAAATCACACGAAGCCATTACTGCAACATGTGGTTGAGTTAACTTTACAATATTCAGTACGTTCGGGTAAATATTGCAGTTTCATATGAACAGGTAAATAAATACCGATTTAATTCCAACTTATAAGTAAAACTGATAATACTAATGAAAATGATTTGTACATTTCATAATATGTTGAGGGCACAAAGGAATTGTCTTGTTCATTGCATTGGTTTATAGAGAAAACAATTATGAATATTGACTGACCAGGTGCGAGTTTGTCAAAACCGTTTTATGATTATCATTTTTTAGATAATAAAGTCAATTCAAATTCGATTAAAACGTATCTGATGACAGAATATCTAACTCAAACAATATATATACGAAAAGTGTTAAAAATATATAAATCAGGTCATTTCTTAATTTGGACAAACCTTACGTCCATATTCTAGCTGATAGTTCTGCACTGAAAAGACGATCTCGTTTTACCTTTCATTGCATACTCATGAAGTGAAATAATTACATAATCATCAGGAGAAAAGTCTATTTCCTAAATGAATATTTAATGAGTATTCAGGTGTTGTGAAATTTTCATTTACGCTAAATCGATGCCAGATAGGTGCATAGTAAAACCCTGTAGTTGTTGATATATTCAGGAGACTATTTCAGTGGTAAAACCATTTATTTTATGTTTAGTGTTAAATTCCGACACAGAAACCGAGATCTTATACACATTGAGTGGAAATTAGGTTAGATACGTATTAATCAGCAAACCAGTGTCGTCTTTTTCCGACGTCACAAAATGCACAAAACATGCCATGACGTCAACTAAAATGTCGCATTATTTTCAGTAATTTCATCTACATATGTAGATACTGAAATCAGTTTCATGAAAAAATATCGGAACGATACGCGAAATGTACACCACAATACTAAAAGTGCAATCGGAATGGTATGGGCATTGTGTTTACTCTTGTTCAACCGACCTTCACCTCAAAGAAATTGCCTAATATGTGCAACAATGTTGACATGTGACATCACTACCGATGACCGATTTCTTTCAAAATGGCGGCTTCGCTGACAAGGATACACAGGATTTTGCGAGGACGTTTTCCTTGATTCAGGGACCTTTTGCACATAAATGTGAGATGTAAGTAATCAGAATTATTCTGACTATCTGTGTATTGTTATATGTTTTTATGGTTTACATTGTAAATGACGGAAGAAGCCAGAAATGCCGATAAGTACCGTTGTCGTTCTGCGTGATTTTGCGTCAGTCATTGCGTCATGCTGCACTAAAAGTTTGAAAGTTTCTTATGAATTACAAAATCATTTCATTGTATCAATTTTTAATTTGCAATTTTTTGCTACGATACTCTTCCCCTGAATATACTAAGCGTATTGAGCCATTGTAAGCAATGATTAGACGGCTGGATGTTGGAATATTACCGAAAATGCTACGCAGTGTAAAATTGGATTTTTTTCTTTGTTTACATTTCAAACAAGCGCTGTCTTTCGAGCACAGCGTTCGTTTTCATACCAATTATCTTTCGTTTCGTTTTACCTAGACAGTTGGCATTGGTGACACAGACCATTTGTAATTTGATTCTAAGATGTGTGGGGAATTCAATGATGCATTTGACGCAGCTGACTATGAAATATACGTGATGTTATAGGCGTCTCAGTACCGGCCTTCTCGGACTTCTCACAAAACGTGATTTTGTAAACACTAACCAAAATGGCGGAAAGCGCACTTCGGCGTTCGTGTAAGTGTATTGTCGAAAACATCCCAACCGATTCTGGGTTCATCGGCAACGTTTCAGAATTATCATTACTGGTTACATGAAAATTTGATATCAGTTATCATTAATATGATATTTTTGAAATTCATTACTCCCAGTAATTATCCGATTTTCACATTTCAAAACATACTGCAAATAACGCTGTGAATCTCGACTTTGTACAGTTTGGAAAATGACTACATTTACGATGAAGTCTATTTTGAAAGGCAATTTTAAGCACTTTATCTTAGTCTGAGATAATAGTGGATGGTATCACGAAACAGGGAATTTTCCGCAGAATCCAAGAGAAGTGTTTATATATGCGTGGTATATTTAGAATTGTATTGGACTTCAAAGTGAGGGGTAAAGAGAAGGGACATATATGTCCCTGTGGCATCCAGGGGGTTAAGCATTTTGCGGGCATTATCAAGTTACAGTGGCCAAAGACGTATATACGTCTTTGCAGTGGCCCGCTCATTTCTGTGGTCTTTTTAATGATAATTCTATCCATTTTAGCTATAATAAGTGTTATCATCAAAACTGTGCTCCCCAGGAGATATCTCTTTGTGTGAGGTCATATGATATTTCCTAGGATATATTGTTTTGACAGTAGATTCTGTACAATACCCTGACAATTTTATGACGTTATGATGACATCACAATGCCATGACATCGCTGCACTGCAAGTCTGATGGTAGTACAGTGTTGAAAGATGTATATTTTTCATTGAAAACTAATGAAGAATGATTTTGATGATAAATAAAATCTCACAGAATCTCACCCTCGTATCTACTGATATCAATTCTATCAGCACTTATTACTTTCATTAATGTATATTAAAAAGACAAATATGACCCCATAAAAACAATAAAATAGCTTTAAAAATCACGGAAGACAACAATCAATAATGAAATGTTTATGTTGTATTGACTCTTAACATAGCAATGAGGAATATTCCAGCCATGCGGCGGTCTGTAAGTAATCAGCACTGGTTCAGACAATTCAGTGACTGACATCATGAACATCGATCTACGTAGTTGGGATCGATGACATGACACACGCTAGCGGGTCTGACCACCTGATGATGAGTTCTGATCCGGATCGTCATGGGTGGATACGAATATACAGCTTGTTCACGTTACTGATCAAGTCAATACTAATGTATTACTACCGGTGATGGTCCGGGGTAGAATAGGCCTTCAGCAACCCATGCTTACCACACAAAGCGACTATGCTTGTCGTAAGAGGCGACTAACGGGATTGGGTGGTCAGGCTCGCTGACTTGGTTGACGCATGTCATCGGTTCCAAATAGCGCAGTTCGATGCTCATGCTGTTGATCACTTAGTTGTCTGGTCCAGACTCGATTATTTACAGACCGCCGTCATATAACTGGAATATTGCTGAATGTGGCGTAAGACTAAACTCACTCACTCATGTATTGCATGACCGTGTCACAACGGGTTGGGTTTATTATTGTGAAGGGGTTGTCAGTTGAGTGTCAGCATTCCGAACAGCCGAGAGAAAGTTGCAGTTTGACATCTGGACATCAGAAATCGTCATTAATGTCCTAACTTTCCTTAAGAAAGAAGCGACAGATGGTTCAATGTTTCCGATGTGGGCATGCCTCGCACGAATGCAACTTCAACACATTCACTGCTCCCCGCTATTTAATTCGACCTGCCGTTTGCGCCATTCCTCCTCGGGGGCATGCATATGTTGAGTAGCTCAGGTCAAGCTGAACAAACTGTAGGCATACACACAGAGTACAGCAGTATTTACAACATCGAGGGACGAGAATGGGTGTCACGTGATGGTGTGTACAAACTATTTATAGACACATATAAGGTTATGTTCCTTTCAACGTCGGATTCCTCATTCATAACATAAGCGCAGTCACGTGGCAAATGTTTATATGTCTATGAATATACAGAGTACAGCTGTACTGACCACAACGAGGGACGAAAATGTACACAAATATATCGACACACACATATATGCTCCCTTCAACAACGGATCGGTCATTTACGTCACAGGTGTCAACATTCCTATTTGAATGAGGCCCAACTTCGGATCGTGCATTCAGCGCAGTGACGTAACCTGACTTATCTTGTAAATAAACACGTTAAGCCTCACCTGATAGCCGATTGACCTAATAGAAGCTTTTCAATGCGTTGTACAAATTGTTTCTTCAACAGCAACAGTAAGGCCTACTGCAACTTGTCCTCCAAACACCAGTGCAGTTGTAGAAATAACTCTCGAGCCGTAAGATAGTTTCTAGACGAAAAGCAACCATATCAAAATTTGTAGAAATTAAAAAAAACGGAAAATATTTATTTGGTATAAAGTATAAAATGACATACATTCAGTAAAGTATCAATGCCAGGCCAGTACACGTTAATTACCATTTTGTAAAGAGCTTATTGTTCCAGCCTTCACAATAATTATTTCTTTGGTTCAGTGGAAAGTCTGGCAGTATGAATATTCTGAAAGCAGGGGAACAAAACCGCTACAGTATAAAGGAAGTGACTGGAGAATAGGATGTATTTTAATAGGTATTTTTTCTTTGACTATGTTTCCTTGACTTTTTTCGATCACCTCCGTCCCACATGCACATTACCCAGGATCGAACCATCGACATCGCACAAAAGCACATTTCTGTGTCTTCACTTTAAGCATTTCTTCTTCCTGTTCCAACAGCTGCTATGCAATACTACCTCCATAGTCTGGACTCGACTCTGCTATCCGGCAGATTGCTTTTATCAACGTCATCCTATAAAGTTACGTTTGTCCGTAGTCACAATTAATACATTATCTGGACAATTTCCTGTGTAGAACAGCACTGTTCGAAATAAAGAGGTTTCACACTTGCCGTGAGGATCTGGTCGTACTACGGTCAAGAACGTTCATGCTAATTTTGCACACACTACCAGGCTTGACGTGTTGCTATAACAACCATGGCGACGGTTGGCAGGAGAGGAATGCTGGGTAATCCGAAGCCTTCGGAGACTGCATAAGCACCGGAAGTGGTACCTGGAAATGTAGCAACATATCAAACGCTTATTATATAGATGGAGAGGTAGACAGACAGACAGGTAGGTAGATAGACAGACAGGTAGGTAGGTAGGGGCACGGAAGAAAAGCAGGTTGATAGGTATAGGTAGGTATGTTGGTAGACAGATACATTATTTGTTAGATTTGCTTATATTGATGTTTTCTATGAAATGAAACAGAAGTAAACCAACGGGCAAAATAAACTATACCAGCATTGAAATTGTTAAACAAAATTTCTGAGACTTTTCTGATAAAACACGCGATCGGGGATGGAAAGCCATTTTATGCTACAATCATTTAGTGATGGTTTCACTTACAGTGTGTACACAGTAATGAACAAAATGAAGTGAGCGTAACATGTCAATTTGCAAAATAACAACTCGTGCGAATGGCAAGAGAAAATTTAAACGTCGTAGAGGGTTGCATGATCAAAACATGTCAGTATGTTGCATGGCCCCCATAGCTGTGAATACAGGCCTGAACGTGTCGGCGTACTGAGTTGATGAGACGCCTAATGACGTGATTAGGTATGGCTTGCTATTCTTCCCTCAGAGCCTGTATCAAGGTGTCCCTGCTTGATGGAGGCGGATTTTTGGCTCTGATTTGTCGGTCTAGGTGGTCCCACGCATGGTCTATAGGTGATAAGTCAGGGGGTTTCACTAGCCATGGCAGAATATTGACGTTATGAGCCGTTAGAAAGTTTCTTGTAATCCTGGCTGTGTAGGGGCGAGCATTGTCCTGTTGAAACAGCTCGCTGGAATTTTGTTAGGAGGGGGATGACAACTGAACGAAGCATGGTGTCGATATATCCATGGGTATTAAGTTTCCGGTCAAACACCACGAGGTCTGTAGTGCTGTCCCTGCAAATTCCACCCCAGACCATAACGCTTCCATCGCCCAATTCCTGTTCTGCCACAGCTGCAAATTCCTAGCCCACCGAAGGCGGTTACGTCGATCTAGAGGGGTCAAGGTCATCCCGCGAAAGGGCCGATAAGCTCGGATGCCATGTTCTCGGAAACGTCTGGTCACAATTCTTCTACTAACCACACTTTGAACAGCGGTTGCTGGTGATGACGTCACATCATTCCGATTGTACTTTTAGCATTGTGATGTATATTTTGCGTATTGTTCAGATATTTTTTCATGAAACTGATTTCAGTATCTACATATATCCATGTTCAACACCATATCATATGTGGATATAAGGTATACGTTTTTATTCTTTGAAAGCTTTTGATTGTTTGAATAATATTTACATGGGAAATTGACTCAGTAAGTGTATTATACCACATTTTAAGCCTCTACACTGTTGGAAATCACACGAAGCCATTACTGCAACATGTGGTTGAGTTAACTTTACAATATTCAGTACGTTCGGGTAAATATTGCAGTTTCATATGAACAGGTAAATAAATACCGATTTAATTCCAACTTATAAGTAAAACTGATAATATTAATGAAAATGATTTGTACATTTCATAATATGTTGAGGGCACAAAGGAATTGTCTTGTTCATTGCATTGGTTTATAGACAAAACAATTATGAATATTGACTGACCAGGTGCGAGTTTGTCAAAACCGTTTTATGGTTATCATTTTTTAGATAATAAAGTCAATTCAAATTCGATTAAAACGTATCTGATGACAGAATATCTAACTCAAACAATATATATACGAAAAGTGTTAAAAATATATAAATCAGGTCATTTCTTAATTTGGACAAACCTTACGTCCATATTCTAGCTGATAGTTCTGCACTGAAAAGACGATCTCGTTTTACCTTTCATTGCATACTCATGAAGTGAAATAATTACATAATCATCAGGAGAAAAGTCTATTTCCTAAATGAATATTTAATGAGTATTCAGGTGTTGTGAAATTTTCATTTACGCTAAATCGATGCCAGATAGGTGCATAGTAAAACCCTGTAGTTGTTGATATATTCAGGAGACTATTTCAGTGGTAAAACCATTTATTTTATGTTTAGTGTTAAATTCCGACACAGAAACCGAGATCTTATACACATTGAGTGGAAATTAGGTTAGATACGTATTAATCAGCAAACCAGTGTCGTCTTTTTCCGACGTCACAAAATGCACAAAACATGCCATGACGTCAACTAAAATGTCGCATTATTTTCAGTAATTTCATCTACATATGTAGATACTGAAATCAGTTTCATGAAAAAATATCGGAACGATACGCAAAATGTACACCACAATACTAAAAGTGCAATCGGAATGGTATGGGCATTGTGTTTACTCTTGTTCAACCGACCTTCACCTCAAAGAAATTGCCTAATATGTGCAACAATGTTGACATGTGACATCACTACCGATGACCGATTTCTTTCAAAATGGCGGCTTCGCTGACAAGGATACACAGGATTTTGCGAGGACGTTTTCCTTGATTCAGGGACCTTTTGCACATAAATGTGAGATGTAAGTAATCAGAATTATTCTGACTATCTGTGTATTGTTATATGTTTTTATGGTTTACATTGTAAATGACGGAAGAAGCCAGAAATGCCGATAAGTACCGTTGTCGTTCTGCGTGATTTTGCGTCAGTCATTGCGTCATGCTGCACTAAAAGTTTGAAAGTTTCTTATGAATTACAAAATCATTTCATTGTATCAATTTTTAATTTGCAATTTTTTGCTACGATACTCTTCCCCTGAATATACTAAGCGTATTGAGCCATTGTAAGCAATGATTAGACGGCTGGATGTTGGAATATTACCGAAAATGCTACGCAGTTACATGTAAAATTGGATTTTTTTCTTTGTTTACATTTCAAACAAGCGCTGTCTTTCGAGCACAGCGTTCGTTTTCATACCAATTATCTTTCGTTTCGTTTTACCTAGACAGTTGGCATTGGTGACACAGACCATTTGTAATTTGATTCTAAGATGTGTGGGGAATTCAATGATGCATTTGACGCAGCTGACTATGAAATATACGTGATGTTATAGGCGTCTCAGTACCGGCCTTCTCACAAAACGTGATTTTGTAAACACTAACCAAAATGGCGGAAAGCGCACTTCGGCGTTCGTGTAAGTGTATTGTCGAAAACATCCCAACCGATTCTGGGTTCATCGGCAACGTTTCAGAATTATCATTACTGGTTACATGAAAATTTGATATCAGTTATCATTAATATGATATTTTTTGAAATTCATTACTCCCAGTAATTATCCGATTTTCACATTTCAAAACATACTGCAAATAACGCTGTGAATCTCGACTTTGTACAGTTTGGAAAATGACTACATTTACGATGAAGTCTATTTTGAAAGGCAATTTTAAGCACTTTATCTTAGTCTGAGATAATAGTGGATGGTATCACGAAACAGGGAATTTTCCGCAGAATCCAAGTGAAGTGTTTATATATGCGTGGTATATTTAGAATTGTATTGGACTTCAAAGTGAGGGGTAAAGAGAAGGGACATATATGTCCCTGTGGCATCCAGGGGGTTAAGCATTTTGCGGGCATTATCAAGTTACAGTGGCCAAAGACGTATATACGTCTTTGCAGTGGCCCGCTCATTTCTGTGGTCTTTTTAATGATAATTCTATCCATTTTAGCTATAATAAGTGTTATCATCAAAACTGTGCTCCCCAGGAGATATCTCTTTGTGTGAGGTCATATGATATTTCCTAGGATATATTGTTTTGACAGTAGATTCTGTACAATACCCTGACAATTTTATGACGTTATGATGACATCAAAATGCCATGACATCACTGCACTGCAAGTCTGATGGTAGTACAGTGTTGAAAGATGTATATTTTTCATTGAAAACTAATGAAGAATGATTTTGATGATAAATAAAATCTCACAGAATCTCACCCTCGTATCTACTGATATCAATTCTATCAGCACTTATTACTTTCATTAATGTATATTAAAAAGACAAATATGACCCCATAAAAACAATAAAATAGCTTTAAAAATCACGGAAGACAACAATCAATAATGAAATGTTTATGTTGTATTGACTCTTAACATAGCAATGAGGAATATTCCAGCCATGCGGCGGTCTGTAAGTAATCAGCACTGGTTCAGACAATTCAGTGACTGACATCATGAACATCGATCTACGTAGTTGGGATCGATGACATGACACACGCTAGCGGGTCTGACCACCTGATGATGAGTTCTGATCCGGATCGTCATGGGTGGATACGAATATACAGCTTGTTCACGTTACTGATCAAGTCAATACTAATGTATTACTACCGGTGATGGTCCGGGGTAGAATAGGCCTTCAGCAACCCATGCTTACCACACAAAGCGACTATGCTTGTCGTAAGAGGCGACTAACGGGATTGGGTGGTCAGGCTCGCTGACTTGGTTGACGCATGTCATCGGTTCCAAATAGCGCAGTTCGATGCTCATGCTGTTGATCACTTAGTTGTCTGGTCCAGACTCGATTATTTACAGACCGCCGTCATATAACTGGAATATTGCTGAATGTGGCGTAAGACTAAACTCACTCACTCATGTATTGCATGACCGTGTCACAACGGGTTGGGTTTATTATTGTGAAGGGGTTGTCAGTTGAGTGTCAGCATTCCGAACAGCCGAGAGAAAGTTGCAGTTTGACATCTGGACATCAGAAATCGTCATTAATGTCCTAACTTTCTTTAAGAAAGAAGCGACAGATGGTTCAATGTTTCCAATGTGGGCATGCCTCGCACGAATGCAACTTCAACACATTCACTGCTCCCCGCTATTTAATTCGACCTGCCGTTTGCGCCATTCCTCCTCGGGGGCATGCATATGTTGAGTAGCTCAGGTCAAGCTGAACAAACTGTAGGCATACACACAGAGTACAGCAGTATTTACAACATCGAGGGACGAGAATGGGTGTCACGTGATGGTGTGTACAAACTATTTATAGACACATATAAGGTTATGTTCCTTTCAACGTCGGATTCCTCATTCATAACATAAGCGCAGTCACGTGGCAAATGTTTATATGTCTATGAATATACAGAGTACAGCTGTACTGACCACAACGAGGGACGAAAATGTACACAAATATATCGACACACACATATATGCTCCCTTCAACAACGGATCGGCCATTTACGTCACAGGTGTCAACATTCCTATTTGAATGAGGCCCAACTTCGGATCGTGCATTCAGCGCAGTGACGTAACCTGACTTATCTTGTAAATAAACACGTTAAGCCTCACCTGATAGCCGATTGACCTAATAGAAGCTTTTCAATGCGTTGTACAAATTGTTTCTTCAACAGCAACAGTAAGGCCTACTGCAACTTGTCCTCCAAACACCAGTGCAGTTGTAGAAATAACTCTCGAGCCGTAAGATAGTTTCTAGACGAAAAGCAACCATATCAAAATTTGTAGAAATTAAAAAAACCGGAAAATATTTATTTGGTATAAAGTATAAAATGACATACATTCAGTAAAGTATCAATGCCAGGCCAATACACGTTAATTACCATTTTGTAAAGAGCTTATTGTTCCAGCCTTCACAATAATTATTTCTTTGGTTCAGTGGAAAGTCTGGCAGTATGAATATTCTGAAAGCAGGGGAACAAAACCGCTACAGTATAAAGGAAGTGACTGGAGAATAGGATGTATTTTAATAGGTATTTTTTCTTTGACTATGTTTCCTTGACTTTTTTCGATCACCTCCGTCCCACATGCACATTACCCAGGATCGAACCATCGACATCGCACAAAAGCACATTTCTGTGTCTTCACTTTAAGCATTTCTTCTTCCTGTTCCAACAGCTGCTATGCAATACTACCTCCATAGTCTGGACTCTGGACTCTGCTATCCGGCAGATTGCTTTTATCAACGTCATCCTATAAAGTTACGTTTGTCCGTAGTCACAATTAATACATTATCTGGACAATTTCCTGTGTAGAACAGCACTGTTCGAAATAAAGAGGTTTCACACTTGCCGTGAGGATCTGGTCGTACTACGGTCAAGAACGTTGATGCTAATTTTGCACACACTACCAGGCTTGACGTGTTGCTATAACAACCATGGCGACGGTTGGCAGGAGAGGAATGCTGGGTAATCCGAAGCCTTCGGAGACTGCATAAGCACCGGAAGTGGTACCTGGAAATGTAGCAACATATCAAACGCTTATTATATAGATGGAGAGGTAGACAGACAGACAGACAGGTAGGTAGGTAGACAGACAGGTAGGTAGGTAGGGGCACGGAAGAAAAGCAGGTTGATAGGTATAGGTAGGTATGTTGGTGGACAGATACATTATTTGTTAAATTTGCTTATATTGATGTTTTCTATGAAATGAAACAGAAGTAAACCGACGGGCAAAATAAACTATACCAGCATTGAAATTGTTAAACAAAATTTCTGAGACTTTTCTGATAAAACACGCGATCGGGGATGGAAAGCCATTTTATGCTACAATCATTTAGTGATGGTTTCACTTACAGTGTGTACACAGTAATGAACACAATGAAGTGAGCGTAACATGTCAATTTGCAAAACAACAACTCGTGCGAATGGCAAGAGAAAATTTAAACGTCGTAGAGGGTTGCATGATCAAAACATGTCAGTATGTTGCATGGCCCCCATAGCTGTGAATACAGGCCTGAACGTGTCGGCGTACTGAGTTGATGAGACGCCTAATGACGTGATTAGGTATGGCTTGCTATTCTTCCCTCAGAGCCTGTATCAAGGTGTCCCTGCTTGATGGAGGCGGATTTTTTACTCTAATTTGTCGGTCTAGGTGGTCCCACGCATGGTCTATAGGTGATAAGTCAGGGGGTGTCACTAGCCATGGCAGAATATTGACGTTATGAGCCGTTAGAAAGTTTCTTGTAATCCTGGCTGTGTAGGGGCGAGCATTGTCCTGTTGAAACAGCTCGCTGGAATTTTGTTAGGAGGGGGATGACAACTGAACGAAGCATGGTGTCGATATATCCATGGGTATTAAGTTTCCGGTCAAACACCACGAGGTCTGTAGTGCTGTCCCTGCAAATTCCACCCCAGACCATAACGCTTCCATCGCCCAATTCCTGTTCTGCCACAGCTGCAAATTCCTAGCCCACCGAAGGCGGTTACGTCGATCTAGAGGGGTCAAGGTCATCCCGCGAAAGGGCCGATAAGCTCGGATGCCATGTTCTCGGAAACGTCTGGTCACAATTCTTCTACTAACCACACTTTGAACAGCGGTTGCTGGTGATGACGTCACATCATTCCGATTGTACTTTTAGTATTGTGATGTATATTTTGCGTATTGTTCAGATATTTTTTCATGAAACTGATTTCAGTATCTACATATATCCATGTTCAACACCATATCATATGTGGATATAAGGTATACGTTTTTATTCTTTGAAAGCTTTTGATTGTTTGAATAATATTTACATGGGAAATTGACTCAGTAAGTGTATTATACCACATTTTAAGCCTCTACACTGTTGGAAATCACACGAAGCCATTACTGCAACATGTGGTTGAGTTAACTTTACAATATTCAGTACGTTCGGGTAAATATTGCAGTTTCATATGAACAGGTAAATAAATACCGATTTAATTCCAACTTATAAGTAAAACTGATAATATTAATGAAAATGATTTGTACATTTCATAATATGTTGAGGGCACAAAGGAATTGTCTTGTTCATTGCATTGGTTTATAGACAAAACAATTATGAATATTGACTGACCAGGTGCGAGTTTGTCAAAACCGTTTTATGATTATCATTTTTTAGATAATAAAGTCAATTCAAATTCGATTAAAACGTATCTGATGACAGAATATCTAACTCAAACAATATATATACGAAAAGTGTTAAAAATATATAAATCAGGTCATTTCTTAATTTGGACAAACCTTACGTCCATATTCTAGCTGATAGTTCTGCACTGAAAAGACGATCTCGTTTTACCTTTCATTGCATACTCATGAAGTGAAATAATTACATAATCATCAGGAGAAAAGTCTATTTCCTAAATGAATATTTAATGAGTATTCAGGTGTTGTGAAATTTTCATTTACGCTAAATCGATGCCAGATAGGTGCATAGTAAAACCCTGTAGTTGTTGATATATTCAGGAGACTATTTCAGTGGTAAAACCATTTATTTTATGTTTAGTGTTAAATTCCGACACAGAAACCGAGATCTTATACACATTGAGTGGAAATTAGGTTAGATACGTATTAATCAGCAAACCAGTGTCGTCTTTTTCCGACGTCACAAAATGCACAAAACATGCCATGACGTCAACTAAAATGTCGCATTATTTTCAGTAATTTCATCTACATATGTAGATACTGAAATCAGTTTCATGAAAAAATATCGGAACGATACGCGAAATGTACACCACAATACTAAAAGTGCAATCGGAATGGTGTGGGCATTGTGTTTACTCTTGTTCAACCGACCTTCACCTCAAAGAAATTGCCTAATATGTGCAACAATGTTGACATGTGACATCACTACCGATGACCGATTTCTTTCAAAATGGCGGCTTCGCTGACAAGGATACACAGGATTTTGCGAGGACGTTTTCCTTGATTCAGGGACCTTTTGCACATAAATGTGAGATGTAAGTAATCAGAATTATTCTGACTATCTGTGTATTGTTATATGTTTTTATGGTTTACATTGTAAATGACGGAAGAAGCCAGAAATGCCGATAAGGATTTTGCGTCAGTCATTGCGTCATGCTGCACTAAAAGTTTGAAAGTTTCTTATGAATTACAAAATCATTTCATTGTATCAATTTTTAATTTGCAATTTTTTGCTACGATACTCTTCCCCTGAATATACTAAGCGTATTGAGCCATTGTAAGCAATGATTAGACGGCTGGATGTTGGAATATTACCGAAAATGCTACGCAGTGTAAAATTGGATTTTTTTCTTTGTTTACATTTCAAACAAGCGCTGTCTTTCGAGCACAGCGTTCGTTTTCATACCAATTATCTTTCGTTTCGTTTTACCTAGACAGTTGGCATTGGTGACACAGACCATTTGTAATTTGATTCTAAGATGTGTGGGGAATTCAATGATGCATTTGACGCAGCTGACTATGAAATATACGTGATGTTATAGGCGTCTCAGTACCGGCCTTCTCGGCCTTCTCACAAAACGTGATTTTGTAAACACTAACCAAAATGGCGGAAAGCGCACTTCGGCGTTCGTGTAAGTGTATTGTCGAAAACATCCCAACCGATTCTGGGTTCATCGGCAACGTTTCAGAATTATCATTACTGGTTACATGAAAATTTGATATCAGTTATCATTAATATGATATTTTTGAAATTCATTACTCCCAGTAATTATCCGATTTTCACATTTCAAAACATACTGCAAATAACGCTGTGAATCTCGACTTTGTACAGTTTGGAAAATGACTACATTTACGATGAAGTCTATTTTGAAAGGCAATTTTAAGCACTTTATCTTAGTCTGAGATAATAGTGGATGGTATCACGAAACAGGGAATTTTCCGCAGAATCCAAGTGAAGTGTTTATATATGCGTGGTATATTTAGAATTGTATTGGACTTCAAAGTGAGGGGTAAAGAGAAGGGACATATATGTCCCTGTGGCATCCAGGGGGTTAAGCATTTTGCGGGCATTATCAAGTTACAGTGGCCAAAGACGTATATACGTCTTTGCAGTGGCCCGCTCATTTCTGTGGTCTTTTTAATGATAATTCTATCCATTTTAGCTATAATAAGTGTTATCATCAAAACTGTGCTCCCCAGGAGATATCTCTTTGTGTGAGGTCATATGATATTTCCTAGGATATATTGTTTTGACAGTAGATTCTGTACAATACCCTGACAATTTTATGACGTTATGATGACATCACAATGCCATGACATCGCTGCACTGCAAGTCTGATGGTAGTACAGTGTTGAAAGATGTATATTTTTCATTGAAAACTAATGAAGAATGATTTTGATGATAAATAAAATCTCACAGAATCTCACCCTCGTATCTACTGATATCAATTCTATCAGCACTTATTACTTTCATTAATGTATATTAAAAAGACAAATATGACCCCATAAAAACAATAAAATAGCTTTAAAAATCACGGAAGACAACAATCAATAATGAAATGTTTATGTTGTATTGACTCTTAACATAGCAATGAGGAATATTCCAGCCATGCGGCGGTCTGTAAGTAATCAGCACTGGTTCAGACAATTCAGTGACTGACATCATGAACATCGATCTACGTAGTTGGGATCGATGACATGACACACGCTAGCGGGTCTGACCACCTGATGATGAGTTCTGATCCGGATCGTCATGGGTGGATACGAATATACAGCTTGTTCACGTTACTGATCAAGTCAATACTAATGTATTACTACCGGTGATGGTCCGGGGTAGAATAGGCCTTCAGCAACCCATGCTTACCACACAAAGCGACTATGCTTGTCGTAAGAGGCGACTAACGGGATTGGGTGGTCAGGCTCGCTGACTTGGTTGACGCATGTCATCGGTTCCAAATAGCGCAGTTCGATGCTCATGCTGTTGATCACTTAGTTGTCTGGTCCAGACTCGATTATTTACAGACCGCCGTCATATAACTGGAATATTGCTGAATGTGGCGTAAGACTAAACTCACTCACTCATGTATTGCATGACCGTGTCACAACGGGTTGGGTTTATTATTGTGAAGGGGTTGTCAGTTGAGTGTCAGCATTCCGAACAGCCGAGAGAAAGTTGCAGTTTGACATCTGGACATCAGAAATCGTCATTAATGTCCTAACTTTCTTTAAGAAAGAAGCGACAGATGGTTCAATGTTTCCGATGTGGGCATGCCTCGCACGAATGCAACTTCAACACATTCACTGCTCCCCGCTATTTAATTCGACCTGCCGTTTGCGCCATTCCTCCTCGGGGGCATGCATATGTTGAGTAGCTCAGGTCAAGCTGAACAAACTGTAGGCATACACACAGAGTACAGCAGTATTTACAACATCGAGGGACGAGAATGGGTGTCACGTGATGGTGTGTACAAACTATTTATAGACACATATAAGGTTATGTTCCTTTCAACGTCGGATTCCTCATTCATAACATAAGCGCAGTCACGTGGCAAATGTTTATATGTCTATGAATATACAGAGTACAGCTGTACTGACCACAACGAGGGACGAAAATGTACACAAATATATCCACACACACATATATGCTCCCTTCAACAACGGATCGGTCATTTACGTCACAGGTGTCAACATTCCTATTTGAATGAGGCCCAACTTCGGATCGTGCATTCAGCGCAGTGACGTAACCTGACTTATCTTGTAAATAAACACGTTAAGCCTCACCTGATAGCCGATTGACCTAATAGAAGCTTTTCAATGCGTTGTACAAATTGTTTCTTCAACAGCAACAGTAAGGCCTACTGCAACTTGTCCTCCAAACACCAGTGCAGTTGTAGAAATAACTCTCGAGCCGTAAGATAGTTTCTAGACGAAAAGCAACCATATCAAAATTTGTAGAAATTAAAAAAACCGGAAAATATTTATTTGGTATAAAGTATAAAATGACATACATTCAGTAAAGTATCAATGCCAGGCCAGTACACGTTAATTACCATTTTGTAAAGAGCTTATTGTTCCAGCCTTCACAATAATTATTTCTTTGGTTCAGTGGAAAGTCTGGCAGTATGAATATTCTGAAAGCAGGGGAACAAAACCGCTACAGTATAAAGGAAGTGACTGGAGAATAGGATGTATTTTAATAGGTATTTTTTCTTTGACTATGTTTCCTTGACTTTTTTCGATCACCTCCGTCCCACATGCACATTACCCAGGATCGAACCATCGACATCGCACAAAAGCACATTTCTGTGTCTTCACTTTAAGCATTTCTTCTTCCTGTTCCAACAGCTGCTATGCAATACTACCTCCATAGTCTGGACTCGACTCTGCTATCCGGCAGATTGCTTTTATCAACGTCATCCTATAAAGTTACGTTTGTCCGTAGTCACAATTAATACATTATCTGGACAATTTCCTGTGTAGAACAGCACTGTTCGAAATAAAGAGGTTTCACACTTGCCGTGAGGATCTGGTCGTACTACGGTCAAGAACGTTCATGCTAATTTTGCACACACTACCAGGCTTGACGTGTTGCTATAACAACCATGGCGACGGTTGGCAGGAGAGGAATGCTGGGTAATCCGAAGCCTTCGGAGACTGCATAAGCACCGGAAGTGGTACCTGGAAATGTAGCAACATATCAAACGCTTATTATATAGATGGAGAGGTAGACAGACAGACAGGTAGGTAGATAGACAGACAGGTAGGTAGGTAGGGGCACGGAAGAAAAGCAGGTTGATAGGTATAGGTAGGTATGTTGGTAGACAGATACATTATTTGTTAGATTTGCTTATATTGATGTTTTCTATGAAATGAAACAGAAGTAAACCGACGGGCAAAATAAACTATACCAGCATTGAAATTGTTAAACAAAATTTCTGAGACTTTTCTGATAAAACACGCGATCGGGGATGGAAAGCCATTTTATGCTACAATCATTTAGTGATGGTTTCACTTACAGTGTGTACACAGTAATGAACAAAATGAAGTGAGCGTAACATGTCAATTTGCAAAACAACAACTCGTGCGAATGACAAGAGAAAATTTAAACGTCGTAGAGGGTTGCATGATCAAAACATGTCAGTATGTTGCATGGCCCCCATAGCTGTGAATACAGGCCGTGTCGGCGTACTGAGTTGATGAGACGCCTAATGACGTGATTAGGTATGGCTTGCTATTCTTCCCTCAGAGCCTGTATCAAGGTGTCCCTGCTTGATGGAGGCGGATTTTTGGCTCTGATTTGTCGGTCTAGGTGGTCCCACGCATGGTCTATAGGTGATAAGTCAGGGGGTTTCACTAGCCATGGCAGAATATTGACGTTATGAGCCGTTAGAAAGTTTCTTGTAATCCTGGCTGTGTAGGGGCGAGCATTGTCCTGTTGAAACAGCTCGCTGGAATTTTGTTAGGAGGGGGATGACAACTGAACGAAGCATGGTGTCGATATATCCATGGGTATTAAGTTTCCGGTCAAACACCACGAGGTCTGTAGTGCTGTCCCTGCAAATTCCACCCCAGACCATAACGCTTCCATCGCCCAATTCCTGTTCTGCCACAGCTGCAAATTCCTAGCCCACCGAAGGCGGTTACGTCGATCTAGAGGGGTCAAGGTCATCCCGCGAAAGGGCCGATAAGCTCGGATGCCATGTTCTCGGAAACGTCTGGTCACAATTCTTCTACTAACCACACTTTGAACAGCGGTTGCTGGTGATGACGTCACATCATTCCGATTGTACTTTTAGCATTGTGATGTATATTTTGCGTATTGTTCAGATATTTTTTCATGAAACTGATTTCAGTATCTACATATATCCATGTTCAACACCATATCATATGTGGATATAAGGTATACGTTTTTATTCTTTGAAAGCTTTTGATTGTTTGAATAATATTTACATGGGAAATTGACTCAGTAAGTGTATTATACCACATTTTAAGCCTCTACACTGTTGGAAATCACACGAAGCCATTACTGCAACATGTGGTTGAGTTAACTTTACAATATTCAGTACGTTCGGGTAAATATTGCAGTTTCATATGAACAGGTAAATAAATACCGATTTAATTCCAACTTATAAGTAAAACTGATTATATTAATGAAAATGATTTGTACATTTCATAATATGTTGAGGGCACAAAGGAATTGTCTTGTTCATTGCATTGGTTTATAGACAAAACAATTATGAATATTGACTGACCAGGTGCGAGTTTGTCAAAACCGTTTTATGATTATCATTTTTTAGATAATAAAGTCAATTCAAATTCGATTAAAACGTATCTGATGACAGAATATCTAACTCAAACAATATATATACGAAAAGTGTTAAAAATATATAAATCAGGTCATTTCTTAATTTGGACAAACCTTACGTCCATATTCTAGCTGATAGTTCTGCACTGAAAAGACGATCTCGTTTTACCTTTCATTGCATACTCATGAAGTGAAATAATTACATAATCATCAGGAGAAAAGTCTATTTCCTAAATGAATATTTAATGAGTATTCAGGTGTTGTGAAATTTTCATTTACGCTAAATCGATGCCAGATAGGTGCATAGTAAAACCCTGTAGTTGTTGATATATTCAGGAGACTATTTCAGTGGTAAAACCATTTATTTTATGTTTAGTGTTAAATTCCGACACAGAAACCGAGATCTTATACACATTGAGTGGAAATTAGGTTAGATACGTATTAATCAGCAAACCAGTGTCGTCTTTTTCCGACGTCACAAAATGCACAAAACATGCCATGACGTCAACTAAAATGTCGCATTATTTTCAGTAATTTCATCTACATATGTAGATACTGAAATCAGTTTCATGAAAAAATATCGGAACGATACGCGAAATGTACACCACAATACTAAAAGTGCAATCGGAATGGTATGGGCATTGTGTTTACTCTTGTTCAACCGACCTTCACCTCAAAGAAATTGCCTAATATGTGCAACAATGTTGACATGTGACATCACTACCGATGACCGATTTCTTTCAAAATGGCGGCTTCGCTGACAAGGATACACAGGATTTTGCGAGGACGTTTTCCTTGATTCAGGGACCTTTTGCACATAAATGTGAGATGTAAGTAATCAGAATTATTCTGACTATCTGTGTATTGTTATATGTTTTTATGGTTTACATTGTAAATGACGGAAGAAGCCAGAAATGCCGATAAGTACCGTTGTCGTTCTGCGTGATTTTGCGTCAGTCATTGCGTCATGCTGCACTAAAAGTTTGACAGTTTCTTATGAATTACAAAATCATTTCATTGTATCAATTTTTAATTTGCAATTTTTTGCTACGATACTCTTCCCCTGAATATACTAAGCGTATTGAGCCATTGTAAGCAATGATTAGACGGCTGGATGTTGGAATATTACCGAAAATGCTACGCAGTGTAAAATTGGATTTTTTTCTTTGTTTACATTTCAAACAAGCGCTGTCTTTCGAGCACAGCGTTCGTTTTCATACCAATTATCTTTCGTTTCGTTTTACCTAGACAGTTGGCATTGGTGACACAGACCATTTGTAATTTGATTCTAAGATGTGTGGGGAATTCAATGATGCATTTGACGCAGCTGACTATGAAATATACGTGATGTTATAGGCGTCTCAGTACCGGCCTTCTCGGCCTTCTCACAAAACGTGATTTTGTAAACACTAACCAAAATGGCGGAAAGCGCACTTCGGCGTTCGTGTAAGTGTATTGTCGAAAACATCCCAACCGATTCTGGGTTCATCGGCAACGTTTCAGAATTATCATTACTGGTTACATGAAAATTTGATATCAGTTATCATTAATATGATATTTTTGAAATTCATTACTCCCAGTAATTATCCGATTTTCACATTTCAAAACATACTGCAAATAACGCTGTGAATCTCGACTTTGTACAGTTTGGAAAATGACTACATTTACGATGAAGTCTATTTTGAAAGGCAATTTTAAGCACTTTATCTTAGTCTGAGATAATAGTGGATGGTATCACGAAACAGGGAATTTTCCGCAGAATCCAAGTGAAGTGTTTATATATGCGTGGTATATTTAGAATTGTATTGGACTTCAAAGTGAGGGGTAAAGAGAAGGGACATATATGTCCCTGTGGCATCCAGGGGGTTAAGCATTTTGCGGGCATTATCAAGTTACAGTGGCCAAAGACGTATATACGTCTTTGCAGTGGCCCGCTCATTTCTGTGGTCTTTTTAATGATAATTCTATCCATTTTAGCTATAATAAGTGTTATCATCAAAACTGTGCTCCCCAGGAGATATCTCTTTGTGTGAGGTCATATGATATTTCCTAGGATATATTGTTTTGACAGTAGATTCTGTACAATACCCTGACAATTTTATGACGTTATGATGACATCAAAATGCCATGACATCGCTGCACTGCAAGTCTGATGGTAGTACAGTGTTGAAAGATGTATATTTTTCATTGAAAACTAATGAAGAATGATTTTGATGATAAATAAAATCTCACAGAATCTCACCCTCGTATCTACTGATATCAATTCTATCAGCACTTATTACTTTCATTAATGTATATTAAAAAGACAAATATGACCCCATAAAAACAATAAAATAGCTTTAAAAATCACGGAAGACAACAATCAATAATGAAATGTTTATGTTGTATTGACTCTTAACATAGCAATGAGGAATATTCCAGCCATGCGGCGGTCTGTAAGTAATCAGCACTGGTTCAGACAATTCAGTGACTGACATCATGAACATCGATCTACGTAGTTGGGATCGATGACATGACACACGCTAGCGGGTCTGACCACCTGATGATGAGTTCTGATCCGGATCGTCATGGGTGGATACGAATATACAGCTTGTTCACGTTACTGATCAAGTCAATACTAATGTATTACTACCGGTGATGGTCCGGGGTAGAATAGGCCTTCAGCAACCCATGCTTACCACACAAAGCGACTATGCTTGTCGTAAGAGGCGACTAACGGGATTGGGTGGTCAGGCTCGCTGACTTGGTTGACGCATGTCATCGGTTCCAAATAGCGCAGTTCGATGCTCATGCTGTTGATCACTTAGTTGTCTGGTCCAGACTCGATTATTTACAGACCGCCGTCATATAACTGGAATATTGCTGAATGTGGCGTAAGACTAAACTCACTCACTCATGTATTGCATGACCGTGTCACAACGGGTTGGGTTTATTATTGTGAAGGGGTTGTCAGTTGAGTGTCAGCATTCCGAACAGCCGAGAGAAAGTTGCAGTTTGACATCTGGACATCAGAAATCGTCATTAATGTCCTAACTTTCTTTAAGAAAGAAGCGACAGATGGTTCAATGTTTCCGATGTGGGCATGCCTCGCACGAATGCAACTTCAACACATTCACTGCTCCCCGCTATTTAATTCGACCTGCCGTTTGCGCCATTCCTCCTCGGGGGCATGCATATGTTGAGTAGCTCAGGTCAAGCTGAACAAACTGTAGGCATACACACAGAGTACAGCAGTATTTACAACATCGAGGGACGAGAATGGGTGTCACGTGATGGTGTGTACAAACTATTTATAGACACATATAAGGTTATGTTCCTTTCAACGTCGGATTCCTCATTCATAACATAAGCGCAGTCACGTGGCAAATGTTTATATGTCTATGAATATACAGAGTACAGCTGTACTGACCACAACGAGGGACGAAAATGTACACAAATATATCGACACACACATATATGCTCCCTTCAACAACGGATCGGTCATTTACGTCACAGGTGTCAACATTCCTATTTGAATGAGGCCCAACTTCGGATCGTGCATTCAGCGCAGTGACGTAACCTGACTTATCTTGTAAATAAACACGTTAAGCCTCACCTGATAGCCGATTGACCTAATAGAAGCTTTTCAATGCGTTGTACAAATTGTTTCTTCAACAGCAACAGTAAGGCCTACTGCAACTTGTCCTCCAAACACCAGTGCAGTTGTAGAAATAACTCTCGAGCCGTAAGATAGTTTCTAGACGAAAAGCAACCATATCAAAATTTGTAGAAATTAAAAAAACCGGAAAATATTTATTTGGTATAAAGTATAAAATGACTTATATTCAGTAAAGTATCAATGCCAGGCCAATACACGTTAATTACCATTTTGTAAAGAGCTTATTGTTCCAGCCTTCACAATAATTATTTCTTTGGTTCAGTGGAAAGTCTGGCAGTATGAATATTCTGAAAGCAGGGGAACAAAACCGCTACAGTATAAAGGAAGTGACTGGAGAATAGGATGTATTTTAATAGGTATTTTTTCTTTGACTATGTTTCCTTGACTTTTTTCGATCACCTCCGTCCCACATGCACATTACCCAGGATCGAACCATCGACATCGCACAAAAGCACATTTCTGTGTCTTCACTTTAAGCATTTCTTCTTCCTGTTCCAACAGCTGCTATGCAATACTACCTCCATAGTCTGGACTCTGGACTCTGCTATCCGGCAGATTGCTTTTATCAACGTCATCCTATAAAGTTACGTTTGTCCGTAGTCACAATTAATACATTATCTGGACAATTTCCTGTGTAGAACAGCACTGTTCGAAATAAAGAGGTTTCACACTTGCCGTGAGGATCTGGTCGTACTACGGTCAAGAACGTTCATGCTAATTTTGCACACACTACCAGGCTTGACGTGTTGCTATAACAACCATGGCGACGGTTGGCAGGAGAGGAATGCTGGGTAATCCGAAGCCTTCGGAGACTGCATAAGCACCGGAAGTGGTACCTGGAAATGTAGCAACATATCAAACGCTTATTATATAGATGGAGAGGTAGACAGACAGACAGGTAGGTAGATAGACAGACAGGTAGGTAGGTAGGGGCACGGAAGAAAAGCAGGTTGATAGGTATAGGTAGGTATGTTGGTAGACAGATACATTATTTGTTAGATTTGCTTATATTGATGTTTTCTATGAAATGAAACAGAAGTAAACCGACGGGCAAAATAAACTATACCAGCATTGAAATTGTTAAACAAAATTTCTGAGACTTTTCTGATAAAACACGCGATCGGGGATGGAAAGCCATTTTATGCTACAATCATTTAGTGATGGTTTCACTTACAGTGTGTACACAGTAATGAACAAAATGAAGTGAGCGTAACATGTCAATTTGCAAAATAACAACTCGTGCGAATGGCAAGAGAAAATTTAAACGTCGTAGAGGGTTGCATGATCAAAACATGTCAGTATGTTGCATGGCCCCCATAGCTGTGAATACAGGCCTGAACGTGTCGGCATACTGAGTTGATGAGACGCCTAATGACGTGATTAGGTATGGCTTGCTATTCTTCCCTCAGAGCCTGTATCAAGGTGTCCCTGCTTGATGGAGGCGGATTTTTGGCTCTGATTTGTCGGTCTAGGTGGTCCCACGCATGGTCTATAGGTGATAAGTCAGGGGGTTTCACTAGCCATGGCAGAATATTGACGTTATGAGCCGTTAGAAAGTTTCTTGTAATCCTGGCTGTGTAGGGGCGAGCATTGTCCTGTTGAAACAGCTCGCTGGAATTTTGTTAGGAGGGGGATGACAACTGAACGAAGCATGGTGTCGATATATCCATGGGTATTAAGTTTCCGGTCAAACACCACGAGGTCTGTAGTGCTGTCCCTGCAAATTCCACCCCAGACCATAACGCTTCCATCGCCCAATTCCTGTTCTGCCACAGCTGCAAATTCCTAGCCCACCGAAGGCGGTTACGTCGATCTAGAGGGGTCAAGGTCATCCCGCGAAAGGGCCGATAAGCTCGGATGCCATGTTCTCGGAAACGTCTGGTCACAATTCTTCTACTAACCACACTTTGAACAGCGGTTGCTGGTGATGACGTCACATCATTCCGATTGTACTTTTAGTATTGTGATGTATATTTTGCGTATTGTTCAGATATTTTTTCATGAAACTGATTTCAGTATCTACATATATCCATGTTCAACACCATATCATATGTGGATATAAGGTATACGTTTTTATTCTTTGAAAGCTTTTGATTGTTTGAATAATATTTACATGGGAAATTGACTCAGTAAGTGTATTATACCACATTTTAAGCCTCTACACTGTTGGAAATCACACGAAGCCATTACTGCAACATGTGGTTGAGTTAACTTTACAATATTCAGTACGTTCGGGTAAATATTGCAGTTTCATATGAACAGGTAAATAAATACCGATTTAATTCCAACTTATAAGTAAAACTGATAATATTAATGAAAATGGTTTGTACATTTCATAATATGTTGAGGGCACAAAGGAATTGTCTTGTTCATTGCATTGGTTTATAGAATGTTGACTGTTTATGAATATTGTTTATGAATATTGACTGACCAGGTGCGAGTTTGTCAAAACCGTTTTATGATTATCATTTTTTAGATAATAAAGTCAATTCAAATTCGATTAAAACGTATCTGATGACAGAATATCTAACTCAAACAATATATATACGAAAAGTGTTAAAAATATATAAATCAGGTCATTTCTTAATTTGGACAAACCTTACGTCCATATTCTAGCTGATAGTTCTGCACTGAAAAGACGATCTCGTTTTACCTTTCATTGCATACTCATGAAGTGAAATAATTACATAATCATCAGGAGAAAAGTCTATTTCCTAAATGAATATTTAATGAGTATTCAGGTGTTGTGAAATTTTCATTTACGCTAAATCGATGCCAGATAGGTGCATAGTAAAACCCTGTAGTTGTTGATATATTCAGGAGACTATTTCAGTGGTAAAACCATTTATTTTATGTTTAGTGTTAAATTCCGACACAGAAACCGAGATCTTATACACATTGAGTGGAAATTAGGTTAGATACGTATTAATCAGCAAACCAGTGTCGTCTTTTTCCGACGTCACAAAATGCACAAAACATGCCATGACGTCAACTAAAATGTCGCATTATTTTCAGTAATTTCATTACATTTGAAAATTTGAAAATTATGCATTGGATAGGTCCATCCAAATCGCTATTACCTGCTTTCTGATGTAGTACATTGGCATCTTTTCTTACAAATTGTGAAACTACCAAAAGGTATCCTCTCACATTGGTAGTTTGCTTCACCGTGAACAAAACATAACGAAAGTATACGGTCCATATCCACAGCAATTTATGTCCATGTGATCTGAGTTACATTGACATAATGTAAAGCATAACGGAGTTATGCCCCCTTATCTTTATACGTGAATGACCTCTGTCGGCGTTTGACGTCATAGGAGAAAATCGATTTTTGACATTTATTGCAGGTCATTTTTTAATTTGTGAGTAAGACGTTATGCATTAGCACATGCATCCATTTCATATACAGTTATGTCGCTCTGATGTCAAGCTGTATTTTCTTCGCTCACACTTTCCGTAAAGATGACAAATTGAAAAAAAATCGTAGCAGAGTGTTTTTATTGGTGCACGATAAAAAACGGAGAAATTTACTGTTTTTAACGCACACAAAAGTTTTGGACAACGTTTAGCGGTGTCTATTTCTCAAACCCCTGAGGTAGTCGCCGATATTTTCATACCAACGGATAGGACATTAAATTTTCTACATTTCTGTGCAATTTTATAGCCCTAGGACCACGCGTGTGCAAATCTCGCACAACGTTCACTTTCCAAACCTAATGAAAATGTGCGCCTGAAAAAAAAACTCGGCATCCAGTGGGTTAAGTTGGTATCGGCACAATGACGATGTAAGAGGGGAAGGAGGGCTGTTTTTATACTGTTTGGAGCTATTTTGTCGTGATGCACGTGCATTTCAATTTTCATGGAAAAGGTTCGATAAAGTCCATATTTGGCAAAACGCGCACTTTTTTCGAGGGACAAATCGTGCTGTTCCGTTCGAGCTATACTTTTTAAATGAAAACTGAGGATCTGAATCCAACTTTGGTTTCATTAGTATCATTACACAGAACAATATGTTGGTATAGTTTCTTTTGCCCGTCAGTTTATATCAACCAAGGTAGACATATATAAAAAGACTATTTAACATTCTACACGCATGAGTATTAAGTACAGAGTTTTTTTTTTCATTCACAGTAATCTAGACTTGGCACATGATATATTTGGCCGGTCTGTAATTACACACACACACACACACACACACACACACACACACACACACACACACACACACACACACACACACACACACACACACACACACACACACACACAAAATCTGTTAGTGCACCGATGTTTTTGCAGTGGGTGTTGGAGACGCCGTTAGTAGTCTTGGTATTGTTGTTAGTGTGCATGATACCAAGATGGCGCTAAACTTAGCCAATAGATCTTAGTAACTCGTGATCATACGGATTTGCAGAGAAGAAATTCCCTCGACCGTGATTTCTCAAACGTTCTTTGTGATCAAACACATTGCCCCGAATTAGCACTTTTCACTCACGTGAATGTTATAACACGAGTCAATTCCGCTACTCAGAACGCAGGAATAACAACCACTGTTGTACGATAAATAAGGACTTGTTTAATCCACCATCACCAATGATAATAAGTACATAGTGACATTGGTAATTGTACTGTGCTTTTATAGATTTTTCCAAAGCATTCCATAATATCTGGCCAGTTGGACTTTGCTATACAATAACTGAATTAGCGGTAGGTTTCTCACCCCAGCTAAAGATATGTACCAGAATATCAAATCAAGTGTGCTACTTGATGGTAATACATCAGAATTTTGCTTAGTCACTCATGGGTGAGACAATGTGAACATCTTTCCCCATTGTTATTTTCTATGTACCTAAATGGCATTGAAAAGTGGTTGACGAATGAGAACTGCGAGGAAGTGGGTGTCTCTACGCTTTGATAGATGTGCAGATGTTGTTACTATATACTATGTGCTGACGATACAGCCTTGTTTGCTACTAGCACTAAATCTTTGCAACACTCACTGAACTCTCACTCAACAGATACTGCGACAAATGGAAACTTGACATTAACATCATTCCGACTAAAATAGTCATATTTGAAAGTGGAAAAAGAAGAGTTAATAAGCTATCATTTTTCACAGAGAAAAAAAAGAAACTGAGATTGTTGATCATTACTGCTATCTTGGATTTGTTTTTCATAAAAATATAAACGTTGGTTTGGTAGATCGACACAATTCTTAGTGATCATTTTTTTAACAGTTCAGAAGGCTTTCATTATAAATACTCGTAGTACAAGAAATTGCCTAAATTTGAAAATTACCCTCATCTACCAAAATCGATCTCCATCCCTTACTTAAATTTCGAACACCAAATCATAAGCTACAAACTGAAAAAGGTCGCTGGATCAAGACACCAAAGGAAAATAGAACCTGCAACCTTTGTAATTCACCTGCCATAGCAGACGAATTTCATTACGTTTTTCGTTGTACATCACTTGAAAGTCATAGAAAAAATCCCATACCGAATAAATATACCAAGAATGCTAGCATCCATTATCTCAAATTATTCTCTTCATCCAGTAAAAGAGAGGAACTGAAATCTCTTGCAAAATTTATCAATATTATTGTAATACGAGTGTCATGACCTTTCACTGTCACGTTTGTTGTACCCACTGTAAGTACTGGCATCTTTCACATCATACTGTATTGTTACACCTTGTAATTCACTCTTACACCACCTTCGGTGGTCCTATGGAGAATCAGAACAGCCTATTTAATGATGTTAGCCTATTTAATGATGTTAGTCAATAGGCGAGGGGGTGTGCAGGGTGCGCACACACTTCCTTTGTCCTGAAAGTTTATTAAATAACCCTTGAAACTCTCGTGAATACGGGTGAAAATGAACTTTGCAGACACCCTTTCTAAGAAATCTGCACTTGCCCCTGCATTAGTCACATTTACTAGCTTTAAACATATTTTAATAATTACGTGTCCAGGACAAGATATATGAGCAGGGTGTGTGTTTCTTTCTTATTTTCCAAAACCTGTCTGTTTTTCAGTGTTGCCCTGCAACATATATGGGGAAAAACATCTGTATCCTCTCTAGAACGGTGTCGCCCTATTTAGGACGTAAAGAAGTCTTCGGGGGACAGCGTTCGAATCTCAAGAAATGTTACAATCTGGTACCATCCGTAGTGTAGACTACAGTAGTTGGCCTTAAGTGAGTCATCATTAATCAAATCCCCATGTTAATTTGTTGCAAGAATAATTTTGATAAACTGAGTAGAAGTCCTTTTGCAAACATCTTGGAAATTATCTTCAGCTACGTGCATACAGTTTTCTTATATCTTTTCGTTGATTAGGTATTAAATGACCCGTATAAGGAAAACTTTTAATTTATCTCATAGACGGCATTGTTAAACCTGATTGGCATGTCCAGTATATGTCGTTTTCTTAATAATCACCGGAAAATGGAATGGAAATTATGTGTTTGTAATTGAGATGACTTCCCAGCTGGTAGATAAGTATTGAAAGCAATTCGACTGATGCTAAATTCATGAAAATTCTTGCAGGAGTTAATTAACATTCAAATCTATGGGAATTTCACGAATGATGACTCACTCATGGCCAACTACTGTATATATACAGGCGAACGACTCTGTATATATACAGGCGAACGCCTCTCTACAAATAAAAACTCGCAGATATCCACACCAGCACAAAATGCACTCACCCTTCCCACCCTTGGTACCTAGGGTGCCGTTGTCACCAACATCGCCATGGCTGCAGTCGGTTTTGTTGTCACAGTTGGTATCGTCCGAGTCTTCGTCACGAGGCAAGGATCTGTTGTCAACGTCGCTCTGTGGCTTGTGTGCGACAGGTGACTTCCATCCGTTACCATGGAGACGGTGTGCAGGATCCGAGCACAGGGTAGCGATCCTCAAGGACATGGTGAAACGCACACCTTTTGGTGTATCCACCCGCACACACCCGCTGGTGTAGACACTGGCCGTGGTGGTTGCATGATCAACGCACAGATAATATCGTCTGCTCGGATGAACCGGTTGTCGCCAAAACCTAAAGTTCAGACTACACGCACGAGGTATCTCCTCACATTCTAAATGCAACTGTTCCAAACATGACTGCACACAAACAACACAGTTCGACAATAAAATCACCACGGGAAAGCTAATGTGTATTATTCGTCTCAGATTTGGAAAACGCATGCTTTATTTTGACTGACTGTTAAGTTGAGTACCGTATCCGGCTGCCGCCTGACCCTAGGTTTCTGCTTGGCCGAGTTCGACTCCAGACTCTTGAGGGATTGGTAGAGAAAGGATTTCGGTGAAAACAAATCTATTTCTGTATTCACATTGTTGTCAATGTTACAGAAATTACACTGTACGCGATCTCCTGTTCGTTCAGATCAACTTCATTGTGCTACACGCTGCACTCAATAGAAAGCATGTCCGGGTGATGTTTGTGAAGACGTCCACAATGTATTGATTCATTGCGTGGAAAGTCCAACCCGTTACGTATTTTCCAATACGTCATGTTACACCAAACATAGCCCCACGTAATGTGTCCCAGGGTTCGCTGGCACAAAGCTTAGAGCCACATCTATATCCTTTAAGGTCACATGCAACAAAAAATCAAACATCATCGAAACGCAGGTATCACTTGTTCATGATATATGAAATGCATTAGTGATTGGGGAAAAACACATAAACAAAATTATAAGCGTATAATCGAAATCAAAAGTGCAATATTTTGTACTCGGGTTTACCTCCTTCGAAAGGAAGCAGCCGCGATACCGAACCCAGTCAGGGCTGGCTCTTTGTTTATGGCTTATAAGGCCGATAGGTGTTAATTTCACATTGCAAATGGTCAGTAACTGGCATTTTTTGATGATTTATTTCGGTAAATGCATACCGAAAGGTATCAGAATCTGCAAAGTTGTGTTTTACGTTGCATGTGCTCTTTAAAATAGTCACGATATGGCTCAAAATATTGCTGGTGTGATGCTATATATTAACTCACTTACAGAGGTTTACGACTGTCGTTGTGTTAACGCTAATGCGTGTAAGTGGAACTCAGTGCTGTAATCTAAAGGTATTTATTATACATGTGTACATGCCAGTCACTGGATTGCCTGGTCTAGACTCAATTATTTACATGACATCGTCATGCAGATAGTTAGATGCGACGTTAAACAAGTCATACAGATTTGGTTGGTTGGATGGTTGCTCAACGCAACCTGGTATTGGTATTCCAGTTGCGTAGATTGATGGTCATGCTGCTGACCACTGGACGGCCTGGTCCAGACTGTAGCCATGCTGTTGACCACTGGGAGGCCTGATCGAGACTGTAGTCATGCTGTTGACCACTGGACGGCCTGGTCCAGACTGTAGTCATGCTGTTGACCACTGGGAGGCCTGGTCGAGACTGTAGTCATGTTGTTGACTACTGGACGGCCTGGTCCAGACTGTAGTCATGCTGTTGACCACTGGGAGGCCTGGTCCAGACTGTAGTCATGCTGTTGACTACTGGACGGCCTGGTGCAGACTGTAGTCATGTTGTTGACCACGGGGAGGCCTGGTCCAGACTGTAGTCATGCTGTTGACCACTGGACGGCCTGGCCCAGACTGTAGTCATGCTGTTGACCACTGGACGGCCTGGCCCAGACTGTAGTCATGCTGTTGACTACTGGACGGCCTGATCCAGACTGTAGTCATGCTGCTGACCACTGGGAGGCCTGGTCCAGACTGTAGTCATGTTGTTGACCACTGGACGGCCTGGTCCAGATTGTAGTCATGCTGTTGACCACTGGGTGGCCTGATCGAGACTGTAGTCATGCTGTTGACCACTGGACGGCTTGATCGAGACTGTAGTCATGCTGTTGACCACTGGACGGCCTGATCGAGACTGTAGTCATGCTGTTGACCACGGGGAGGCCTGGTCCAGACTGTAGTCATGCTGTTGACCACTGGGCGGCCTGATCCAGACTGTAGTCATGCTGCTGACCAGTGGACGGCCTGGTCCAGACTGTAGTCATGCTGTTGACCACTGGACGGCCTGATCGAGACTGTAGTCATGCTGTTGACCACTGGACGGCCTGGTCCAGACTGTAGTCATGCTGTTGACCACTGGACGGCCTGGTCCAGACTGTAGTCATGCTGTTGACCACTGGACGGCCTGGTGCAGACTGTAGTCATGCTGTTGACCACTGGACGGCCTGGTCCAGACTGTAGTCATGCTGTTGACCACTGGGCGGCCTGGTCCAGTCTGTAGTCATGCTGTTAAAATATTGCTGGCGTTAAACAACAAGAAACTGATTTAGAGGTATTCCCCAGAGAAGTACTAGGATGAAACCGCAGAACCTGCACACCTTAGGGGCTGCACACCCGAGGACTGCACATTCGAGGACTGTACATAAAGGGCTGCACACCTGAGAACTGCACATATGAGGACAGCACATCGGAGGACTGCACACCAAGGGCTGCACACCGAGGACTGCACATCCGAGGACTGCACAACGTAGACGGCAAACAGAGGACTGTACACCCAAGGACTGCACACCTGAGGACTGCACACCCGAGGACTGCACATTCGAGGACTGTACATCAAGGGCTGCACACCCGAGGACTGCACACCTGAGGGCTGCACATATGAGGACAGCACATCCGAGGGCTGCACACCTGAGGGCTGCATACCTGAGAACTGCACACCGAGGGGCTGCACATTTGAGACTGCACCTTGTGTCAGTACTGGAAGCATCTCGCTCCATAAGCACGTCGCTGATGTCCCGCTTATACACTGGGCCTTGGTGTGTGTGTCAGGTAATTCAGAACTATTGTCATGGAGACGGAATGCAGGATCCGAGCACAAGGTGTCGATCCTAAAGGACGTGGTGAAACGAACAATCCGCACATACCCTTTGCGTAATCGACACATGGATAATATCTGCCGCCTCCCACCAAAACCAAAATTTGTGACTACATGTGACTGAATAAGTACGGTATAAACCGGTTTAGTAATATTCCGACAATATCACCGCCAGAAATGGACTTCGCACACTGCACCCATGTGGGGAATCGAACCGGGACCTTCTCCATGACGAGCGAACGGTTTAACCGCCTTCACTGGCCACATGACGCCATCTCGGACTTAAGCCAGCTGAAAATCCGGTTCAAGGACACAAGCATCAGATAAATGCAGGTGTAACCGGGAGTTACACTCTCGGTTTGTAATGATGTTTTATTGTTAATTCAAATGTTAATTAAAATAAACACGTCACAATTTAATTCTGGACTCACAATAGTCCAGAAACTCTCCGCACTGTGGCCACTCTCTCACAAGAGATTTGGCAAAAATAAACATGCAGCTATTATGAATATGTGCTAAGGATGAAAAATTGAAAAATTTTTTTTTCGAAAACTGAAAATTTAAACTTGCTCGCCCATGGGCACGCCCATGGGTGAACAGCGACCCATAGACAGGCCCATGGGCAGGCCCATGGGCGGGAGTGTTTAATTTCGTCCAGAATAAATGTTTTGGAGGTTGTAAATGAATGAAAAAATGTTAATAAGTATCATGACTCAAATTTCAGCTCGATTTGACTTGACTCCGCTAACTGACAGCGATTTTTAAAAATCTTGCCCATGGGTGAAAAACATATTGGCCCATGGACGAGAATATTTACTTTCACTGAATATACATATTTTTTCCCATGTTTTGCAGTTTGTAAATAAATGTAAGTATATTTTTTAGTGTCTTGACACGAAAATTAGCTTATTGTGACTTAATTCTGATAATTTAGAGCGATTTAAAAATATCATTTGGCCCATGGGTGAGAATATTCACTTTTACTCAAATTACATTTTTTTGCATATTTTGGGTGTTGTAAATGAGTGAAAGTATGTTCATAAGTATCATAATACAAATTTCAAATTATTTTGACTTAATTCCGTTAATTTAGAGCGATGTTTAAAAATCTCGCCCATGGGTGAAAAACATTTTGGCCCATGGGCGAGAACATTGCCTTTTACCCCAAATATATGTTTTCACGTGTTTTGGAGGATGTAAATGAATGAAAGTACATTTATGAGCATCATGACAGAAATTTCAACTCATATGACTTAATTCCGCTAATTGAGAGCGATTTTAAAAACTCTCGCCCATGGGCGAAAAACATTTTGGCCCATGGGCGAGAAAATATTTTTTCACTCAAAATAGATCTTTTTACATGTTTTGCAGTTTGTAAATGAATGCAAGCATATTTATAAGTATCATGACACGACATCCAACACATTTTGACTTCATTCTGCTAATTTAGAGCGATTTAAAAACAATCTCGCCCATGGGCGAGAATATTTCCTTTTACTCCAAATACATCTTTTCCAATGTTTTGAAGGATGTAAATGAATGAAAGTGGCTTTACGAGTATCGTGACACAAAATCCAACTGATCTGATTTAATTTTGCGAATTCAGGGGGATTTTAAAAATATACGAGAATAATTACTTTTACTCAAAATACATCTTTTCCTGTGGTTTGGAGGTTGTAAATGAATGAGACCTGCACAATCGGGAACCGATGACATGTGGCAATCAAGTTAGCGAGTCTGTCGCCTCTTACGACAAGCATAGTCACCTTTTATGGCAAGCATTGCTTGCTGAAGCCCTGTTCTACTCCAGATCTTCATAGGTCCGGAACGCAGAGCTATGAAATTGAAGTTATTTGTGAAAGTCCTTACTGCAGTGACACAAAGACTATGCTGGGACACATAAATAAACAGCGTTGTGAGATTTTTAAGCTGTTTTGAAATATGTCTTGTCAATCCCACTGACATTCGCCAATAACCACTTAAATATAGAATATATAGTCCGTGCTCCTTCAGAACAAATAAGTAATTAAGAATCCCCAACTGGGTAATTAAGTAAACAACTCAAAATACTGTCACTTTCTGCCCAGGACATCACGCGTCACCAATCGTGAGGTAATGACCTTGTAAAACCCTTCACAAAGGAAACACAAAGCATCAAAAATGTATTTCTTTCTAGGTGACACACGGTATGCTGTCAAAATTTTCGTTGTGGAATACATTCTATAGTGGGCAAAACCTTACGCTTGGAAAGTGTACCTACCCAGTAGTTTTAAGTGTACCTACCCAGTTTAGTATGTTTCGTTTAGTAATTCCCGTTTGCCCGTCCCAGGTTTTCTTCGACCGAGGTTTTATGGGGTATTCTCCTATTTGTCAGACCAGGAATAATCTACAACAGTGATAGGTCACTCGCTTGCTTTCTTTACCATTTGTACCAATTAACATGTTCCTCGTCATGCTCCAGCTCACACAGTCACGTGGTTCGTTTCCAGCGCAACTTCGGCTGCGTTTAACAGTACTTCAGCCAGTTTACTGCATCAGTCGAAATCTTACAATGAATGAATGAATGAATGAATGAATGAATGAATGAATGAATGAATGAATGAATGAATGAATGAATGAATGAATGAATGAAGAGCAAGATGTATATGTGAATGAATGAAAGAAATAATAAAAGAAAGAAGTACATATGTGAATGAATGAAAGAATAAATGATACACCACGACCATCCCTTCCTAAACATGCTAAATAATGCAAAACTATCGTTAGATCACATGTGTTAACATCAGTTAATTATAGTCTTCCTTGTCAGACATAACAATTTTCAGACAGGTTTAAACAACAAACTATCTGCTTGACTGCACAGCTGCCTGTTGACGTAGTATACCCACCTCACCTAATTTTCCTGCGTAATCTTCATCTACATCACCGTAAGCAGAGAGCACAGAAGGCCGAATATCTGTAACCACTGAACCGTGGCGTCTCACTGGAACAGGCTAAGTTCCCAAGTGCGGGTGTCCTTCTCTACCTTTTCCATTAATCTTTAAAACATCTAACAAGCTCAACGCATGCAACGTTTAACTAAAATGTGATGTTATACATATAATAAAGGTAATTTTTAGGTATTATTCAGTGGATAAATTATCGTTTTATGATGCATATATGTATGACATGCTGGACGGGTATTGGGCATTTTGTGATAATTTACCATTACCATTTTCATGATGCTCAAAAAGACACTCATTAATCTATCACTGAGTTTTGTCATTCTTTCACTCCAATACGGTCGCTAAATCCCCTCTGATCATAGTATATGGACTCTCCCATACCAGATTCACCTGATCCTGAGAAATCAACCAGGCATGACATACCCACATCACCTAATTAATTTTCTGTACCTATCGATCAAAAAATACATAAAACGGGAGGACACCCTGTTCACTAATGGGAGTGAGCCTTGTAGGGAGTACCCTCACTCTCACAAACCAACCGACTGGGGAGAAGCTGCCGTGTTTGTCGGGGATTCTTCTGGCTTTGCTAAATAAATCGTACATAAACATGTAAAATATATTGCTTTGATTGTGTAACTACCCACATTAGGACATTGAGACCATTCTGATTTATCGAGTAAAATACGATTGTATGGTTTAGAGTTTGAATCTTGGCATATCTTACCGGTTTTGCTACTTTTGCACTCTACCCTTCTACCTGGGGCGAGCATGTTTTGGTTGTTTTTAGTATTTCATCTATTTGTTTAGATTTATTGATTTTATTTTTTTTATAACTGTAAATTTATTCTGACGTTTGACGAGGTTTGTGTAGTTATCATGTATGTTATGTAATTATATTATTGGTATGGAGTGGCTTTGATATGCATGATTGTGCTTGCCAATCCAGTCCCGATTACTTGAAGAGATTAGTTTAAACTATAGATTAACGTATCCATACTGTTAATGTGTAATCTTTATATTGGGCTATGGGGAATACGTAAAATATTCAAGATTGATTTTGCGTTTACTTTTCTATCTTTTTATAAATATTCGCTATTTTTGCTACAGTCGAAAAGATTTACCGTGGCTTCGTTGTGTACAGGTCCATGGTTGTGGTCTCTAAGTATGTTAGAAATTATGTTGTTGAGACTGTTGGAACTGTTGATCTGCAGTCTTTCAAAATTCATTTTTTACGAGATACATTCTCCCTTTTTACTACAAAAATATTCTCACAATGAACATATAACCGTTTACAAAAAGGTGTTTTCCCGTAAAATAAGTAGGAGGAAACGCAAAGTATAGCAGCGCATTTGCCGTAACTGAAGTTGTTAAAATGATAAAGAAAACAAAATTCACATTGCAAGCAATTTTATTAAGAAACTGAATAACTCATTACTAACGGAAGGGGTGAACTGAAAGTTCATTTTATTAACTAAAGTCACTGGGTGAACTCGCTAATATCGGTTCAATTACATTGGCACACGTGTCTTATTTCGTTTCCTAAAGAAACACATTTTCTTTTGTGTTTTTTTAGAAAACCAGTGTCTAATCCCTTAAAACAGCACCGTTGTCACTACACCAAACGATTTTGACCTTGACCCAAAACAAAGGTTTAACTTACATAACTACCCCGTAGACATCATTTGCTTGAAAACGAGTTTAACACCCACGCCGAAATGCTGCTTACATTAGAAGAACTTCTATATCCATATAACTTTCTCTGTTTTTCAAATTATCATAACCTGAACAGATATTACTTTGTCAACGACTTCATCATTCTGACTTTTATCTTAATTTGTTGAGTATTTCAGCCTAACTCGCAAAGGCAAGACCACTGAGCGGAACGATGACGTTTTCTGTTTCCGCGTTCAGTTACGTAATTTCCGCAAAGCGCCTGCTACAATTTGCGCGTCGTGTCTCGTCCGCTGGTCTTGTGTATTGGAATAAACCAGCTGCCGCTTTCAAGTGTATTTTACTTGTCATATAGACATCCCATCCATGGACTACTCTAGGTCATTAGGTGACACCAGCTTTGAAATGAACAGGTGTTCGTGAGTGTATATGGATGAAAAAGACTGACTGCGCATGACGCGCAGCCAAATATCTCACATTCAAGGGAAATCTCGAATTAATTGTTTTATAAGGCGTCGAGCTGACCAATTGGTTTCGGTTCTGTGTATAAACCTCCATGTGAACTTAGAGTCTAAATACATTGTTGTTTATACTGGGAATGCATGCAGACCTTATATATACACATGAATAATCTCGAATTTCGACCTTTTGTAAAATTCTATGTGCATTAGATTTTACTGTAAATATATATTGAAATCAGTATATATACATGCATGTGTGATTGAACAATCCTATTTACTAAAACAGGGATGGGGACTTTGTCCTTCTTCAAGACCTGCACATATTAGTCTGTGAAAGACAATGGCATTTATGAGCATGTACTCTGGAAAACCTTCTCCTGCACGATATTCTTTTCAATTTAGTTATTGTGTGTATGCTGTATTTCAATTTTGAAAATGTAGTTAAAACATCTTTTGATTCTCAAAGAATCTCGTTCGTTTAACAAGCAAAATATTGCTTTGATTAATACTTCACTAGTACTATACAATATTACAGAATGCACAAAACCGGATACGCCAAGCCGACAAATTATAGCATTGTGATGAAGGGTATACGGGGTTATAGGAGTCCCTGTTTATCCACCGAGCCAAATTGTCGCTGACACGGCCCCACAATCCTATACGCCCTTGTGGGGTGTGGATTCGGGTGTGGAGGGGGTAACGGTGGAGATGACCAAGCCAAGGAAGACACAAGTACTCCATGCTCTATCGTGGTCTTCCTTACTGCTTGAAGATGGACCTTTTCTCACGGTGGTCTGTGATGACTTCGGTGAACGGAAACAAAGAACTTATACACTGTGAAAACCAGAAAATAGTTGAATCCGTCAATGATTTTATCATGAAAACACAAAGCTTGTTTTTTTTTTACAGAAAATTAATTAACTTATCAATAACCTTCTCACAATTGTTCAGTGTTTCTACAAAGAGCTAGTCAGACACAACAAACCGTAACTCTTTTTTATGTTTACTTATATGATAGATGTGTATTTGATGTAATGATATGTATGCATATGTTATTATGTGATAGTTCATATGGATGACGACACATACTGCATTTATATTTTGTATTATATGTTGTATGGCTGAAGTACTGATATAAACTGTAAAGCTTGTTCACCAGTCCCAATCAGTGTTTACGAAACACACAAAAAACACAACATCTTGGAGATGTGTTGAGAAAATAGAAACATATGGAGAACAGCAATGTCATAACTGAACAGAAATCATTCCCTCTATTGGTGAAGGTCGTGTGGGATTAGTTAAACAAAGAAACCTAGTCGACCATGCCTCAAAATCCTCTTACTCCGTAAATAAACAACGCACCTGGGCTGTCGAAAATTGAAATTTTGTAAATTCGATGTTTCGGCCAATATGTAAGGAGGTAACCCGACGTTAACACTATGGCGTTAACACACCGGACAAGAAGGTAAACAAAATACGTTAACAGTACATGTTTTCATGTGGCCACTATGAACGAGGTAGACTGTCTGATCAGCACAGCTTATTATGGAAATCTCTTGTCTCTGAAGCTGGTCCTTGACACGCTGAAACTTTCTGTCTTCTTTACTGTGGCCACTTTGTTACAATATGCAGTTTATAATGCTCGCAGATTCTTGATTCACGATGATGCCAGCTTTTTCGATTACTGTTCGTGCGACGACTATGAATCAGGAATTGGTTCCACAGCTAATTCTTTCACCGATGTCTTTGTGTATGTGTTCTCCCTCGTTAATTACAGCCGAGTAGAGCCGAGTCTTCTCCTATTCTTAGGTGCAAGTTCTCCAAGGCAGTCGACACTCACACTCCGCTGCTTCTCGACAGCCCAGTTGTGTATTCGATCAAACAGTTGGCACTCCGGATGTGAACCAAAAGAGGATACTAACATTCGGATCGGTGGATCACAATGCTACACCGCATTTACCATAACGAATGTTTAAATCTCACTTTATGTAAATATAGCATCAAAACAAACTGAAATAATGTATTTTATTAACATGGTACTGACTATAGTCGATTCGAATCACTGCTTCACGGTTCACTGACTGCCATGGATGCTTGCTTTTCCCACGTGGCGGGGTAAAACTGATACATTCTCCCTCGAAAGGTCACGTGAAGCAATCAGAAATGGACATTCTTAAATGGAGTAGGATAAATGTGCCCTCTACGTGCTTATGAACCTTGAACGCGCAGTTTCATTTCACCAGTTATGTACAAATATTGGTCTAGAATAATTTTATTTTTCAAAACCTTTAGTCTTAAATATGTATTGATGCAAGGGCTCCATATATGTTCTTGTTCATGTCCCTCTCGTCAAGCGTCAGAATAAACTTACAGTTATCAAAGCAGACTCACTCGCTTGGTCACTAGCAGTAAAAAAACACAACAAAAACAAATAAATCAATAAATCTAAACAAATAAATCAGAATGGTCTCAATGTCCTAATGTGGGTAGTTACACAATCAAAGCAATATATTTTACATGTTTATGTACGATTTATTTAGCAAAGCCAGAAGAATCCCCGACAAACACGGCAGCTTCTCCCCAGTCGGTTGGTTTGTGAGAGTGAGGGTACTCCCTACAAGGCTCACTCCCAGTAGTGAACAGGGTGTCCTCCCGTTTTATGTATTTTTTGATCGATAGGTACAGAAAATTAATTAGGTGATGTGGGTATGTCATGCCTGGTTGATTTCTCAGGATCAGGTGAATCTGGTATGGGAGAGTCCATATACTATGATCAGAGGGGATTTAGCGGCCGTATTGGAGTGAAAGAATGACAAAACTCAGTGATAGATTAATGAGTGTCTTTTTTATGCATCATGAAAATGGTAATGGTAAATTATCACAAAATGCCCAATACCCGTCCAGCATGTCATACATATATGCATCATAAAACGATAATTTATCCACTGAATAATGCCTAAAAATTACCTTTATTATATGTATAACATCACATTTTAGTTAAACGTTGCATGCGTTGAGCTTGTTAGATGTTTTAAAGATTAATGGAAAAGGTAGAGAAGGACACCCGCTCTTGGGAACTTAGCTTGTTCCAGTGAGACGCCACGGTTCAGTGGTTACAGATATTCGGCCTTCTGTGCTCTCTGCTTACGGTGATGTAGATGAAGATTACGCAGGAAAATTAGGTGAGGTGGGTATACTACGTCAACAGGCAGCTGTGCAGTCAAGCAGATAGTTTGTTGTTTAAACCTGTCTGAAAATTGTTATGTCTGACAAGGCAGACTATAATTAACTGATGTTAACACATGTGATCTAACGATAGTTTTGCATTATTTAGCATGTTTAGGAAGGGATGGTCGTGGTGTATCATTTATTCTTTCATTCATTCACATATGTACTTCTTTTATTATTTCTTTCATTCATTCACATATACATCTTGCTCTTAATTCATTCATTCATTCATTCATTCATTCATTCATTCATTCATTCATTCATTCATTCATTCATTCATTCATTCATTCATTCATTCATTCATTCATTCATTGTAAGATTTCGACTGATACAGTAAACTGGCTGAAGTACTGTTAAACGCAGCCGAAGTTGCACTGGAAACGAACCACGTGACTGTGTGAGCTGGAGCATGACGAGGAACATGTTAATTGGTACAAATGGTAAAGAAAGCAAGAGAGTGACCTATCATTCCTGGTCTGACAAATAGGAGAATACCCCATAAAACCTCGGTCGAAGAACTGACAGAATTACTAAAAGTGGATCCCACAATATTAAAACGAAACATACTAAACTGGGTAGGTACACTTAAAACTACTGGGTAGGTACACTTTCCAAGCGTAAGGTTTTGCCCACTATAGAATGTATTCCACAACGAAAATTTTGACAGCATACCGTGTGTCACCTAGAAAGAAATACAGTTTTGGTGCTTTGTGTTTCCTTCTGAGGGGTTTTACAAGGTCATTACCTCACGATTGGTGACGCGTGATGTCCTGGGCAGAAAGTGACAGTATTTTGAGTTGTTTACTTAATTACCCAGTTGGGGATCCTTAATTACTTATTTGTTCTGAAGGAGCACGGACTATATATTCTATATTTATGTGGTTATTGGCGAATGTCAGTGGGATTGACAAGACATATTTCAAAACAGCTTAAAGATCTCACAACGCTGTATATTGTGTCCCAGTATAGTAAGGAGTAAGGACTTTCACAAATAACTTCTCTGCGTTCCGGACCTATGAAGATCTGGAGTAGAACAGGGCTTCAGCAAGCAATGCTTGCCATAAAAGGTGACTATGCTTGTCGTAAGAGGCGACTAACGGGATCGGGTGGCCAGACTCGCTAACTTGATTGCCACATCGGTTCCCGATTGTGCAGGTCGATGGTCATGCTGTTGATCACTGGACTGTCTGGTCGAAAATTGATTATCTACAAACCGCCGCCATGTTGCTGGAATATTGCTGAGTGTGACATAGAACTAAACTCACTAAATTAAACTGAAATTATTTGTCATTGTATTTTCATTTGAATTTTAACCATATGCTTGCAAAATAAAGAAAACAAGCAAATGAAAATATTTTCGTCCACGAGCGAGGTTAGTCGAATTAAGACAGGAGTGATACTTATAAACACACTTTCATTCATTTACAACCTCTAAAACAATAAAAAAATCTATGTATTTGGAGTGGAAGTGCAGATTCTTGTAGTTAGCGGAATTACGTCAAAATGAGTTGAATTTTGTGCTATATCCTCACTCAGTTACAACCTCCAAACCACAGGAAAAGATGTATTTTGAGTAAAAGTAATTATTCTCGTATATTTTTTAAAATCCCATGGAATTCTCAAAATTAAATCAGATCAGTTGGATTTTGTGTCACGATACTCGTAAAGCCACTTTCATTCATTTACATCCTTCAAAACATTGGAAAAGATGTATTTGGAGTAAAAGGAAATATTCTCGCCCATGGGCGAGATTGTTTTTAAATCGCTCTAAATTAGCAGAATGAAGTCAAAATGAGTTGGATGTCGTGTCATGATACTTATAAATATGCTTGCATTCATTTACAAACTGCAAAACATGTAAAAAGATCTATTTTGAGTGAAAAAATATTTTCTCGCCCATGGGCCAAAATGTTTTTCGCCCATGGGCGAGAGTTTTTAAAATCGCTCTCAATTAGCGGAATTAAGTCATATGAGTTGAAATTTCTGTCATGATGCTCATAAATGTACTTTCATTCATTTACATCCTCCAAAACACGTGAAAACATATATTTGGGGTAAAAGGCAATGTTCTCGCCCATGGGCCAAAATGTTTTTCACCCATGGGCGAGATTTTTAAACATCGCTCTAAATTAACGGAATTAAGTCAAAATAATTTGAAATTTGTATTATGATACTTATGAACATACTTTCACTCATTTACAACACCCAAAATATGCAAAAAAATGTAATTTGAGTAAAAGTGAATATTCTCACCCATGGGCCAAATGATATTTTTAAATCGCTCTAAATTATCAGAATTAAGTCACAATAAGCTAATTTTCGTGTCACGACACTAATAAATATACTTACATTTATTTACAAACTGCAAAACATGGGAAAAATATGTATTTTCAGTGAAAGTAAATATTCTCGTCCATGGGCCAATATGTTTTTCACCCATGGGCGAGATTTTTAAAAATCGCTGTCAGTTAGCGGAGTCAAGTCAAATCGAGCTGAAATTTGAGTCATAATACTTATTAACATTTTTTCATTCATTTACAACCTCCAAAACATTTATTCTGGACGAAATTAAACACTCTCGCCCATGGGCCTGCCCATGGGCCTGTCTATGGGTCGCTGTTCGCCCATGGGCTTGCCCATGGGCGAGCGACTTTAAATTTTCAGTTTTCGAAAACAATTTTTTTCAATTTTTCATCCTTAGCACATATTCATAATAGCTGCATGTTTATTTTTGCCAAATCTCTTGTGAGAGAGCGGTCACAGTGCGGAGAGTTTCTGGACTATTGTGAGTCCAGAATTAAATTGTGACGTGTTAATAATTTAGTACATTATAATTTATATGAGTTAGGAAGTGTAAATGAATTGTGTGTTAGAAATATAAAAGACATTGTACATGAGGACAGGGAGCGCAGATAGTAAGGGATTGGGGTAATTAATTGTCCGAACTCGCTTGACATCGGGTAGTATTACAAGCTTTGGGGTTATGTCTATATCAGTAAAGACAGAGTACGTTATGATGGGAAGGGGGGATACAAGCGGAGAGTTGTTAAAATGGACAAGGGGTGATGTAGTGGGGGATTAGTAGGGCCAACTGACATGGGAAATGAGATACAAATTGTGGTTCTTTTCATTTCTACAAGTCTTGATAGTTTATCAGGGACTTAAGAAGTAGGTATAGATGTGGACAATCAAAGGACAGTCCAGCGATGTGTCATGTTTTACAGTTGTAGGTTGATAGATTATAGACTTTGATGTTAGAGAGACTGGGATAAAACTAGGGGGAAAAGTTAGATTCGGGGAGACGGTTTGCGGGGCTAAGTTAGACGGTCAGAGGTCGCTGCGCTCCCGAAGATTCAGGTTTGCTTACAGTAGGTTTGTAAAGCACCTGAATAGTCTTCTATATAACCGTTGATGAAAACTTCAGTAAACCACTAGACGATCTACGAGAGACTTGGCTCTTTGTTCCTGTTTCGAAACCACTTGAACACGAAGCCCAAACAAAGAACCGGGTTACACAGGCAGCCAGGTAGAACTTCAGTTCCCCTCATTTGTCTGGTTTGAATTGTGTTGTAGTATTTAGTTTTTTATGTTACAGATGCGTCGAGAATATAAACACTTGTTGCCAATTAATCTGTAAACTAAATGTAATATTCATTTTTTGTAAAGTAGACGCTCGGATATGATCAATCACAATTACGTTAATGTCATGGCAACTAGATTTAATATATACTGAACAGTAAAAATAACGCAATTTTAGATACCCCCACCCGTTGCGTTTGTTTTTGCGGTTCAGTATAGGATACAATTTCAGTGAGGCGACCCACAAAGGTTACACCATGCAGAGCGTGATAGTTTGAAAGCCAGTTCTATTTTTTCATTGTTTATTTTCATTTCATGGTCCATTTGATATGGTGGAAACATACAAAACAATAACAAATATAATACACTCGGATGCACTGGAAGATCATCTCCTCCAGAATGCCTCCAATCACCAACAAATCATTTACTGGTCTTGTGTTTCTACATAACTGATACATGTCTATTCAACTTCATAGCAAAAAAAATATTTTTTAAATGAACGAAAAATGATCAGTCTGAAAATAATATGGTTCTGAGAGTGTGAGATAGATTAGCACCAAATAAAGGCGTGTTAATGAGAGAGAGTATCAGTTGTAGAATCGACCCTACAAAAGCAGGAGAGATGAGAACGAGTGGATTCCTGAGAAAGGAGAGAGACAGACACCCTGACACTTTCGCGATTGCTGAGTGTAAAACCAAGCACCATATATTTACTGAAAAAAGACACAATTTCCCAAAAAATAAATTCCCCCAAATAATGATATTTTGTTCAGTATATGTACAAATACTTATAAAAAAATGTGACGATTTTGTGAAGAAGTGACAGAGCTAGAGATATTGAGGTATGTTTGATGCAGACTTCAAAATCATCAGTACAATGTAGGTTTCGGACCCGAACTCAGCGGATCCGGGCGCAACAAAGAGGCATAATTGTAGGCAGTTAATTGCAAGCTGAAATGAGATCATATATAATTCTGCTGATTTTGAAGCTATGCGATGTACGTAAAACAAAGAGACAATCGCGAGATCAACGTATGACATAGCAAGACGAATACACAACAATAGCAAAAAGGTATACTTGTGCCAAGCCGAAATAATGCTAAAATAATTCGAAAATTGGTGTAAAATTTATTGTTTTTGAGATTGTATTTAATCAGAAATATATAAGAAAATTCTCTTTTTTCTGGCTTGGCAATGTAGAATACGTACATTATAATTTAGCACACACCTATATACTCTATATACATCTCAGAACTGGTCTTCAGTAAGCTTGCTGATTTGGATCGATGCTCATGCTTTTGATCACTGGCTTGTCTGGTCCCGACTCCGACTCCAGACCGCCGCCATATAGCTGAGACAAAGCTAAGTGCGGCGTTTCACAACAGTCACGTCAACTACATGTTGTAGACAGTGTGTGGTATCTATCGTAACAACGGTTGTCAAGGTTTCAATAAGAATAACCACTGCAGGAACAACAGGATAAATATGGTGATGAAGGCTGAAGACTTTGGTTTACAGCGATATTTCACTTATATCACGGCATGTGATTGATTATGGAGGAATGCAACACAACTATAGGTTTTCTACACAGCACCTCGCCGGAAATTCCTGCACCTGCCATGCTGATTGCCAGTCACAATTGCACGAAGAAGCCGTCCCTTAATTTACATTCACACTCCATCATAAATACACACAATGTTTTCTCCGAATGCCTCGTACATTTGTTCATACGCAACTATGAGTAGGTTGTTTTCAATGAATGTTCCGTACACTGTACATGTTCACGCGCAACTAAACGCAAAATGGGGTTACTAAATGCTTCATATGCCATATGTTCGTGGGTAACTATACGCACAATGTTTTCACAGAATGCCTCGTACGTATGTTCATGCGTAACTATGTGTACGATGTTGTCAATGAATGTTCCGTACACTGTACATGTCCACGCGCAAGTAACGGAAAATGGGGTTACTCAATGCTTCATATGCCATATGTTCGTGGGTAACTATACGCACAATGTTTTCACCGAATGCCTCGTACGTATGTTCATGCGTAACTATGTGTACGATGTTGTCAATGAATGTTCCGTACACTGTACATGTCCAGCGCAAGTAACGGAAAATGGGGTTACTCAATGCTTCATATGCCATATGTTCGTGGGTAACTATACGCACAATGTTTTCACAGAATGCCTCTTGCGTATGCTCATGCGTAACTATGTGTACGATGTTTTCAATGAATGTTCCATACACCATATCAAGTTCATACGTAACTAAACGCACAAAGTTTTCAATTAATGCTTCGCATGTCGTATGCTCAGTCGTAACTATACGCACAATGATTTCACCGAATGCCTCGTACGTATGTTCATGTGCATCTGTGTGTACAAGGTTTTCACAAGGTTTTACAAGGTATGCTCAACCTTAAGTATACACACGATGATCCGTTTGGAGAACGTTACAAATCATCTGCTTGGTTGTGACAATCCGACTGCTGAGTTCCGCACATCTCACTTTGACTTTCACAAGCACTTTTTGAACTTATAGGACACTTGAGGACCAGACACACCATACAAAATAACACAAGTATAAAACCCACAAGCACTAGGAAGCTGTACCCAACACCTGACAATGTGTGGATTGGTGGTGCTTCCTGAAATGCCTTTTGATGTATGTCTTTGTGTACACCTTGAGGACGGCTGGTTCCGCCTGCATGGGTCAACAGAAAAAAAACAACATTTAAGGCTATCTCTCAAGATCTTACAAACCAGTGTGATGTTATGTACTAACTATGTTAATCTGTTGCTATGGATACTGAAACTAAATGAGTGAGTTGCCTGCCAATGGGACACAACTCTGCCAGCGAAATGCGGCCCTTGAGAGTGAGCGAGTTTAGTTTTACGCCGCACTCAGCAATATTCCAGCTATATGGCGTCTGTAAATAATCGAGTCTGGAACAGACAATCCAGTGATCAAAAGCATAAGCAACGATCTGCGGATTTGGGATTCGATGACAAGCGTTAATCAAGTCAGCGAGCCTGACCACCCGATCCTGTTAGTCGCCTCTTACGACAAGCATGGATTACAAAAGGGCCAATAGTCTAATCCGGACCTTCACGGGAAGAGGCCATTAAGACGACTGGGCTGGTGCGGCTGTGATGGTTTAACGTCTCCTATCGGTCTGTAGTGAGTGCGTTTAGTTTTACGCTGCTGTTTATCAATATTCCAGCAATATACCGTAAGGGGACACCTGGAATCGGCTTCACTTATTGTTCTCGTATAAAGAATGGAACCAGGGGCGTGTCGTATGAATGCTTTAATCACTAGTTTACCACCGCCCCTATATATCGATTTGCAGATATCAATTTATCGTCCGTGAAACAGGTGGTCGTTAATTTTAGCCATATATATCACGGTGTACTTTAAAAAAATTAAAAAGGCAAACTTACCATTTCCCCTTGTGTGAATCGTCTCGTTGGGTCTCTCGTCCTTTTTCTTCTTCGTTGAGTCGTTGGGGCTGGTGTCGTATTTCACCCCACTATGGATGGAGTAGTTAGTGATGTTTCCTTCAACAACTTTGTCACTTCTGTTTGTGTCACGGCCCACGTTGCTGCTTGTACGTCGTTGCCCGCTGAATACTGAGTTCACATAAGACAGGGTATTACTCTTTGTCTCTCTATCTGTGTGACTCCCAGACCTCGTCTTGGCGGGAATATTACCATTGGTAATTTGACCGCGATCATCAGCAATAGTGCCTTGATTGTTCCATTGAGGGCGAACTGTGTTTAGATAGTCGTTCCTAGACTCGACACCGCCAATATTAGCATTTGTGTTTAAGGTCCGCAAATCACTTCTATTTGTGTCAATATGCTGTTTGACGCTTCTCGTTACGCAACAAGGCACAACAACACACAACACCATTGATAAACATGGTAAGGTGCGCATCGCTATAGACACGGCGCCCCCACGTTTCCTCCAAGTAAATAAATGTAGGTTAACTGGTGTATTAATTAGGCCACGCTGTTAATCCCATGGCATTGCACAGCACAAACGGTTGATACCAATTCAGCGATGAAACATTTTATCTCACTCACTGTTTAATCCGAAAGTCTGGAAGTATTCGATACACTTTCACCTGTGGGGACTGTCACCTGGTCACGTGGTTATTTTTCCACGAACTGACTCTTCCGATGCCCCGCTAGGTACGTCAAGGAGGGCATACTGTTCAGTCACAAATTATTTAGTCCCAACTGGGTATACACGCGGCACTCCACGAATTAATGTCTAGATCGTTCGGAATATAATCTGTATGCTCTGCCTTGCATGAGTTGTGCAGAGATCTAATTTTAGAACCAAGTCAGTGTTTCCCGTATCTATTAATAGTTTATTACTGCGTTGAGAATATTGGGCGTGCTAAACCTCGATCATGCGGAGTCAAGGTCAAATGCTGTTCCTTAACAGTTGTTACAAGTCATACTTGAGAATTATCCGGCCGCTACCAGAGTAACTGTACAGTGTATTCAGAAGGCACACGCTGTTCAATGTACAAACGAAACGATTTATGCGATGCATTACCACGGCGACGGACTATGTCGTGATCAGTTTTCATTTCAGATATTACAAACATCATTTCTGCTAAATGTCTGCTCATCAGAGGTCTATTTAAAACAACACGAGTAATATAAATATATTACGCTCATTCTCTTTCACTCTCAAAACATTCAGAAAAAAAACGGGGTTCGACTGCCCGATTGTGTGAAGCCCATTTCTGGTGTCCACCGCTTTGATTTTGCTAGAATATTGATAAAAAAGGCAGAAAACCAAACCCACTCTCACTTCTCAATGTACCTCGCTTGGCAGAGGGGTACATTGAAAATGATAGAAGAGGGCTTAGCCAATCAGAAAATGACCTTCATGTGTGAGGTAAGATAAACGTCTTTGAATACATCCACTGAAGGTCTTGGAAACATTTCATGATTTCATGAGGTTTTTTTTCTTTCTTTTTTTTTCTTTCCCTTTTTTTTGTACATTTTGTGATTTGTGCAATACTTTCGTCCCTGTAACACTTGATGACATGATAAGTTGTACTCTGGTCATGAGGGGAGCATCGGTTGATGTACCTTCGATGTTTGTCTATGTTAGCTGAGCCCGAACATAAACATCGAGGGTACCTCTGCGCCCCTTCACACAATCCCCCCACCCCAACCCCACTTTCGCGACTAGCGAACAACGTATTTATTTTACCGAACACCTTAACCCCATCTGTGCCAGGGACATACAATTATGTCCTTCTTCCTCGACCCTCACCTTGAAGTCCTATAAATATCTAAACATATCACGCACACAAATTACTTATAGTTTTGAATTCTACTGGATATATCCTGTTTTTGATACCATCCTCTACTATATGAGACGAGGCTAAGCTTCTTAAAATAACCTTTCAAAACATGCTTCATCGTAAATGTCGTCATTTTGGACACAAGACGAAATCGCGATTCACAGCGTCATTTGTTGTATTTTTTGTAAGTGACAATCGGATAATTACTGGGAATGTTGAATTTTAAAAAAAGCATATTAATGGTCACTAATATCAAGTTTTCATGTAACCACTTATGACAATTCTGAGCCTTTGCCAATGAACCCTAAAGCAGTTTGGATGTTTTCGAAAAAATACACTTAGACGAACACCAAAGTGCGCTTCCCGCCATACTGGGCACATTTCGCGAAGGCCGGTATTGAGACCCCAGTTACATCGCGTATTTTATAGTCAGCTGCCATAAATGCATCACGGAATTCCCCATACATTTTAACATCAGATTACAAATGGTCTTGGTCACCAATACCAACTGTCTGCATAAAACGGAATGAAAGATATTGGGTGTGAAAACGAACGCTGTGCTCAATACGTTTAAATATGCAGGGCATCGTATCAACAACTAGAAAGGTGAAACGAAATAACATGCAATGATTTGATAATTTATAAGAAGTTTCCGTGCAGTGTGACGCCACGACTGAACGACAACGTTAATAATCAGCATTTCTGGCTTCTTATCGTATTTACAATGAAAACGATTAAAAAAACACACATGAAACCATACACGGGCGGCCAGAATCATTTCGATTACTTACGCCGCATATTTATGTATAAACGATCCCTGAATCAACGACAGTCCTCGCAATTTCCTATCTACCGCCCTTGTCAGCGAAGCCGCCATTTTGTAGAAATCATCGGTAGTGATGTCATACGTCAACTTTGATGTACATAGAAGCAGGGATACTCTACAACACCACTATATAGGCTCCCTGATAGAAGGCAATTTCCGAAGCTGAGGTGTAGGTCGACTGAACAACAGTGAACCTAACCTTCCGATTACACTTTCACTATTATGATGTATATTCTGCCTATCATTCAGATATTTTTTGCATGAAACTAATTTCATGAACCTACATTTAGCCTTTACACGTGTGTTAGAAGATCATACGTTGCAATTTTTGCAACATGCGCCCTAGTTCCTGCAGGGATAATCTACAACATATAGTCAGTTGTCTCCCTTGGTTCCTGTGACGTACAATATTCAGTACACTGGGACTACTGCGGCACTTAAATATGAACAGGTTTAAGCGATTTAATTCAGCTGTATAAGTAAAACTGATAACATTAGTGAAAATGAAATATACATGCAGACACATTTGAAGGAATGTTAATTTTGAATTGTTTGAAGCACGGGTACAATCTTTTTGTAGGCATCGTTATGAGTTCTCCCTGATTTGAGCTCTCCCTTCCCTCGAATTGCATTCGCAAAACATCGGTAGTTTCCGTACATCATAGTAAATCAATGGTCTTCGAGATTGAGAGAATGTAAGCGGGGTACATTGAAAATAATAGACGAGCGCTAAGCCAGTCAGACAGCGACATTTTATGTGTGAGGTAAGATAAAGTTTGTTCAGCATGTTTACAAGTTCACATCCAGATGTTTCCCCAATCCCCTCGCCGTTTATCAAAGAAGCTGTGTGATGAGAGAGTGAGTGAGTGAGTGAGTTTGGTTTTACGCCGCTTTTAGCAATATTCCTGCAATATCACGGCACCGGATGCAGGAAATGGGCTTCAAGCATTGTATCCATATGGGGAATGGAACCCGGGTCTGAGACGTGACGAGAGAACGCTTGACTACCCCACAACCCCTGATGAAGATAGAACACGACGCAAACAATGCTTTTCCCCCGTGTTGTCACAACGGTTAGGGAATAATGGACATTCAAAATGTCAGTGAATTTAGTTTTACGTCGCAGTCAGCAATATTCCAGCTATATGGCTGCGGTCTGTAAATAATCTTGATAAGTGAACCTTCCACGGGGTAATATAAGACATGGATGTAACCAAGAGGTCACATAAGATCCACTATGAATAATCGATGGCGTCTGACTATTGCTCCAATAACCATTGAAAATTTCACAACTGTCATTTGTTACTGGCATGGACAAGGATGCCATGCATACTGAGTTTTGTTTGTTTTGCTGTTTAAAGCCTCAGTACGCAATTTTCTAACCTTTTTAAGTCCCGACCAGAGTGTCCCGTGATTGACATCGTGAGAGCCACTCTACAAAAAAGTTGGGTTTTTCTCCTTTCCGTTCACCTCTGTTATGCCTGAGTCGGCAACCCAGCCCATATCTGTCTTGTATACCTATATTTGCCATGCCTTGTGCAAGCAACTAAAGAAGTTTGAAGTTCAACTCAACTGTGCCTTCGTATATATTCTTCAGCGAACAGGTCATCTTAATGCCGAGCTGGTTCCCTTGTTACCATATACCACGCGTTGACAATATAAACAAAATTGAGACGGCTCTCGATCTTTGTGTAGTATTGAAGACGGGTATAAGCTACAGCTATGCCAGAATTCATGCTTGCAACACATTTGAAGAGCACAATTTGATCACTTATCCGGTGGGCTACACTGTTTCCCATGCTGACCAGTGCTTTCATTTCGGCGTGAAATGATATAAACATTTCTTGAATCAATTTTCACTGCCTCTGTAACATTTATGTCATGTTGTTATCAACAAAAATACACTTAAAACTGTCACTCTCACAAAATTACAAGCATGGGTCAAATTGATTTTTCTTTATCAATGTTTATTAAAAACCTGTTTCTCAAGCATAGTGACTCAATTTACATCATATTATTATGTTGAAGAATGTTAGCAACTGATCTAAACGTTTTTTTTAAAAAACATAATTACATAACTGGACAAAAACCAGGATTTTTTGGTTGTTATTTTTGTTGTTGTTGTTGTTGTTTTGTTGGTGTATGTTTTAATTATTTTTCTCTTATTGCAGAGGGGCTGTCTAGTGGTTAAATCGTTCGCTCATCAGAAGATCCAAGTTCGATTCTCTACATGGGTGCAACGTGCGAAGCCTATTCCTGATTCTCCGGCCTCAATGTTGCTGGAATAATGCTAAAACGGCTTAAAACTAAACTCACTTAGTAACTTACAACAGAAACACAATAAAAATCACAGATGATAATAGAAAAAGATATTTCGAAAAACAGAAACATATGTTATATCTTATCATGACAGTAACAAAATATTATATTACATTCCATGACATCAAAACACTGTAATACGCCATGATATCAAAACACTGTAATACGCAATGATATCAAAACACTGTCATACGCTATGAATGCTGATTTAGAAGAATGTCGTATATAATTACACGATGCCATTTAGAAAGTGTTCAAATGCAACATATGTCATATTTGGGATTTCACTTTCTTAGTAAAGTACAAATTCTAGTACTTTTTTTTTCGGTTGAGTCCCATGCGGGATTCGAACCCGCACCCTCAGAGTCAGGCACCTAATCGCCAGCACACAAAGTCAGCCGCCTAGCCCGCTCAGCCACCGCGACTTCCACTGTCGTATATACGTAGTGATATTGCGATGAACTTAAAGTTTTTAGTTATTTTCGATTATTCTAAAATAGCCGAAAATGTGGCTATATTAGATAATAGAATTTAACTGAAATACCTGTGGGTCATAACTCAAAACAAAACTAAACTGAAATGCCTTTGGGTGATATCATAGACCACAATTTAATTCAAATGCCTGTTTGTGAAGCCCATTTTCTGGTGTCCCCCGCCGTGGTATTGCTGGAATATTGCTAAAAGCGGCTTAACCATATGTGGGAGACATCATAGATTTCAATTTCATTAAAATGCCTCTCGGTGATATCACAGGACAGAATTTTCCCCAGAATTTATAACTTTAAAGTAAATTTGCGCGTGCGTGCATTTGAGTAATTTATTTGAGATCTGCCCTAATTTGAAGAGAGGGTTGAAACAGATTCAGGGATTCATCAGTACGATTCAGGTGGAGCGTCTACTCGAACAGCTAGTAAACTGTTAGTATCCAAGAGGATAAGGGTTTGAAGTTACCTGCATCAACCAATGCAATAACAAACATCTGTGGAAGAAAAGCTTCAATGTCATAACAGGGTTATTATGATATTTAGCGGTCTCGGGGAACATTAACTGACAGAGAGGGTACATCGTCCCGAGACAGCATGGGACCCGCGGATAACCGACTTACCACCGCATAGACAGTTGTATTGCAGAAATAGTAAGTCTTATCCACGTGTGATTTCAGAGTGAAAATACCACACTTAGGCATTTATCCACTGCAGTCAGTTTTCATTTCATTTTTACTGACAATTAGCCAACAAACCAGATTTATTCCGCCTTAATCTATTTCATTCTAGAAAAATATTCTGACAATGGCGTCATACATAATTATTTCGAGATACAACACTGCGGTCGTTATGTTGCAAATGTAACATCAAGAGTTCGGCAATGCGAATGCCTAAGATCTTTAACTTGCAGATTATGGGGTTGCATAGAACAAAATGTTGTGCACCTAATCAAATCAGAATCTGATATTCGTTTCTATATTAAAATAAACGTGTTTGTTGTTTTGGGGATTTTGATAGTAAGCTACGCCAGCTGATCGTTGAATATGCGCAGTGTAGGACAGTTAACATTGTATCTGGAGCATCGCCAAATATGGTTATCGCGTCATCCTCGCATGGGGCCAAAGCGACAGCTCAAGTACATCTAGATGAGATGGAAGGTTGACAAAGCAAAATGAGTTCATATATATTTGCTGAATCATGCTACCAGCACACAGTAGTGACAGGCGTCATGTCTAATTAAACAAAGGGTTTTCCAGATTTAAACAGAAACAATATTTTCGTTTTCAGTGTTGTCAAAGTAAGTAGACCAGGGTGACACATATGCCACTTACGCCTATCTTAGAGCTAAGACACCTTCCAAAATCTCGGCAGTCACTTACGTCCGAAAAGGAACCTTGAACCCCTTATTTCGTCGACAGGCGGTGATGCAGCCCCGTAGATGTAAAAGAGTTCGCTCGTAAAACGGGAGACCAAGGTGCGGTTTCCCACAAGGATACAATACCTGAATTCCATTTCTGGTGTCACCCGCCGTGATATTACTGGAATGTTGCTCAATGCTGCCTAAAAACCCCATTCACTCACTTATATTTCGTTGACTTTGGCTGCTGGTGGTGTCATGCCCTATAAGCCTGTATCATATCTTGGTTTGCCTCATAAAACTGAACGTAACAGGCGACTAACAGGATTGGGTGGTCAGGCTTGCTGACTTGGTTGATCGGTCCGATCGCGCAGATCGATGCTCATAATGTTGATCAATTGATTGTCACGGCCTCACTCGACTACTTACAGACCGCCGCCATATAGCTGTAATATTGCTGAGTGCGGCGTAAAACTAAACTCACTCACTGAAACCTCAGGAATGACTGCTACATTCCTTCAAGAGGTGTGCTATTTTCTGTGCTGGTGAAGGGTGAAAATGAACGAGTTGGGTTTTAAATAGTGTCCAAACACCCATGATAGTAGTGAGAGGGTCTCGTTTCACACTGCTTTTAGCAATACTCCCCTAGGCTACTCCACGACAGTGCGCAGGGTTGTGTACTGTACACTAGGGGTTGTAACAACACTGAAAGAGTCTGCACACAAAGTTGACTCCAAGCTTTTTACACCCGGTCACAGGTGGGCTCGATCCCGAAACCTCAACCTCGCTGGATCACTAGCCTGGCACCTTAGCCAGCTCGCCCACCATGCCCCCAAGAGAATACAGTATATAGAATCCAAATATCTACCTTGCCACCACCATGAATGTCCATTTTCTCATCACTGTTAGTGTTAATAAGTGTTAATCCATCCCACCGTCTGAATTTCCACTAAAATAAGAGTTAATTCATACGACTGTCTGTATTCCCACCACTGTTAGTGTCTGCATTCTCACTACCATAAAAGTTAATTCCTACCTCTGTCTAAATTCCCACTAACATAAGAGTTTATTCCTACCGCTGTCTGTATTCCCACCACTGTTAATGTCTGTATTCTCACTACCATGAGTTAATTCCTACCACCGTCTTAATTCCCACTACCATACAAGTTAATTCCTACCACTATCTATATGCCCACAACTGTAAATGTATGTATTCTCCCTATCATACAAGTTTATTCCTACCACTATCTGAATTCCCTCTACCATAAAAGTTAATTCCTACCACTGTCTGTATGCCCACAACTGTTAATGTCTGTATTCTCACTACCATAAGAGTTCATTCCTACCACTGTCTGAATTCCCACTACCATAAAAGTTAATTCCTACCTGTATTCCCACCACTGTTAGTGTCTGTATTCTCACTACCATTAGAGTTCATTCCTACCACTGTCTGAATTCCCACCATCCATATATTGTGAGGACAGGTCAGCAGTATTCAGAGCAGACAAAAACAAGAGGTCAGCAGTATTCAGAGCAGACAAAAACAAGAGGTCAGCAATATTCAGAACAGACAAAAACAAACAGCCATTCAAGTTTATATGTATTTTTAATTAGACTCATCTCATATCATGTCTTTTTCCTGATAACATGTCAGTGTTCCCTTACTAACAAAATATCCTTGATCATTTTCTCAAATTAACAAAAAGGAAACAAATTACCTGGCCCACACCTGAAGAAGAAAACCAGGAATATGACTGCTGTGAGACTATGATATGATCGCTATGGTTACAAAAATAATATACCAGCAACCAATCATTTGGCAGTTCCCTAGCAACAGCTCCATAGTAGTTGGTTAAGCCTAGAGCCCTGGCAGCCTATCTTGTTATGTTTAGTTGTATGAAGTCACAATAATCAAGAGTCAAGTTGGAGGTGATTAAATAGCAGTCTGAACCAGACAAACCATTGATTGATATTATGAGCAATGTCTAGCACATGGGGAAGATGAAACAATGAACCAAGTAACCATGACGACTTGATCTGACTTACTGGTACCCATGACAAACACAGGTTACTGGGGATCTGGAATCCATGTGGACAACAGCCGTATCTTCTATTGTATCCCTTGAATTCAATTCAATAACTTTACCCATTTCCTTATTTTACATAAAAAAACCCTAAAAACACAATTCTAAACAAAATGTTGACTCAAACTGAACTTACGTCTGTCTGAAATTACACTGTGTTTATAGTATGATAAAATACAATGGCATAAAACCTCAAACAGAAATCAGAAATTACTATTAAAGGGGCAGGCAAATATTTGTTTCAATAATATGAGCATATTTGGTTATAACAAAGTATGTTGATTCTCTTGTGACAACTGTCTAGGATTAGGTCCAAGAAATAATGTACAAAAACACACATGGTGTTTACAGACATTTCACATTCCAACTTTAAACTCAGAGGTCTAAGGACCTATGTGTTAATATATTTCCTATGCATCATTTAGAGTAAACCTTTATAACTTTGGATATATTGAATAAAATAAACGTCAATGTTTCTGACTTCATAATCTTTATCTGAAATAATGAACATGTTTTAAACTCATATATATCAAACATTATGTACTGTATCCATATAGTAGAACCATTTGATATAGCCATGCAATATAGCTATGTAGTATAGCCATGCAGTATAGCCATGTAGTATAGCCATACAGTATAGTCATGCAGTATAGCCATGCAGTATAGCCATACAGTATAGCCATACAGTATAGCCATGTAGTATAGCCATACAGTATAGCCATACAGTATAGCCATGTAGTATAGCCATACAGTATAGCCATACAGTATAACCAAGTAATAACGTCATGTACTATACAGGTATGCACATTATCAAGGACATCCTGACCACTAAGTAAATAAATATGATTTACAAAGTGTCCTTATTTTATGTTTTCTTACTCTTCAATTAAAAAAGAACAAAGTACAGCATTTACTGCACAGCTGTACTGAGGGTCTGGGGTTAGCTGCAAATGACTGTCTCTTAAAAAGGGTTGCATCAGACAAGTACAGACATCTCCTGATCATAATGTAATACGTTTACTATGTCACACATGAAGAAACAAGGAATAAAAGCCAGAAATAAGAATCAGGGCTCTAACACGAGTCTGCATTTACTATGAATTGTGTCTAAATTAAACTAAGCCACAACCTGCTCTGTGAGTAGACAAAATACAAATGAGTAAAAAAAAAATCATCTAATATTTTTAAAAAATGTTGAGTTTGGTTTGAATGAAATAAAAGAAAATTTAACATATGGAAAATTTCTTTAACGTGTTCTGTTTTATTGTATTCAAACCAAAATTTCACATTGAGTAATGAATCTAAATATTTTCCAAAAATTACACCTACAAGAATGTTCCCCAACATGGCATAGCATGTAATTCTGATTTAATTATTTTTTTTCCCTCACCCATTGTGACAATTTTCTTTAGGAATTTTATTTTCCAAAATCCAATAGAAAAACATGAAATCGGTAAACAAAAAACAAAGAAAATCAAATAAAACAAAAAAACTGTCAATTCATGAAACTAACTTGAAAAAGCCTCCACTCTCATCCCCAGCTTTGTGTAAAACTGACTTGCATACACAGCTTTTGTGCTGCTACTTGGTGACTCACCTGCAGCCAAACATAACAACTCAAAACAGAGCTGTCATTGAAAGCAGTAATGTGATATATGGTGTTTTGACTGTATCACTACAAGGGTAGAATAGATACAATTACCAACCTTACCCTAAGAAATATGCACTAAACTTGAGATAATTTTTGTCTTTCAACACAGGGCCTACAAGGGGTGATTGAAAGGAGTTTTATTCCCTTCATATCAATATTCCACTGTTTGACAGCAAGGAAAACTCAGAATATTGTGTGATCAGCTACAACCACCCTAATGCTTATATTAGCCACTTGTAAGAAATGTTAGGCAAACATGGATAAAATGAAGATTAAGATAATAACATGAATATTTTAAATGCACTTGTTTATGAGTAAACAGCTATATTATTACTCCAGTAAGCACATCAGTGTGTACATGATTTCATTCTCAACTTCCTGGGAAACATAAAATGTGTGGAATAATTAGATTCCTACTTATATTTATTATATAATTTGAAAGCTCATGTTTTTCTGTACCATTTGTTCATGTATGAGTATATCATAATATATCACCACTGTATTAACCAATCAATGACAGCCCTGGCTGTAGGACAAGTATAAACAAAACAAACAAGGGAGATAACTACATCCAGAACTACAGGCGTTAATGAGAATAACAACAAGTAGCCTCATAATAAAAAGGACCAAGACACACACCTGCAAAGCCATATTTAATTATAAAAATACACATCACTATTTAATGTGAGCCTAGTTGTATTGAATGGTTTGGATAACCTTTGTGTCAACCACAAATGTTCAATCCCCTAGTATTTATCATCATCATTTAAACTTACAAAAGATTGACAAATTGAAATACAGAGCCTACCATTTAAAATAATCTTATACAATCTCAGTTCAACATATTTGACAATTTTCTAATCACGCAAACAGAAGCAAAATATTTATTTATAATGCCTAGATTAAAAGAGGAATTACGGTAACTGACCACAGTTCTGGGATCCAATCATAGGAATACTAAAGTGGATGAAAGAAGTGAACACATATAGGGCAAAAATATGGAATCAAAGTCAGCCCTGACATAAAGATTTGTGATCACGTAATCAACATAATTCTCAAATAGCAAAAACAAAGCAGGTCCTATGAATTCATCCCATCTCCTTGTCTTACTCCTGTATGGACAAGTAAGTGGAAAGGAAATGTGGACACATAATGGTCCATGATATAGATTATTGCAAAGGAGGGCAAGCATGTTATTTTCTGATTAACACTATACAGAAATAAATTTCTCATAATCATATTGAAAGAAATATTTTAAAAATATTACACAATCCATATGAAAAGCTGTGTGTGGTGACAGTATGTAAAAATAGTACTCAGCTCTTGTGATCATGGATGTAAAAGCAAAAACTGAATGCCAGAGACATAGCACTCTGGCAATGCAACCAAACTGACCTTGGTTGTACTACTGTAAATCCTTCAATACAAGACCTTCACTTCCCAAGTTATGCAAGGTCAATATAGCCACCTTAGCAACCTTGAACTATAACACTACTTGACATTTTACTACATCTAACAGCCAGGCTTGTTTTGGAAAACTGTTTGGACGTTTGTGCTTATTCAAGGATTCACAGTAGTTAAAATTAAATGTCAAAGATGAAAATGAAATCCAAAACTTCTCAGCTCTACTTCTTAAAACAGGTATGCAGTGTCTGATGAAAAATTAAAGAACAAAATTACATAAGGAACATTAGACCTTGGCCACCATCTTGGGAGTCCATCTTGCCATTCAACATAATCAGATGGCCGGGGGAAAAATATAATAATCAGTATGTTTAAAAAATAAAAAAAAAATCATCTAAAAACATTCCTCAGCATCTGTGCTGAAAAATGTGTGAAAAAAAAAATGAAAAAATGGCTTGTATGCCTATGATCAAATTTCAGAAATATTCTTTGGAAACAATATCTTCCTATCATGATGTGTTCTGAGTATATTTTAACCCTGTATCTGTGTTTAATATCATGCTAAGATACAAACACAGGTGAGACTTCATCTGTTAACTCACCTGAGAATCATCTAAAAGATAACGTCCGCTTCAAGCCCCAATTCAACATACTGTTCCTGTGTCTTCTAAGAAGTTGCTGACAAAGTCTGTTATGACGTAAATCACTTACACAGAACGGAAGAAGCCAAGAGACATAACATGGTAGGGGTGTTTAAGTTATTGCCAAACATGAATGAGGACTCAACATATCTCTGCAATTTGATAAAACCTTGGGTACATAATTCTTCAAATACAGTAAGATAACTCCTCCATGTGGTCAGTAGTTGAACGTCAGCAGTATGAGGCAAAAACCAAGAAATCTTCCTTGTATGAAGCAACAGTGACAAGCATTCAACCACTTCTTGTAAACATGTCTATTTACTGGAATAACTATACTCAGTCTAGAAAACGTGGAAGTCCAGCTCATATCAGGTATACTGTTCCTCTGTCCATGGAGCAGAGGCTCCACAAATCAGCTTCAGAATTAATTTGAATCCATGAATCAGTTTGTAGATCCCTAACCAACAACCAATCAGAGGTAAGCAACTAATTTTTTTTCACCAATCAGAACATGTTAGATTCTTTCCTACAACCAATCAACCATCACACTGTATTTTGGATCAGTAGGGTGTCTTTTCGACCAATCGCATTTCCTTATTTATTTCCACCAATCACAGCTGAGCTGGAGTTGCTCCAATCATTTTGAAAATCACTTTGGAAGTTTGGTCTGTTGAAGGTAACTATTCCACACCTCAGTGTGGCACAATGTAGATTCTGTACATCCAGCTACAGCCATCGCAGTTGTCAACCTTCATGGAACACAATGCATGATCAGCATGAATGGCGCTGCGTTTTATGTCCACACAACTCTCGACAGCAGCAACCTGTGCTTTCATCTGTACAATAAGGCATCAATATTTGGTTTGATTGACTCTTGGACATTCAGTACACCCAACTGACTGGCACCCATTGTTGCGTCGCACTTACATCCTCGATCGCCTTCTCTAGTGTTCTTATTGTCTCGTCAATGTCATTATTCACAATCTTATAGTCAAAATAATGTCCATAAGCCTTCTCCAAAAGTTCGCTTTCTCGTGCAAGTCGCTCCAAGCTGCCATCCTGAAATGAGATTTCTCCGTATCTAATATCCGTAATATGTTTAGATAATTAAAACAGTTCCTTACAAATTTATCAACATTTCATGTTTTACGATTTTAATGTCTTGATAATAGAGGATTTTAAACCAATAACTTCTCAATGATGAGATTAATACTGGAGTGCAAAAAAGGGCGTTCTTTAAGTAAAATCATGACAAAAATTTACGTAAAAGATTTAATAACTTATGAAATAATAACTTTTCGACCCCTTTCTTTCTGTTAACACTGTAAATATATGTCAAATATATGTCAAATATATGTCAAATATATGTCAATGTCAAAGGACAAAATTTTGTTTTTGTTTTTAAAATATTTACATTAAGCATTTCTACAAAACATAAGGATTCCCCATAAAAGGATAGGAAACACATGATGAAAGCTACATAAGATTGACAAAATGAAATTACAAAACAGCAGACTAGGAAAGTTTCCTTTTCTCAACACAATCTTCACCAACGTAGATTGCTTCAGAGACAAATTATTTGCACCACACCACACATCCAGAATACACATGCATGCATCTTCTGGTAACCAGAAAATTTGGTCACAGAAACAGTTCTATTTGTTTATATTTCACAATTTATTTTAGATATAAAATGGGTTTTTTTTCTTCTGAAAAAGATGAAATGATGTATTTAGTTGAGCAACAGACCTGAACTAAATCAATACATTTAGATATTATGTACTGGACATTAGGGAAAGAGTTTTACAGTTACTGAACACTAGAAAAAAATATCTTGGCTTAATTACACTGAAGGGACGGATGACAAATAAATTTGTTTACAATATTCATTATAAATCCTAATGAAAACATTTCATATAAAAACATTTGGGGCAAAAATTTCATTCATATATTTGTACTTAATGTCATTGTACTTATATACTGAACAGCAAAAGAAATGCAAGTTTTGAACAAATGAAATCCCATTAAAGTAAGTGCTTATGTCTTTTTTCCTTAAAAATGTGACAAAGAGCCAGAGTTTCGTTTCTTTAGCTATTTAGTATTATTTCAAAGTTAACCTGAAAGAAATGAATATTTCGTTAACTTCTGTGAAGTATATATGCTGACTGATGGCTGATTTTGACAAGACAACTGGTGCATGCTTAGTGATGACTGTCAGTCGATACAGGATTTAGTTCATACTTATCTTATGCTGTAACATAGTCTCAGGGTACAGTTATCACACACATGCATACAATGTTACAGACTGTAGTTGTTACATAGTCTCAGGGTACAGTTATCACAAACATGCATACAATGTTACAGACTGCAGTTATCATGCACATTTAACGTCTGTTGAGCCTCCTGAGGGAAATGAACCATATTCCTCAAATGAGTAAGTTTAGGTTCATGTTACTTTAAGAAATATTCCAGCAATATCACAGCAGGGACACTAGAAATGGGCTTCACACATTGTACCCATGTAGGGAATCAAACCCGGGTCTTTACGAGTGGTGAGCAAACGTTTTAACTACTAGGCTACCCCATTGTCCTTCCTCAAACAAGAGCCTGATCCGGAAAGAGAACACTGAAGGTTGCGAAATTAGTAATGGCAATAATGCTAACTAAAAGGGTAAGACATCTTCCCTCGGCAAAGGAGTTAATGCACTCATGAAGTTTAATAATTATAGCCTCACCGAATCAAGATGGAATTATGTTGTTAGATATAAGTCTTGGCATAATCCAATAAAATCATGCTGTGATATTAACTTCAGTTCATGAACAACATTGCAGATACTGTGAAACTTTCAGCCACTTGCATGAATTGCAGGGCATGTGAGCCATCACGCGATCACTCAGCCAGGTAAGATGACATTTACTGTAATAAAGATCTTGATAATGGATCACTTAGTCTTGACCGGGGGAAGCCATTTTGTTTGCAACAAATGCTATCAACGTATGAAATGGAACCAGACATATCAACAGAAGGAAACATATAAAGGGAAATAACCCATACTAGTCAGTGCTGGTGCTGAATTCCAGCCTATTTTGGCATGGTTGGAAACTGGGCTTAAAGTTAATCAAACCCTTGTTGAGAGAAGATGGGGTAAAGTTTTAACACGAGTGACAGCCTGAATTAAATGCAGAACTAAGGAGTGAGGTTTTGAAACAAAAGATGGTCGAAAATAAATATTGAGCAATGGGGTAAGGGTAAAATAAAATGCAATCAATCACATCACAGAGTTTGACTGATGCGCTAAGATTGATGATTTGAATCCACAACACACAGGTAACACTGCACTGGATTATGGGTAGGTTACACAAATGATGACCTACAATCACAGGGGGAACTCATCACAAGGTGAGGGTCGTCAGAGCACAACTAGTTCCATCGTATGTGGGACATTGCTATCAACCATGTTTACATAATTATAAATCAGTTTCATTTAAGCATGGCTATATTTATTGTACATTTTTGAAAGAATTTTGTCACCATGTATCAAGTCAGTATGTCAAAAAATTATACAAATTTCAGGCATTGTCTCAAAAAGTTCCCTAGGTAGGGAAAATGTGATAGATGGTTTTTTTTCAAAAATGTTTTAAATAATGTTAAAAAATTAAAAATCACATAAATAAGACTGAGAGAGCAATTTACCAAGATTTCAACATCTGGGACTGATAATGCTTGTGATGAGCATTACTGACACACTTCAGGAAAATGCATGGAGTTATTCCCCTTTACTTAGCACGTTCCAATCCTTATCAAGATTTACTTGGAAAGTTAAAAAAAACACTAGAGATGGTAAAAGGATGATGAGTCTAACGTGGATATTATAATTGTTTTCTGACATGGCATATACTCCCAGAAACCCATCGACAAGCTCTAAATATGATTATCTGGATACTTCAATTACATTTTTTTTAATTGTTGCCCATAAAGGTACAGCTTTGAGCGCCCACTGAATCATCTGACGGCTGTGACTGGGTGACTTTGTGAACGATCTTTGTTTATTAAATGTACATCAATCCAGTGCTGAATGTGACCACAGGTGTTATCAGTCTGTTGCCATTTTGTGCGAAACTGGGAATGTTTAGATGTTTAGCATCCTGGGCCCTGTTCCTCAAAGCAATTGTAGTACTAGGACAATCATAAGTCCATGCTAAAATAAGGGAGTTACAATCAACTTCGGCCATGGAGTCTGAAAAAGTGCTGTCCGAGATTTTATTTTCGTTTCGATTTTAATTGCCGCTTTAAGTTAAGACAATGCACATATGTAATAACTGTTGATGGCTTAGTTGATTTAAAAAAAATATTTACTAGTTAAGAGAAAATATTTAGTTTGGAGTAACTTCAACCAACATTCCACTTTATAAACAACTGTCAAATATATGCCGCTTATATGAATTTTACACTGCTAATATATATAAAAAAAATGATGTATTTACAGCAATACTTTTTATGTTTCAGGAAATTGGGAAGTTTATTTGTATCATTCTCCAATAACAGCCAAAATCTTAGTTATCCTTTTGTGATCCAACCTCTTAACAGCTGGGTATGGGGTGATATTTCTAAACAACATGTTTCACAGATATTATGTTTGTAAATATCAGGAAGAGAATCAGCATCCACCTTAATACTACATTCCAACAACTTACATTGACATTTTTCATCTCTTTTAAATCTATGACTCTTGGCGCAGCAATGAAAACGACAAAAGGCGCATACTCGGCAGTCCTGAGAACCTTCAAGGCCTGAGAATCAGAAGATATCATGCCAAAATAATGAACCAAACAGCAGAAGAACTCAACAAAATATTAGTCATGTATCACACAAGGATAGCACTCTCTATCTAAAAACATGCTCACATACACACAAAATGCACTTTCATTCAAAAATTGAGGAAGTTTTTCATGACCATACTTTGCAATTGGTGCATAATTCATTAATCACAATGCCAATGTACAGTGATTTTTGTACCCTGTTGATATAATCATGAAGTGTTCCAAGAGCATATCAAATACTTTTGAATTATCTTTCATGCGCTGAAAAATGTCTTCCATCATTCTCACAAATAGTGCAATTTGTTTATATATGAACACACAAGAAATGAAAATAAATAAAACAAATTCATACACAACAAACAAGAGTGAACTATGCATAAATATCAACTAAACAAAGAAGACAGTCCTGCAGACACTAAGTATGACGACAGTCCCGCAGAGACTAGCAGGTGGCAGCTGATTGGCTGGAGTACCTGATGTATGGCAGGAAGTGTTGGAGCTGCAATAAAGACTATGAAAGGTGTGTAGTTCCCTGTCCGCAATACTTTAATAGCCTGAAACAAATCACAGAGTGAGTGAGTCAGTTTAGTTTGACAATGCTTTTACCAGTATTCCAACAATATCATAGCACCCATGTGGGGAACTGAACCCAGGTTCTCGGCGTGATGAGTGAACACATTACCACTTGGATATTCCACCTTCACTTCATCAAGGAATAAAAATTCTTTGTCTCTACCACTCACTCCAACTCAAACAAAGAACTAAACATGAATTTCATACAAAGTGATGTGTATTTAACACCAAACTGTTAGCCATAAGGCTGCCCAAAACACACATTTGCTCACCTGCGGTTCTACGTCTAAGATGGCCATGAGGCCTCGTTTGTGAATCTGGCGAATCGTCTCTAGCTTGGTGCCATACATAGCGTCTTCGTGTGTGCCATATTCCAGATACTGATTGGAAGCAATGTCCGCCACCATCTTCTCGTGAGTTACAAAGTGATAGTTCTTGCCATCTTCTTCATTTTCCCGAGGGGGGCGAGTTGTATCTGAAACATACAGAGCAGTCACAGACCAGCTCTCCAGGAGTTCAAGCAGCCAAATACCAGGGTGGAGAATACAAACCAACTTCACAAACATATTCATCCATTCCTTCATTCATTTGACAAAAATACAAGATCTGTATCAAACTGAGCTCTGTACCTTTCCTACAAACAAATAAAAGATAACCAAATTCTGCTGTTTTCAAAACTGAAAACAGTTTGACCAGTTGTTTTCAAATTACTAAAGTTCAAATTCCAGGAGAAAAAAAATCATTCGCAAGATTTGCACTGCTCCTGTCCTATAGGTAAAGAAAGTGGTCCTAAAATTTGAAAACAAATATTAACCAAAATGAACTGAGCTGGTTTCCTGACACGACAATAGATCAGAGTGCTGACTGCGTGACACACCACCACGAACTGAGTGTTTTCCCTGGTGACTTACGAGACATAGGGTATGCAAATCTATCTGGATGTTTTCCTTGGTGACTTACAAGAAATAGGGTACGCAAATCTATCTGGATGTTTTCCCTGGTGACTAATGAGGTACAGGGTACGCAAATTTATGTGACTGTTTTTGAGATGACTTACGAGGTATAGGGTAGGCGAACCTGTCAGGATGACTTGTGATCAGCGTGTTCTTTATGTGTCGTCTCCCAACTCCATGAGCACCTGGAAACAGCACAAATATCACTGGAATCATGTACAACTCGCCTCCCAACAGGAACCCTTGGCCCTCTTGTGTCTTTGCATTTGCTCCCTCCACTGTCATCCTTTTTCTTACCCAAGTTGTTAACTTCCCAAACAGTAACTTTATCATACATTCCCATGATAGCCAGGCCCCTGATGGATTGATGACCTACCTAGTAAGACAAGAGTTTTCCTGACAAAGGCTGGAAGCCGCACAACCTCCTCGTATGTCACCAGGTCCAATTGGTCGAACACTGCGTTGTGTTTGGCCAGGTACTTGTCCTTCTTCTTTCGACCGAACCATGAACAGTGAACTGAAAAAACAAGAGTCATCAGAAGATGACATATCCCCCCGGCCCCCACATGCTTGAAAGGACAAATTATCTGACAGGTACTTATTGTGTTTTTAGACCAATTTTGAATTGCTTCCATGGAAATCAAGAAAAATATAAATGCCACATATCTGTAATCAGCAAAGTCACCATTTCAAGATCTGTCTCATACATCTACGAAGATCTGATAAAGGATATGAAATGGTTTTCGAAGCCCATCCCTCCATTTTGAGACAAAGTCCGAAATGTTTCCATGGAAACCGAGAAAATAATAAATTGCAAAAACCTGTAAATACCAAAAGGCACCACGTTAGGTTCTGATTGATATATCTACCAGGTTTTGCAGAAAAATATTCATTGGTTTTTGAGTTCTGCTCCGGAAATGAAGCCCACCACACCATTAGACTAGTACCAAAGGTACTGCTTACCTGAATGATCTCTCCTTCCTCTCTCACACAGCAGGTACTGCTTACCTGAATGATCTCTCCTTCCTCTCTCTATAGCAGGTACTGCTTACCTGAATGATCTCTCCTGACTCTCTCTACAGCAAGCATTGCTTACCTGAATGTTCTCTCCTGGCCCTCTCTATAGCCAGTGAGGCTGTCCTCCACTCCTGTAGTTCTGGTGATGGAATGAGGCCTGCTGGCTCCGTGGGAGCACTGTCCGCCTTGCGTGCCTGCCACCAGTTGGAGTCGTCCTTGCTTATCACCTGCAACAAGCAGTCTATGTAATGATCCACTCACTGACTGTTAGGAAAGTATCCGGATTCAATCAAGGTTATCACAGCCAGTGTAATAAAACTGGGTGGGTCTCTATACAAAACATGCACTGGATGCTAGCAAAAACATTACCTGAAATAACAGCTTAATGAAGTGAAAACAATAGTGACTTGTAAAAACATACAGTGATGCAAGTGTTTCAGGTTATAATATTACAGCAATGTCAGGTGGCTACGAATCTGACTGGTCCTGGCGAACATAGCTAGTGGTTGATAGCATGAGCAACATTCGATGTTATGGTGTATGAACACACACCTTGAACAAAGCTCCAATGTCTGACCTCCTGATGCAAGTTAATAACATTTAAGATAGGACTCTGAAAGCTAGAGATACATTGTAATACCTGGTTTGAAGAATGATTATTTTCAGGTAAGATATTACATCACTTGGCAAGATCCTGAATGACTTCAATTCCTGATGAGTGAGTAAATTAAACTTATTGCATAAATAGTAGTTTCAACATTTAAAATTAGTAGTTTGACCATACAATTAGTTGTCAACTAAATACACAAACTCATGGTGGATTCTGAAAAAAAATGAATGATACTACGGTCACATGGTAAAATTATTTCCGCTGGAACTAAATGTGTCAGATCGCGAAGGTATTGAAATCAGCTTCGCTAAAATTACGTTTGTTACTTGCAATCATTCCAGTTACAATATGTCATTAAATTTGATGAATGGAAGGTATGTGAAGTCCGAAAATGTATTTCATTGTTGAATATTATGTTTTTGTCTATATATCTGAATTTTAATGCATTTTAATCAAATTTCATAGCATTTCTAGTGGAATCGTATTGGCGTAGTTTGAAGTTAAAATTTGTAGTGACTATGATAAAATCGTAGTGGTTGGCATCTCTGACTGCGTCATTCAACAATATTTCAGTGACTACTCAACATGTCAGCCTTGCATAGGAAGAAGGAAATCTGAACATGATGGAGGGTTTGATGAAATCTAAAGTATGCATATCGTGTTGACAAATCTAGATCATAATCAGGGCATACTAAAGGGAGACAATTCTGCAATGCCTTAACCTGGCAGGTCATCTGTGTAAAAACTTGCACTCAAATGGTGTTACAAACAGTCAATGTATCATATGCAGTCAATTATTCTGTGTGTCTCCATCAAATAAAATATATAGTCTGGTTCATAATTATTGAGAATTGTTCTTCTTACTTTGAGCTATCCTAACACCTCAACTGATTCACTGATACTTAAAACTAAGTAATTGTATAAGGGAGGTAACTCATCTTGGCCTACTGAGTATAGTACAATTAGAGTTACCTCCCCTGAATTTGTAGCAGACGTCATTTTCCTCAGCACTGTCAACAATGTCTGCTGAAGATAAAAGAAGGTTGATTTTTGAGTTGTGTAATCAAGGAATTGATGATGTAAATACATTGGCAGAGAGAACAGGAACTCCTCTTTCTACTGTGTATAGGATTAGGAAGAATTTTAAAGAGGGAAAGGATTTTGGGCACCAGAAAGGAGCAGGGAGACTCAGAAAATTGGACTTCTCAGATCGCGTCCGGCTGGGAATTTTAGCGTCTAAAAAGCAAAGGGCAAGCATCTCCAACATCAGGTATGAATTGATAGAAAGGGGATCAACAGTTGTATCAAAATCTACAGTTTTGATTGATCTTGGATGGGAGAAAAAGACTGGAATTCCTTCTCCTCTCATGAAACAAGAACATACAGACAGGCGTGTTGAGTGGTGTTTGGCACATGAAAACTTTGACTGGGAAAATGTGATTTTTACTGATGAAAGCTCAATATGGGTATATCCCAATAATGTGAAAATATGGACAAAGTCTGCGTCAGCACCGTTGTATCGACGACCTAAATACAGCCCAAAGTTTCATGTATGGGGAGGGATATCCTTATTAAGAACGACCCCGCTGTGTGTGTTTGAGGGAAATCTGACAACGCTACACTAACATATTAGATAATTTTCTCCTTCCAAGTGCACATGTGTTTTATGGAAATGACTGGATTTTGCAGCAAGATAATGATCCTAAACACACCGCAAAACATGCCAAGCAGTGGTTTCAGGAGAAAAATGTGACTGCATTACCATTTCCTGCATATAGTCCTGACTTATATCCCATTGAGAACATTTGGGGGATGATGAAGGAATGTGTGAATCAAAAGGGGTTGACAAAAATTGAAGACATGAAGAGAGAAGTGGTCCGGTACTGGGACAGCATAACTCACGAGACACTAACCTCTCTGATAGGAAGTATGCCTACCCGTCTTAGACTGTGCCGTGAAGCTCAAGGAGACTTGATAAAATATTAAATTGTTACCTACACAACATGAAAAGGTCAGTTCACTTTCACAATACATTCAATTTTATCTGATTTGTTCTCGTTTAATAATATGAAATGCTTTAGCTATTCTCAATAATTTTGAACCATACTGTAAATTCTAAATTAAGACTTCCAAAAGGTAATATGCATATTATACTATATTTCATCCTACCCGGAGGATATCGCCAACTTTGAACGGTACGCCAGCTTGAGAACATGGAATCAGGTCATCATCACGAGGATCATAATCAAACATCGCTCTCACATAGATCTGAAAAACAAAACCGGCCGTGTATGCTGAAAGGTGTGTCCAAGTGGAGATAACTCAAATAATCAAACCGAGCACTTGCATCCATTTGAAAACACAAGCCTCAATAGCTGAGAATTGTGACCAAGGGGAGAAAACTCATATTATAAAACAACACTATGACACCAGTATGAGAAAACAGGAACCTTTGTCAGGAATTTCTGATCTAGGGGAGATAGCTCGAATACTCACCTGGACCTGATGTCCTCATGTAATATCTTTATATACAGAAAATGTTAAAGGTTTTATGCAGTTTACCACGTAAATGAAGAATACAACTAATGTCTGACTGATGATTAAGCAAATTTATTGTTAAGATAACACAATTCTTATGTACCTTGGATAAGGTACAAATGAAACAGTAAACAGACTGTTATCTGATGTGAATGAAACTACTATTCTCTTAAGACATATAATCATCATACACAGAACTGTTTTTATCAAACATATCTGTTAATACACGTATCACTGATTGTAACTAAAAGCTAAAATCTATGCAAGCAAGGCACAATGACAATTCCACATATCTTCACAGGTCATGGGGTAATCTGAACCACCAATTTACAGCACCACACACACACTGTGGTACAATGTTACACACTCAGCCAGCTAGATCACATGTAGCAAAAACCTGATTTTTTGTTGATGAAATCCCAATGATGACTCATAAACATGTTCATGTAGGGATGCAAAATAACCACAGAGAGTGGTAGAAATTCAATAAACATGTTTCCTTGAAGAGATGATGATGAGATCAGCATGATGACAATGATCTGCATAGCACAGGAAACAAGACATGGGTCAGCTTGACCCAGCTCAAAATGGACTACAGACCTGCACAATACCACACTTCACACTTGACCACTAGAGGCAGCAGGGACAATACATTGTGACTGTTACACATGGTATTGCAAATAGGGTATATATAACATGACTTATAAACTGCATTGTATACACGGGTACTTAACAACTGTTATTAACTGTGCTGTATACAGAGGTGTATAACATGGCTGTTTCAAACTTTACTGCACACGGGGATATATAACATGTCTGTTATAAACTGTACTGCAAACAGGGGTATATAACATGTCTGTTATAAACTGTACTGCATACAGGGATATATAACATGTCTGTTTTACACAGCACTGTATGCAGAGGTATATAACATGACCGGTATAATCTTTACTGCTTACATGGGTATATAACATATTTGTTGCACACTGTACTCTATACAGGGCTATATAACATGACTTATACACTGTACTGTATACAGGGGTATCACATATACTGTATAGTATACAGTGGTAGATGACATGACCGTTATACACTGTACTGCATACACGGATACATAGCATGTCTGTTACTGCACTGTATTCAGGGGTATATAACATACCCAATATACACCCTGCATATAACATGGTCATTCTACACCTTATTGCATATTGTTATATGTAAGAAGACCATCATATACCACACTGTGTATGTCATGTCATATGGTGTTGGAAATTTATCTTCACTGTCAAATATCATTTACTCATTTCAGTTTGAGTTGAATGAAGAAGTATATTAATTTCCCATGTAACACTTGTGTATAAATAAAATAGCTTGTTAGTTCATTAGTTGAGTTAGTTAACAAAGATACCCAGCACATGGGGAGGTATGAACAGTTATAACACTTTGTGTGGGGTAGGTGATCTGGCATCCCTGATTTGATTACTTGTGGATTGGTAGCATTGTTTCATGTAAGTGTACTTTCATTCAAATAGAACTAAATAACATTGAGGAACTGACATCAATGCTACTATCTAAATCCTTGGAGAAACTTCCTTGAGGCATTGATCATATGGGACCATATTTACCTTTCAAAATCAATTACTGAAAACATTCATGAACTGAAACTTAAGTAAAAACAATAGCAAATTGAAGCATTGAAGAATCTGAATTCAACTGGAAAAAAGCAGCCCCCATCAAAGGATAAAAGCTAAATAATGCTAAAAAAAAAAAAAAAAAAAAAAAAAACAACAACAAAAAACCGAAACTATGTGAGACTATGCAAAACAATGCATTTAAGTTGTATAAGCTATTGGGTGAGATGTAGGCTGTCAGGAAAGTAGGATCTGAAGGAGGGTGGAAAAAAAAGTAAATATTAAAAATAATTCCCCAAAGCATGATGGAAGTGGCTAATTATCAACTCGAAGTTACTGAAAAAAGGTAAAAACACATAAGAAATTGGTTAAAATGATTGGAGTAGAAATGTCGAAAGTAAAATCTTTAGTACTCCTATAAAAAGTTAGTACATTTCTTCATTACATTGAAGCAAATTAAAAGTCAACTTTAAAAAAAATTAAGAGGTGATAAATATGTTACTATTTTATCTTGATTTTAATGCTGTTTTCAGGAGGCCTGTGCGATGAAACTGAGGTGTCAGCATCAAAATGGTGTATGTGCAAGATTGAGAATATTGTTTTTGGCAGTTGCCACAAATGGACACACAAACGACTAAGTATAAGGCTACACGACACTGTATGCCACGACGGCCATATTGGGTGCAAGGCATGCTGGGATAGGGGTTACCTCACACTGGGCAGGGTTTATTCGATAACTAGGCACAATCTTCAAGGTTATACTGCCTCGAGCTTCCTTCTGCAATAACAAAATGCATGAGTTGAGAACAGAGTACATTTGACGTGTGGTGTCGTGAAATACCTACCTCAATTCCTGTCTCTACTTTCTGAGCTCCACCAACAGATGGCATCACTTTAAATGTAACAGAGCCTCGCAAGTTTCGCTAAAAAATACACCAGGAGACAGATCGTGACACACAAATCCTTTGAAACATAAAGAGTCACCGAATGACACTATAAAAAGTCTCTTCAGGTGGTATAATTATGATGTTATTTTGAATGGCATCATGAGTCTCTTTCAGATGCACCATTAAAAAATGGCACTGTCAGTGGCATCAAAGAGTGGCAGAACAAAAAGGCACTTTGAGTGGAACAATAGGGTGACACTTTTAATGGCACCATAGAGAGTCTCTGTGCCTGGTATAATTAAGATGTTCTCTGTATGGCACCATAACAGCATCGTTGTATGGTGCCATAAGAGCATCGTTGTATGGCACCATAGAGAGTCTCTGTGCCTGGTATAATTAAGATGTTCTCTGTATGGCACCATAAGAGCATCGTTGTATGGTGCCATAAAGTGAAAAAAAGACCTTGAGTGGCACCATGAATGAGGCTCTCTGAAACAAATTCAGACGAGGCTGAGAGGCAGCATGAACCTACTTTGCCTACTGAAGATACTAACAAATATTTGTTAAAACTTAACAAACTGCTGATGTTTAGATCTTTTTCACTCTTTCCTCCTCTTTTCATTACATATGAAATTTGCATTTACACAAAACTAGAACTGTTTGAAGAATAAAAATGAAATCCAAAATATACAAATTGTTGTTCCCCAACCTACAGCATAGACTTCCTTATAATGCAAAATTCAAAATGGCAGAGAGAGTGGCCATGTTGTAATTTGGATTAGAAATTTGTAAGCACTGTCTCAAAAAATCACCACCAGGATCGTCCATAGCTTCTGCACTTTCTGAGGAAAATTAAAGTACTTACATTTAGGAATGGCCAATAATCAATGTACAAACAATTAACATGATATTAATGTGACAGTGCAGGTGAGAGGTAAATACAGCTACAAAGTGATTTATCAACACATGATGACCACTCACTTAGAGAGTCTACATTATGTTGATGACCTTATGTTGATGACGGGACCACAATTTGTTTGTTTACCAGGATAACATGGGGCTTTCAGAATGGCAGTGTACATTACATTCAGATCTCTAACCTTAAACAACTAGTGACATCTCCCGACAAACCTTCCGCCTGCCAGAAACAGTAATGTCAATTAAGGAGGATTTGAAATTATATATACACCATGATGGATGAGCTATCCCCTTACTTATATAAAACACACAGTTCATATGACAATTGCAAAAAAGAGAAACAGTACTTTTGAATTGCATACAAATGGAAACGATCAGTTCCTCTGGACCAAATGAAATGTGACAGCTGATGACTAATGTTCGCACACATAACTGAAAATCAAATTATTGAGGGTGGTGTAAACATACATCAAAGTTAGTACTCTCAAAAAAGACCTCACAATTCATAAAACTGGAGAATATGATAAAAAATAATCAATATTTTTCATTTGAGAAATTGCCTGTGAAATATAACTATGGTCTGCGGCGACCACTGTAATACCTCTTTTGCTACACAGTCTGCCACGGGCCCGAGAACAAAGGATTTCAAGAGGTCCCAAAAGTGCACGCACGTCTGAGTGCTGGTATGGCACCAGGAACTATTGACCAAACTTCCACGGGGAAGAAGGTGCTTAAGAAACAAATTCCCTTCTGACCTTGTGTAAAACTAAAATTTTATTGATTCATTACTTCAAACTAGGGGATATCCATTTGGTTGCTAAGCGACAGTTTTTAATAGAGATCCAAAACTGATGAGTAATTCATTGTAAAATATAATCATCTTGAAGAAAAACCTTTAATTTGAGATGAAAAGATCACAAAACAGGTTAGTTTAATCTTAAACTAAGATCCATTCTATTTCATTACAACTTGGAAGGCAGCCACAGAGTAGTCATTAGTCGATCTGATTTGAAAATCCTTGAGAGATGGTTTTCAGAATTGGTTGAAAGACATCAAAGAATGAATGCAGCTTCAAACTTACGTCATGACGTCAAAGATCAAAACACGAGAGTATCATAGTTCAGATAAATCAGAAACCTCCCTACAACGTGCAGCAGCACATGTCAGTAATATCAAAAAGTTTCGATTTCAAATATTATCTGAATTGAAAACCTCCTATCAAGTATCACCAGCAGGTTAGACGAACCAAGTTTGTCATGAAATTATAAATATTTTTGGATGTTATCATGAAATTGTGTCTTCAGTTGTCCAATAAAAAAGGGTCACGATGGCTTGCTTTTATTTCAAGATCTTTCATCTTTGAGGTCTGATGTTTTCGCACTGTGAGACTATCAGCTCAACATGGAGGTGACACTCTTGATTTGATTTAACACAAGATGCACCCGATGGATCAGTTATGTCAAAACAGCATTTCCATTCTATTACAGCATCCATTTGTGGATCAAGATTCTGTGAGCTAGGCAAGAATTTTAACAGCCTTCGAGACAAGTGTTGTATCACATGCGCCTTTCAGCTTAACAGCTAAAAATTCACACATGATTTAATGGTGGATGGATAGATGTACAGTTCACCATGATGAATAAAACTACTCCAGTTCTGATCTCTGATCTCTTGCTTGGTTCTTGTTAAAGTGACATTCTGTACACCTAACAAATACATTTCCCTTAAGGTAAGTGAATGCACTTCCAAATAAATGCATCACAAGACCCATAAAAGTACCTCCTCATCCAAATCCAAGCACAAAAAAACCTAACATCATCAATTCTGAATTTGTAAGAATCAACGATGAATAAAAAATGTCAGACATCATGAATATTGCCCCCAGTAATTTTTATATAATCATGTGCTCAGACTACACAATGGCAAAAATGCTCCTCAGATATTAATGATTCCAAACTATCCTTGCCAGAATATTAAGAAACATAATATTTTCCCATATATAACATTAATAATAGGATAATCTTCATGAAAAACTGCACAGACAGAAAAATATTTGTCCATGAATGTTACATCCTCAAAGAAAACCAAGAATACAAGAAATTTAATTCACAACCTGAGGACTACCCATGTTACAATATTCAAAAATAGTGGAAAAACTTATCATTTAAGCTTTGATGGGCATTAATATGTTTTCTTATGTCTAAAAGATGAATCTATGATATGGATATACATTAACGTGTAGACAAAAATGTGATGCCCTGATCAGCAGGGACTGTTTTTCTTATTCATAACACATCTCTTCTTTAACACATACTATCCAGTAAAGTATGGTATATAGTGTATATCTACCAGCATGCGTTGCAGTGTTTCCACAGGCTGGTTCTGGACACTGACATTGTTGATCTCCTTAATCTCGTCGCTGACGTGAAGCGTGCCTGAAACATACCCACAGTTATCAGTGAGAGAATGAGTAAGCTTTTACAGCAATATTACAGCTGAGAATTCTAGAATTATATACTGTATATGAAACAGCCACTGACCCTAATTTGTACATAATGTCAGTTACATTGTACATGCCTTTCCACAAAAAAAATCTTCAAAGCCATAAATTACGAACAGCTTCTAACAAATGCTGTTTGCAATATTTGTTTTGATTAAAACATCAGGGTAATGCAATGTATAATGTTTGGTAACATGTTAAATAACAACTGAATAAATGGCCTTGGACCAAATTAACGCCAATCTGTACAAATTCAAAGTCTGTATTAAAAAGGTGGAGACAACTCTCATTGCCTATGGTTCACAAGGGAGAGAACTTACCTTGAATCAGTAAAGGGAAGTAACTCACCTTGCCTGTGGATCATTCCCCCATGCATAATTCTGGCAACAAAACATCTCCCTTCATCATTGACCTTCAGTGTTATGCCCTGAAAGTTTAAAATTATCAAGTGATTATTACATCAACACAAGCCAAATTGACAAAATAAATGTCTCACAGTTTCCTAATCAAATACCAGAAAACTAAACATCTAGGAACAAAAACTCAAGTTTCTTTCCAAGGCAAACTAGAAAAAAATGTTACTGTAAAAAACAAAAATAATTGCTTTTAGAGCTATATTATAGTTGTATTCAACATAGGAACAACTCCTTATCTCGTTCTGTTGTAAGTGAAGTACATGTCAGCCTGGTTAATTTACAAACTTTCTAATCTAAAAAGTTACATAACACCAGATTTTTTCTCATCATCATGTCAGTGATGGATTGACTTTAGTAACATAAAAAAAGTTAGGTGCCCTGTAATTTCTCTTCATGAGTATATACCAAAGTTAATTGGGAAATGTTTTATCCCCATTTTCCCTTTTTGTAGACATTTGCTGCAGATCTGAAGCTGCTTAGCAGCCTGTGTGCAGTGTGACACAAAGCCATGAATGCGATTGGTAGTTCTACTCCGCAGTCATTAAGAAGCTTTCAAGACAAACTTCGAGTCCTCAGGTCCCTTTTGTCACTAAATGCCCACAGACAGATGAAGACAGAAAACTAAAGACCTTTCAATCTGAACCTCCATTAAATGTTGGTACATCAATTTAATCAGAGTCTACTCTAGTTGAACCACACAGGAAAGTAGGCAAACACGTTAAGTCTGCCTTCCTAGATATGAAACAGTAAAAACACTGTAATCAAAATATTTAACCAATTTTTCCACAATGAATGTAAATGTTTTAAGAGACATTTTCTAAAACCCATCAGAACCTGCATTTAAATGAAACTTGGCTCTAATAAGTTCTATTACTCTGGTTCGGAGATGTTCTGATGGATGTCAGAATGGAAATGTTGGTATATTTTCAGACACCTGTGCATATCTGTAGAGGAAGTGATCTCTGTATAATAAGGCAATTTGTCCCCACGAATAGATTAATCTATATCAAGAAGTTAATAACTTTCAATACATCGTATTTTCATGTAGACCCCCAGCTGGTGTAGACTATATAGACGATAAAAGCTATATCATGCCGAGATTGGTGATAAATGTCTATATTCCCCTACTAACAGTTCTATATAACAATCTTGAATACAGCATCTGGAAATCATTATCTCGTGTCCCAGCTGTGGAATATTAAAAGCATGTCTTCATACACGAACCATCTATTGATTTGATGGTCTGTTTAGGGTGAAGGATATATTCTGCATTTCCGCAAGTCTGGACTGATGTTAGTTTTACAATTCCACTAACATAACGTGATGCAGTTTAACAAGGAAATCCCTCTCAAGACACAGTAATACTGACTCTGAGCAAACAAGACAATGTCTTGTTCACTTAATAACCAGTCAGGCAAAGTAACAAGAAGTACAACCTATAACCATCCTATGGTTTGTGAGAATGGGGACCAAACTTTCCACTCTATAGGCAGCAGACAAACGCTTAGTCTCTGAATTTATATTTTGATTGCAACAAATGAACCAATCTAAATTGAAAAGGAGCCTTATAGAGTTCTAAACCTAAGGAAAACTAGACTTGATTCATTTTGGGTTTCAGCATAACAGGGAAGGCTTGGCAGTAGGGAGAATAATGTGGTTCAAAGGCTGTGAGACAGACTATCTGGGAAGATGCTCCGTCTTTTACTGGCACTAACAGCAGAACAGATTTTTATTATTGATTTTTAAAACTATTTGAATTACTGATAAGAAATATGTGCTGGTAATTTCAAATGGAATTCATGGGAATAAAAACACAGAAAAATTATTAGAATGTTTTTTTTCTCCAAATTATTCATATTCCTTTTGGTAGAATAGAAGAAAAAAGTACATTACCAACATGATTACTTTATCAGCATTGAAAGATGAGCCACAGAATATCAGTAAGTCCAGACTTACAAGTTCCTCATCTGTACCAAAGTCTCATCGAGAATGTGATTACCTTGTCATAATGTTATTTGGCGAAATCATACAAAGTAGAGAAAGCCAACATAGATGCATATCTGCTCAGATTCTCCGATCACAATGACGGCCTAATTTGTCTTGTATGGCCTGCATTACGGCCCTGTCCGACTGCAGAGCACAGACCATTACTGGTGCCAGTACCAGACCAAAACTTGGAATTGTGGCTTGGAGCATCAACTCAGACAATTATTAGATTTATCCATCATCAGATATTCTCCTAATTATCCCACAAATGACAATATTCCTGGCATAAGAATAAGCTTGTCAATACTGAGTCATCAAAGGACCAATTCGTGTTCCACAAGAGCCATAATTATCTGCCTAGATTTCCTCGGTATTCTGAATATTCCACAGCACCCCTTAGGCTGGGAACAAGCTCAGTACGAACGGCCACTAAATGAATCAGTTTGAAATCTGATGTTTCACAATGTTATTAAGCTCCATCCTTCACTGTGCACACCCAGTAATCATTCCTCCATAACAGATGGTTAAATCACTTTGCACATTCATATCAAATCATTCAAAATTCATGTGAAAACTTTTTGACAGTTAAAATGTGCTTGTCATTGATTAAATCCTCTTTTTAGTATTTTAAATATAAATATTCTTTCATTTCATGATTGATATCATTCACTTTATAATTGCTGGCTTGTTGTAACAATGTCAATTAGAGTAAATTAACAAAGTCTGCTACTGTCAGCTTGTTAGAAAACGGTAATGGCGTCTGAAAAGTGATGTTCAGTTATCTCGGTGCTGTATCTGTGTCCAAATGAGTGAGTGAGTGAATGAGTGAGTGTCATACTTCTGTACTTCCATGTGCCTAGTTCTGAGACAGAAATCTGTTAGGTACTGTCGCATGACAAAGTAGAAGCAATGTGTTAATGTGAAATATTGTGAATATATCTGCTACCAGCAATCTTCTTGTACGTGAAAGTTAAAACATGACTCAAATATATACCTGAAGCTATGAACATCCTCAACAGAGTGAGTGTCAAAACTGGTAAGGAGAATGGAACCAGTACAAGCCAAATTCATATGTAAACACCCATTGTGAAGCAACATAATCCTTGGTGCTTATCTGTGTCCACCTGACTGAGTGAGTGAGTGAGCTATCGAGAGTGAGTGAGTGAGTGAAATGAGTGAATAAGTGGATTAAGTGAGTGTGTATAGTTCTATGCTGCAGTCAGCAATATTCCAGCTATGTGGCGACGGTCTTTAAATAAACGAGTCTGGACCAGACAATCCAGTGATCAACAGTATGAGCATCGATCTGTGCATTTGGGAACCGATGACATGTGTCAACCAAGTCAGCAAGCCTGACCATCTAATCCCGTTAGTTGCCTCTTACGACAAACACAGTCGTGCTTTATGGCAAGCATGGGTTGCTGAAGGCCTATTCTACCCCGGGACCTTCACAGGTCTAAGTGAATGTGAATACATGGATTTAGTGGGTGAGTGAGTTGAGTGAATGAGTGAATGAATGATCATAAGCGTCATGAGTTTTTCAGTGAATGACAGCAAGTATATGGAAGGATCTCAAGTAAGTTAGTAGGAGAGAGAATAAGTGGGTAAATGTTTTAACAGGTAATAGTTGGGTAAGTCAGTGCATTTGTATTGGGATTTATTTTGACTGGGTGAGTGACAAGTGGGTAAGTATAAAGTGAGTGAGTGAGGGAGGGAGCTGAACTTTTTCTCACCCCTGTCTTAGTAACATATGCTGATGTCAATGCAACACTATTGTCACCATGACTACCGTTCTCACATATTTACCACTCTACATCACTAAGCTTATTTACCTAAGCCCAGACACCGTCGGTGATGTAAATCAGTTTACCGATTTCACGTTAACAAGCGTCACGACAAGAAGCTGAGGCTAAGTCTTGGTCAAATCTCACCCTGAAGGCCACTGTGACATGCAACACATGCCTCGCCCACTGATATGATTATCAGGTTAGAATACCAACATGCAGCTCTCAACCTTCTCTCCAGTCCATTCTTATTAGCAATCAATTATACTTCCCTCCCACTGAGGACATCCGGTGATGTCGACATCAAAAGGAATTTCTAGTTGTAAGTCAGATAATAACACAGGATAGCAGGAAATATTAAGGAAGAGTTTTCTTTTTCAGATATATCTAATCAATCAGCATATTAATGTTTTTCTGGTACAACTTTTTTATATTGACTAACAAATTAGACAAACTGCTGATCAAACAAACAGGGTTCTGAGCAACCACCCCTGAAAAGAGATCATTAAAACGTCAGAATAATATTGCTATTAAAAAGAAAATTGCACTCTGTTGCAGATGCCTTGTCAAAGACACAGTCACACTTAATCTTAATCAGATCTTAATTTTCCATACTAAATTATCTTTAATCAATAAACATGGCCTCTAATGCAGTGAGCTGGGTGTAATGACATTTTGAACAGTATCTCAACTTGAACACTTGTGTCAGAATCATGAGTGAGTAAAGTCTGGTGATGTCAGCTTTATAGGCTTTACAAACATGGTAGCATCTCTGTAAGTGAGTGAGTGGATTTAGTTCAGTTTTATGTAGAACTCTGTCTAAGTAAAATGTACTATTCGCTCCGCTCCTCTACTGGATTTAACGAACCCTACCAGGAGGTCACATCGTAATTGAAAGTAAAACGCAAAAGTGAACATGCACACATACCTTTTGAACTTTTACCTTGAAAAGATTTGTACCCAAATGATTCCAAATGATTTGATTGGATGGTCATGGGTCACTCAAATGCTACCTGACGCAACCTCCTATTAGGGTTTGTTAGACTCAGTAGTGGAGCATAATGAATAATACTGAGATTAAGTGAAAGTAGAGGAGCGTAATGAATACAGAGACTAGGTTTACTTTGACTACTGTAGAACTCAGCAATTATCTAGCTATATGGCAGTAGTCTGCTAATAATCAAGTATGCAACACACAATTCAGTGAATGAGCATAGATCTGATGACATGTCAACGAAGTCAGCAAATGTGACCACCTGATTCCGTTAGTTGCCTCTTACGACAAGCATATACTGAAGATCAATTCTGATCTAATTCCCATTTGGATCTTCATGGGTGAGTGAGTGTCTGTGATTTGAGTAAATTTGGGGTTACTATCACCTATGAAGTGAGAGAGATATCTGAAATAAATGCTTAAACTGCTGGTCTATAAGTTCTGATCCACGAAACGTCTGTAGCACTATGAGAATGGTAAGTCTAAGGTACTGGAACCTATTCTGTAATGGAATCTCTACAAGGACAACAACAAGGTACCGGGAGCTATTCCCGTCCTGGGATCTCCAGGTACAAACATCAGGTACTGGGACCTCTTCTGTTCTGGGATCTCTAACAAGGATAGGCACAGGGTCTTGGGACCTACTCTGTTCTGGAATCTCTACAAGAACAAGCATGAGGTACTGCGACCTACTCTGTTCTGGGCTCTCTACAAGGACAAGGACCTATTCTGCAATAGGACTCCCCAAAGAGAAGCATGGGACAAGTTACTGGGACCTAGCTAGGATATAATGTACTATGGACATACTGAACAATGAAGAAAAATGACCTACCATTGGTTCATCAGTATTTTTCTGGAACTGCACAAGGCGGACACGCGTCAAGTTGTCCATGTCGATGCTGTTCTCTGTAAGTTCAGGCTCAGTGTCTCCGTTCAGGTATGGCGGCTGTGGCGGTGGTGTAGCCCGCACAGCATCTTCACTGTATACTTCATGGGCTACAACATCGTGCGCTTGGAGGAGCGCCTGAAATAAGACACAGCACTCTGTATTCCAACATCAGTTTCCATGGCAACATGCTGTGCAATCATTAGTTTAACCACATAAATAATGATTAATTGTTGAAGTTTCCTTCAACAGATAAAATAACGAGGACACTGTAGTGAAAATTTATTGAAAAAGTTCAGAAGAAAAAGTGTTTTAAACAGTGTCTGAATTCATGGAGTTTCAGAAAAAAAAACCCCCAAAACAGGAGACTGGATGAACTTTCAAAAACACTGTGTTGTTCATTGAGTCGGAAAGTTCAAATAGAATCAGACAATTTTTGCCAACACGCACTACATCGACCACTGAACAAAAAACCTTGAAAAGAATGACAATAAAATGATGAAAATACAGTATAGTTGCTGCAGAATGCAGAAACTACTTCCTACAAACCTACCTACAAGTGTGCGAGTTCCCTCTTGTCAGACAGACACATAGCCGTCTCTTGCTCATCTCACACTGCTAACAAGCTTATAGCCTGATCAACCCTGATACTAAGGTTGGGACACGAATAATTGATTTTAGCTGATAGAGCATGGACCATTTAATCAGGAAAATACCCATAGTTCCCCTCAATACCTCAATCCAGCACTTCTGTCGACTTGGGAAGTTGGGAAATGTAGTCTGCAGATTCATGCATTCACAGAAGTATTGATGAGGCGTGTTCCTTCTCTAGGAGCTAGCAGACACTCCCGTGTAAATATCGCGCATTAATCATTGATTTCTGCATGAAATGGCTGACATTTGTTTTAGCAGAAACAATTATCAGCAAATATGAAGTATTACTGCACAACGACTCAGTCCAGTGTAATCAGTTGTTATGGAAATGTAATATATCATTCAGTAGTAGTCTTCAGGTGAAGGGTATGAACATTGCTGTTAGTTGATGTTTACAATAAAACAATAGGAAAACGTCACTTTTAAACATCAATAAATACATCAGTGTGAAGGGCTAATGTAGATGTGTTGATTTATTCACTTTTCAGACACGTTTGGTTGTGTAGCCCCCCAAAAATTCCAGCTCCTGTAATTTGAAACACAAATCTTCTGATCTGAGATTAAACACCTTTTTTTTAATCCTTAAAATCATTAATTCTGTCAGCAAGCTGCAAGGTATGGGTGACATCTTGTGGGATGACTCCACAACCTGATACACTAACAAAGTAAGGACAACTCCACAACCTGATACACTAAGAAAGTAAGGACAACTCCACGTCCTGATAGATTGACAAAGTAAGGATGACTCCACAACCTGATACACTAAGAAAGTAAGGACAACTCCACGTCCTGATACATTGACAAAGTAAGGATGTCATCTGTGGGATGTCTCCACCTCCTGATACACTGACAAAGTAAGGATGACTCCGCGTCCTGATACACTGACAAAGTAAGGATGACTCCACAACCTGATACACTAAGAAAGTAAGGATGACTCCACAACCTGATACATTGACAAGGTAAGGATGTCATCTGTGGGATGTCTCCACCTCCTGATACACTGACAAAGTAAGGATGACTCCGCGTCCTGATACACTGACAAAGTAAGGATGACTCCACATCCTGATATGCTGACAAAGTAAGGATGACTCCACAACCTGATACATTGACAAGGTAAGGATGTCATCTGTGGGATGACTCCACATCCTGATATGCTGACAAAGTAAGGATGACTCCACATCCTGATACATTGACAAAGTAAGGATGTCATCTGTGGGATGTCTCCACATCCTGATATGCTGACAAAGTAAGGATGACTCCACATCCTGATACATTGACAAAGTAAGGATGTCATCTGTGGGATGACTCCACATCCTGATATGCTGACAAAGTGAGGATGACTCCACATCCTGATACATTGACAAAGTAAGGATGTCATCTGTGGGATGTCTCCACGTCCTGATACACTGACAAAGTAAGGATGTCATCTGAGGGATGACTCCACATCCTGATACATTGACAAAGTAAGGATGTCATCTGTGGGATGTCTCCACGTCCTGATACACTGACAAAGTAAGGATGTCATCTGTGGGATGTCTCCACATCCTGATACATTGACAAAGTAAGGATGTCATCTGTGGGATGACTCCACATCCTGATATGCTGACAAAGTAAGGATGACTCCACATCCTGATACATTGACAAAGTAAGGATGTCATCTGTGGGATGACTCTCCACGTCCTGATACACTGACAAGGTTAGGATGTCACCTGTGGGATGACTCCACATCCTGATATACTGACAAAGTAAGGATGTCATCTGTGGGATGACTCCACAACTTTGGTTTGTGTTGTGGGGTTTGTCATGCATTGACCTACAGAGAACCAAGAAGGGACACATGAGTATTCCTCCATAATTATCAGAACGGCCATCTTGCCACCAAGAACGAAGAAGTAATTACCGGCCTGCTTGTCTGGGATGACAGCCCTTCACTTGCACTAAAGAGGCCATCAATGTAAAAACAGTCATTAACTGAGGCAACTAACAACTGGACAATCCATTAGCCTCATTTCAACCTGAGCCTAAATATAGTATGTATTTCAAGGCCCTGCAACCACAAGGACATGTCACATCTATGACGGAATTTAGTCAATATTACAGTAGAGGAATACTCATCAGATGATCTTACAGCATAGGAGTAAAATACGATGGTCTTACATGTCATACTTACTGTCAAAAGTCAATGAATTACCGTCATCACAGAGCTAAGTGTCATCAAGTAAGCAGTAAATGATTACGATGGACTGTCATCAGTCAGTCTTACAGCAAAGACGTTACGGTGCTCTCAGAGTTTTGACTGGATTAGTCAAGGTTGTTGTAAAAGGCCTCACAATGATCTCTCAGCTACGACTGGGACAATCAAGGTTACCTAAAGGAGCTATGATTATCTTTGAGCTGAGTGTCATCAGTCAATGTTATAACAATGGAGTTACGATGATCTCCGACTGGGACACTCAAGGTTACCTAAAGGAGTTAAATGGTCCTAAAGGAGTTACGATGAGCGTCATCTGTCAGTGTTACAATATGGGAGTTTTGAGCTACAACAATCTTAAGTTACAGCGTAATACCATTATGATCCAAGATCAAGATCCAAGATCAAGATCCAAGATCAAGATCCAAGATCAAGATCCAAGATCAAGATCCAAGATCTGAAGGAGATGTGATGATATCATCACCTTAGTCTATATTTTCAATACAAGTCAATACTACAGCATGATCTTTGAAATGCCTACCCGACAACTTTCCAAAGTCTTGGTGCTTAGATCCCATTGCGATGATAGTTCTGATAACCTGCCGACAACAGCTGTATGGTATTGGTTAGTCCCCCGAAAAATGCCATTCATATTTCATACCAAATATTTACTATTCTCACTTGCCATGACAATGTTTCAAGTATTTCTAAAACTCCAAATAAGGAAATGGTTGTGACTGGTTATTAGAAATAAGAATGCTACTTTTCGCCTAAAGAGGTCACCCTTCTCTGATAGTTTTGACAGTCAACAGGTAATAACATGCCAACTGGAAGATGACAGTGGTGACATGCTATTTCACGTATCCCGTCACTGCGACAGTGAGGCAGAAACATGACACTGTATCCCTTATCTTGGTGCTTATTACTAGAAATTTATAGATTTTAACCATGATTTCCGTCTATTTAACACAAGAACCACGTTATATACAAACATGGATAATGAACATTGTGTAAGTTTTTGACAATGGGAGTCAGTCAATGACAGTGTTGGGTGGGGAAAAGATTGAGAGTGGGCTGGTAGGTAGGTGGTAGTTGAGTGAGTGAGTATGGTTTTAAGCCACTTTCAGAAATATCCCAGTAATATAACAGAGTGCACACCAGAAATGGGCTTGACAAATTGCACCTATGTAGGGAAACAAACCTGGGTCTTCAGCATGACAAACGAACACTTGAATCACTAGACTACACCACCATAACTAGTGGAGTAGGAAAGTGAGTTGATGACTGAATGATTTAGTGAGTGAGCATGTGTATTGATACATGTCAGCTTTAGCAAATGATCAAGCAATGATCACAACAAACAGGTTTCACCCAATTTAACCAGTTGAGGAGTCAAATCCTCCATAATACAACCAAACTCTGAAACTACTGGACTAGACTAACTAATGCATAAATGGAACTGTAAACTGATGAGACAAGATTCAAATCTAAGCCCTGCAGGAGCTCCCTCAGCAACGCAAGATGAAACCAAATAAAGTATTCCATATTCTGAAAGTCGGGCTACCAAATTCTGTGTGTTTATTCTGACATTACTGCTTCATCTCATGGTCTGACTGATGCCTGCTTACATATCTAAAGATGCCTGTAATTCTAACAAGATTTATGACATTCCCGGGTTCAAAGGCAATACACAACCAAAATCAATGACCGCATATAGCCTATTGGCAGGCAAGGCTATGTTATTCTTGAGGAATGGCCAAGGGATGAAAGCTGTACTTGTTGAGGAAAATATTGAGTTGGTGAACATGCCCAAGTTAAAAGCCTGGTATGTGGTATGTCCACTGTTTGGCTATGATAGACTGGAAGGGAGTGAGGTCATTGCGAGCCTTCCTCATCTGCAGTAGGAAGCAGTCTCACCAATTTTGCCATCGATGCTGCGAAGACCCGAAGTGACATCCAACAAATCTGTCTGCAGAATGTTTCAAAATCTGTAAGCGATCATTCTCAGAGACCCAAAGATTTCCAATAGTATTCTCCCAGAATTTGGCCTGTAAAAGGTTTCTTAATGGCATTGAAGAAATGTTCTAAAGCTTCACAATATTAAATACATTTGAGAATGTTATTGGATTGGGGACGAGGTAACACCATCCACAGGTTTCCTTAACCAATTAGGAGGTATTGGTTTGCCAATGTGACTCATATACTGAAATAACTGTCACATTTTCTCTCCTGGAGCAGCTGAGTGATCTTCCAACAATCATAATGTAACACGATATTTTAGGATGAGACAGAATCGGTTAGTGAATTCTTGAAGCATTGCCTGAATTTGACGGACTTCAAAGTTAAAAAAATGCAATATTGTCCTGGATGATTTGTCTGCATGAGAGGATCAAAGTGGGAGTGCAACGAAGGGTTAAGAAGTTTTTCAATATTTTCAATTGCAAGCCAGGATGCCAGCTAGATGGAACTGAACTGACATGGTGTGAGTGAGTGAGTGAGTGAGTGTGTGAGTGAGTTACATTTTACACCTATCTTAGCAATACTGAAGTAATATCACGGTGGAGAACAGCAGAAAGGGACATTACACAATGCACCTATGTGGGGAATAGAACTAGGGTCTTCAAGTGAGCGCTTCAACAACGAGGCTACCCAAATGCCCCGAACTGATACAGATCAAAGTGAGTGAGTGATATATAGTGATAAATGCCCTGAACTGATACAGATCAAAGTGAGTGAGTGATATATATTCCAAGCCGCTTTGAGCAATATTTCTGTTATATCCTGGTGTGTTAGGTCATGTGCGAGAAAGTTTCAGGTCTTGCAATAGGGATGATGGTGTAACCTAATGAGTATAAAGCATCTGATTTCAGTTTGATTCCCCGTATGAGTTCAATTTGTGAAGCCCCATGTCTTATTTCCCCTTCTGTGATATTGCTGGAATATTGCTTAAAAAAAACAACGAAACTCTTTTCAACTTCTCTCCCTTCTCATCAGTAACTAATCAATAAAAACCTAACAAACAGTTCAACAGAAAAATGTCACATCGATTCTTCAAGATATTTCCCCTTGTTTACAAATTACAAGCTTTGCAAATGAATTTAGTATTTTCTATTGACATTCATTCCATTTGAACCGATATTGACCATCAAAGACCCATAATCCACAGCAGGAAGTCAAGGATGGGATTCCTTGTGCCATCCAGTGACACATGTCGTATCCTTGCAATCTGCAACAAAGCAAGCACTACATTCTCAGCCAATCAATGACAGCTGCGTGTGTGACCTGTTTGCCCCTATACCTGACTGAGCAATGGGAGAAGGACTGATCCCAACCAGAATCAATAGGCATCAAGGGATTTCACACAGAATTCACCAAATTTATGTCATCTTTCAATTTTTCTAACAGGAAATCTCCTTGACCCTTAAAATTACATGCCACCTGATCCTATCTTCTTAAAGATAATGTTTTCATCTCACACATTCATGGATATTTGTTTGCCCTTCAGGCTTATTTTTGCAAATAGATTGAAAATTACAGGATCACACGAAGAGTCTAACTGCAGATTTGGGTTTATGTCTTGTGTAGAGTTGTTTCACCTGTACCAAATCAGAGAACAAGTCAGAAAGGGCATCAACACTGTACCCTTGTGAAGGTTCTAATCCCAATTCTTGAACCAATCCTTCAGTTGACAGGAAACAAATCAAAAAGGGACATAAACTTTCTACCCATGTGACGGCTTTCTACCCACATGACGGTGCTCAAACCAATGAATTAGGCACCGATGAAAAAAGGTCTGCAACAATGTACCCATGAGAAAGTTTTAAGCCAAGTAGTCCAGCCAATCTTTCAGTTGACAGCAGGAAACAATTCAAAAAGGGACATTAATTTTCTACCCATGTGATGGTTCTGACCCCGGTGTTCAAACCAATGCTTAGGTGCCAGCGGAAACAAGTAAGAAAAGGCTTTCCACAATGTACAAATACAAAGGCTCTGACCCAGGTCCTCAAACCAATGCTTTAGACATCTGTGGAAACAAGTCAGAAAAGGCCTTCTACAATGTACAAATACAAAGATTCTGACCCCAGTGTTCAAACCAATGCTTTAGGCATCTGCAGAAAAAAATTGGAAAAAGGCCTTCCATATCGTAATCACATGATGGTTCAGACCCAGGTAGGCAAGCCAATGTTCTATCTACCACTAGGAACCAAGTCAGAAACCGACATCAACAATACACCCACAAGAAGCCTCTAACCCAGGTCCTCAAACCAATGCTTTAGCTACCAAACATGGTTTTCTGGAGACCAGTTTGAAGGTAAAAGTGGGTGAAGTTAATCAAGGTTGACTGCTGAAAGTGGTCCTAACCACTCTGACATGACTGTAGCATGAGCAGACTTTACTCTGCCAAGTGACTTTGTTCAAACATGAATCTGTTCTTTAAGTGGCATATGGGTCACAAGAAGGTGGAGATGTTATTGTGATTGTTAAGGAGATGTTATTGTGATTGTTAAGGAGATGTTATTGTGATTGTTAACATTCTACCTTATCAAGAGCAGCTAGGTTTCCATATATCCAAAGCTGAAAATGTAAGTCAAGCGCACACTGATGAGCGAGCGAGGGAGGAGGCAAACGCACACACATATTTGTATGTATAGATATACATATTTCATATGAGCTTCTCACATTCTACTCATGTTTGGAATTGAACCTCAGTGTGACGAGCGAATGCTTTAAGCTCTAAGCTAACCCACTGCCCCTTATACAGACATTTCCATATGTACATCTTCATGGCGTAAATTTTACTCAATATTTTGGTGTAAAAATAAACCAAATGCTCCTCATCAACAAAATATTTCAATGTTATACAGTTCAGTCCAGTACATGTTGCAAGCCCTCCTTCAGACAGCCCTGCTTCAGACAGCCCTGTTTCAGACGGCCCTCCTTCAGACAGCCCTGTTTCAGACAACCCTGTTTCAGACAGCCCTGCTTCTACTCACTCAACTGACTTCAAAGTGAAATTGGATGGGCAGATGCTCAACTGGGAATGCCGGCATCAACTCCGTACATGGGCATCCAGCTCCAAACACTTCATTAAATCTAATTCTGATTCACACTGACTCAGAACGTTCACCCACACTGATCTTGACACAAACAAACAGCATTAGTTCATCTTGTCAAAATCACTGTTAATATTGCCAATCTTTTTACACAACTTGGAGCATTTTCAAAGACAACCATCTCATCACATTTTCATGAAGATTCGCTGAGACACCCAAATGTTGTTGTGTGACTCGATAAAAACGTGTCTGATTATTTTACAAATATTTTCACTCTAGATGGCAGGCGATGAAGGCTCCAAGAGTGACGCAAAGAGGATGAATCGATACCTCGTAGATATACCATCTCATGCCAATGGGCTCTTATCAACAAGCACTGTAACCAGCAGTGAGACCTTCATTGCAGTGGCACTGATGACAGTATGACAGTAATGAAGCTACCAAAATCTCCATGCAAACACAATTAACAAGTTAAAAGTACTAATTACCTGAAAACTAATTAAAGGCGAAGTGCTCTCTCCATTCCTTGCATGAGCAATGTCGTCCTCGCACAACCTCCTCGTGGTACCCAACATACAAAATCAATGTTGATACAGCCTTTTAGCAGTCCGCCACAGATCGATCGTGATTACTTTTGAAAGCATGAGGCATTTAATGTTCAACATCCGACACAGCAAGTCATAAGGCTCCGGAAGAAAAAACAACATAATAGCAGACAAATGTTATTTGTGCGCTAAACAGTTCATTTATTGTTCAAGACATGATATTTTCCTCCCAAATTAGCCCAATCTGAAATGTAAAGGATCCCTGGTAATGACTTCGAGAAGAAATGCTGTTGACCTAAAGACTCAATACGACATATTGGGCCAGCAAATAATACAGTTGATCAGAACAAAGAAAACGTTTGCAATTTTTCTTATAAAATCAAAACTAATATTAGAAGAGAGCTTTCCTCTTCTTCAAAAAGTCAGTCGGAAAGATTGGCAAGAGATGAGGCCCATATAAAGCCTTTCTAATCAATAAAATATTCACTGTTAATCCTTTCCCCAAATATAAGAAAAAACGTCTTTCCATGTGAAAACATGGTTCTCATTGGTCTCTTATTAAAACATGATTGATTATATTGACATTTTCAGAAATATACACAAAAGACATCAGGAGGTGACAGATCCAACTGACATGGAGAAATATGACACAGGAGTTAGACTGCTTGTACCCCATTTTACGCTCATTGCCACTGGACACTGTGTTCATCTTGTTCTTGACAGAGTATAGGCAAATAAAGCAGTATGGACCAGGTAAAACGCTCTATATGAAGTATTGACACATGGATAGTTATTGAAAAGATTAAAGAATTGTATTGACAAGTGTCTCACTCCGGACGTAACAGTACCAATTAAGCAAATATTACAAGGGTATCTATGCTTATCTATGCAAGGGTCTCACATACATTAAGAATATCTTGTGATTGGGCCAGTAATGCATTTAATGCCCCATTCTCTGTCTATTTCTTTCTTTTACCCTTTCTCTCCCTCCCTGATGCATGCACTCGTGCACACATGCACCCACCCACACACACACTGCATAGTGCAGAAGAGCTTTTCTTTTTACAGTCTGCCTGCAAACCAGAGTGAGTTGTATGTTAAGTTTCATAGAGGAAATATCCAGGTATATTCTAGTGTGCCCCTGAAACAATCACTACCCTGGTTTTCAGGTAATGCCCTACTTCTTGAAAACTTGAAAATCTTTTAAAAAATACAATACCAACATAATCTACACTGATCAATACAAATTTCAGCAAGAGTGAGTGAGTGAGTAAGCGAGTTGAGTTTTATGCCACTTTTATTGCAATATTCAGGCAATATCACGGTAGGGGACACCAGAAATGGGCTTCACACATTGTGCCCATGTAGAGAATGGAATCCAGGCCTTTTGTGTGACGAGCAAACACTTTAACCACTATCCCACCGCCCGTTTCAATAAGAAAAATTCAACAATTTGGGGGAAAGGACTGCAGACAATAAACTGACAAACAGACAAAAAAAGGGAGATAAAAATTGAAAATTGTGTCTATATTCTGTTTGAGAAAACTTGGTGGGTTGAAAATGAAAAAAAATGATTTATTTGCTGTTTTTTTATGTAGTCATCAATATTACAGTCACATGAAGTGGCCTGTAAATAATCGTGATTCATATCAAGAACGACAGCCATTACCATCTGAACACAGTGACACGCTATCAACCAAGCCCTTGACAACCAGACCCATTTAATCGCCTCCTACAACCAGCATCTGTTGCTGAGAACCGATTCCATATTGGCATTGGTGCAGAAAATATGGTGTGAGATCCATGGAACTTACTTCAGATCTTGATTGCTAAAGAACAAGCAATTACTCAGACCTTTAACTGGATTTCCAAAACAGGATTGGAATCAAAACATTTCCATAACATCCTGGTTGATGTTGAACACTGTAATCAAAGACAGAAATATGGCCGGGGATTTCACATTGGAAACATAGCCAGGAAATGAAGCAGCATAAAGACAATGTTACCTACGCAGTTCTGATGGTAAGACTACACTATACCGGTTACCTCCTGCCATCTCTCAAAGCGAGTCTACTTTTGGCTAGGGTTAGGGTTAGGGTTAGCGTTAGGGCTAGGTTGACATGAAACAAAACAATATGGCTGTTAGGCATAAGGTATTCTGTAGGTGTAGCACTCTTGACATTTCTTGATAAATGTTTTTCCTTAGACAGATGACGACCAGTCATAAACAACCAACATGACAGACATTCTGTAGGCAATGATGAGGGTATTCTCAATAATGGTGACAGACACTGTGCAGGCAGCGATGAAGGTAGTCTCAATAATGGCGACAAACACTGTGTAGGCAGCGATGAAGGTAGTTTCAATAATGGTGACAGACATTGTGTAGGCAGCGATGAAGGTAGTTTCAATAATGGTGACAGACATTGTGTAGGCAGCGATGAAGGTAGTCTCAATAATGGTGACAGACACTTTGTAGGCAGCGATGAAGGTAGTCTCAATAATGGTGACATTGTGTAGGCAGCGATGAAGGTAGTCTCAATAATGGTGACAGACACTTTGTAGGCAGCGATGAAGGTAGTTTCAATAATGGTGACAGACATTGTGTAGGCAGCGATGAAGGTAGTTTCAATAATGGTGACAGACATTGTGTAGGCAGCGATGAAGGTAGTCTCAATAATGGTGACAGACACTTTGTAGGCAGCGATGAAGGTAGTCTCAATAATGGTGACAGACACTTTGTAGGCAGCGATGAAGGTAGTCTCAATAATGGTGACATTGTGTAGGCAGCGATGAAGGTAGTCTCAATAATGGTGACAGATACTGTGTAGGCAGCGATGAAGGTAGTCTCAATAATGGTGACAGACACTTTGTAGGCAGCGATGAAGGTAGTTTCAATAATGGTGACAGATACTGTGTAGGCAGCGATGAAGGTAGTCTCAATAATGGTGACAGACACTTTGTAGGCAGCGATGAAGGTAGTTTCAATAATGGTGACAGACATTTATGAAAAGCCTGCATCCATGCACTTGTGAATGCTCAAGGCGCTTCTGATGCACTAGAGGGTTAATAGTGAGAAGCCATATGACTTATCCCACCAGGTACCCATACACTGCTGGCTTAACCGATACAGTTTTGAATAAACTCACTTGCCTAAAATGAGACCAAATGTTGCGTGTGCTATGTTGTGTGGCAGGACCAAAGCCCTTAAAACTCTAGATGTCAAGCTGCCAAACATGGTCACTCATTAAGGACTCTTCTAGGGACAAATGCTGCATAACTTCAACTGACTTGTATTGGCTCTATGCAAAAGACTAGACCCTATAACCATCTCTTCAGGTAGACAGTATTGTCCAGAGGACTACTGTCATGACAAACTCTAACCGGCCACTAATTTTAGTTGGTACATTTTTAGTTGGTAAGTGGTCAGGACAATAGGTGCATCCAGAGGTGTAGATCAGGGGTGCGACCCCGGTTTTGTCCTGAAAGTTTATCAAATGGCCATTGAAACTCCTGCCCCTCCCCTCTGTCTCAAAAAGCTGTATCTGCCCCTGAGGTCCAAAACATCTAACAGTTACTTAAAGTCAAGTTTGAATTCTTCAGATGAAGTCCAAATTGTTTCCATGGAAATCCAGAAAAATAATGCCAAAAGTTTGTAAACAGCAAAGTCAACACCTTAGGATTTGTCTGATATATTTGTACCAGTCTGTGTTGAAAAATATTGATCAGGTTTTAAGTTATGCTCTAACAAACAAAATGATGCCAGATGGACGGACATACAGATGGACAAGGCACTGAGTGTATCCTCGGGATAATAAGGAAAACTGTTCTTCAGTTGACAAAGGAACTGTGACAGAAACTCAACATGTATTTGGATGTTCACTCAGCACAAGAGTTTACACTTGTCTCGACAGAAAAGTTTTAGTGAAACTTTGGCAGTAAATTTATCAATTGTCAACATTTACCTTTGACCACTACTTCAAAATTATTCCTACATCTAGCTACCTACAGATAATTTTATATCATTTATTCATATTTCTGAGTAAAAGAGGCCTAAACTCATTTCTCGTTTCCTTATTTCATTAAATGAACCATTTAACGCCAGGCCATGCTTGGGATATTCAATACACGAGGCTTTCAACAAAGGAGCAGAATATTACAGAATTATGGGTTTGTAGCAATATTCCTGTGTTATGCGCAGAAACTCCCTAAATAAGGTGGTCATACTGCACCTGCAATTGAGTGTACCATGACGAGAAAACACTTTCATCACAAACCTGAAACCTCGTAAACTGTCATGGTTACCAAATATCAAGTAATCAGCACAACTCTCGACAAACCCATTATTTCCTGAATAAATATTCTTTACATCAAATGGGAAATAATATTCCAAGATTTGCAGTAATATCTGCAAACATTGACCAATATACACAGCCTAGCATACTTAAGTCGACAGCTCAATGACAAAAGTCCTTTCATAAAATCGTACTATGAATATGACTGTTATACTATTAAATCATTATACATAGAGACAGACAGAAATTTCATCAACATGGTGAAACTGCCAAGATGAGAACCGTTACCATGGTAAGTGTTCTTGGCTGATTGCAAGGATGGTATTGTGAAGAGACACTGGTGCTATTGATGCCAGCATAAAGGGTATATATCCTGCCTAGTTGATACGACCTTCAGACAGTATTTATTACCATCAGGCTGAGGAATATGGCCCAATTGGCACCATAAAAAAGTGGCCTTCACAAAAAACCTTTTCACAACTGAAATTACACAATTCCTCTTATCCCGGATACCTATTAAGTCTGTTCAGATTTTATCAAGGAAACATGTATTCAAGCGATTCCACAACTCCTGGAGCTTGCTTTCAACTTGATAGGAAGCAAGTTTTGGTGAATTGCAACGGTTATTGAATTTCCTCCTCAATTGCAAGGAAATGAGTTCAATAACACAAGTCTTTGCAGATCTCCACAGGGAAACTAGATCCACAGTACCACCTGAACACCCTTTGTTCCCAGGCTTTGGAACGGAGATTGGGGTGAATTAATCATACACACATACGTATATATGTAATAATGGCTCCTGGCTCCATGAACACTACATGGCTTCTCTGTCTTATCCTAAAATGTCTGAGTGGCAGCAACAACGTTGCAGTTGGATAGAGGTTTAACACAGAGAGGGGACAATATTCACATAAATGCATGTGCATGTGCATGTGTCTTGAGCATGTGTGTAAGCACGAACTAATGACTGACAATGTCCTACTGTGATACCATGATGTGCTTTAGCAATCAGACATGACACATCCACTTTATCCCTGAATGTCAAGTACAAGGCATGGCAACAACAAGAACTATCTTTCAATGCTTTTGGTATGAAAACAACAAAGATCCAAACCCTGACTTTCCACTATCTGGTCAGACCCTCTATCCACTAGCCCACACAGTAACATAGTAGGAGTCAATACAATATCTTCAGTGACACAAGCCAACCTCTCATAGTTCACTAGAGTGTTCCAAGGACTAAAGCATCATTTGATTCTAGATCTAGGGACAAGTAAATACTCAAGTCTGGACCACGAAATCCAGTGATTGATATTATGATCAACATTTCAAACAGAAGAACATGATGACAAGCAAGGGACTACATCACAACCCTGACACCAAATTCATTCTATGACACCAAATTCATTCCATTCCTCCTGTGCTCTTGGGTACCTGGTCCTATGTGGAACCATCACACATGGACTTTACCACACATGTGAAAAGCATGAATTATTATTATGCCACAGACAGACAGTGAGTGAATACACAACTACTTACATATGTGAGGCATTTTAGTTTATGCAGATAAGCATTCCTTGGGCATGCCAAACATCTATAATTGTTTGTTCAGATCATGTTTCACCAGATTATGTTTCAAATGTTTGTCAGCCTAAGATTTTTGCTCATGTGGTTCGTTAAAGTGGTAAACTTCTGAAGCACGCATCACATCTGCTTTACCCTGCATATTGTGCTGAGATGACATAGGATGACAATAACATCACATGACATGACTGCCACATGACTGCAACATGACATGACATGACATGAATGTAATGTGACATGTCTGCAAAATGTCATGACTCTAACATCTACAATATTGTCAAAAGCTGCAAGGAACCCACTCACTCATCTAATACACTGACTAAAAACCAAGATTATTTTCAACAGTGACTGACACAACACCATCTACACAGAAAACATCTTATCATCTAGAGCAAGGTTATCTCAACAAATTTGTTTACATGAAAGAAAATACTGGGCGGCCTAGACATACACTGTAGCTTCAATTTCTGTCATTAGGACATAGGATTCATCTAAAAGCAATTAAGATTGACTTACATCAAAACCATTGCGCACGACATGAGAATGTTAGATCTGCAATGACCTGACATAAACCCCCATTAAATAGCCATCTGCTTTCTGGTACAACAACGTGCCTCAAGCTGTCTAATGGGAGCTTAAGACCAATGCAGGATACACCATTAATGCCCCAAATGAAATCTCCCAGCTTCTCAAGCAGCATCAGAATCCTGTTGTCAGTGTACCATAGACAGCTAATCAACCATGTGTACCAATTAGAGTATTTATTGGACTTCGCTAAATCCTATCTGGGCATCAAGCTTCAAATGACTTGCTGGCCTCTCATTATCAGCAGCTAAACTATGTTAACCAACAATCCTGCCACCTTTATGTTGAAATGATTTCATGATATTACACTGACGTACATCTTGAGGCATTTTTCAAATTATTTCACAAAACTGAAAGTACATTTAATGAAATACCTCTACAAGTCAGGATGAGTATATATATTTGTGTAGGTTTTAACAATGTTCCAGCAACATTTTAGAAGACCAAACAAAAAGTTTTTTCATAAAATTTACCCTATTAGGGAATGGAACCCGTACTTATTGTAAACACCTGAATCACTTGGCTACCCTACTACAAACAGTGGGATAAAAGGGACTCTTAGCACTGCACTGCATTCAAGGACCTATCCTGACCCAAGACACACAAATACTGGCCACTCAAACCAAGGATGTCACCTCACTACAAGCAACAGAGAGTAGGGACCCATCCTGACCCAAGACACACAAATACTGGCCACTCAACCCAAGGATGTCACCTCACAACAAGCAACAGAGAGTAGGGACCCATCCTGACCCAAGACACACAAATACTGGCCACTCAACCCAAGGATGTCACCTCACTACAAGCAACAGAGAGCAAGGACCTATCCTGACCCAAGACACACAAATACTGGCCACTCAAACCAAGGATGTCACCTCACAACAAGCAACAGAGAGTAGGGACCCATCCTGACCCAAGACACACAAATACTGGCCACTCAACCCAAGGATGTCACCTCACTACAAGCAACAGAGAGTAGGGACCCATCCTGACCCAAGACACACAAACACTGGCCACTCAACCCAAGGATGTCACCTCACAACAAGCAACAGAGAGTAGGGACCCATTCTGACCCAAGACACACAAATACTGGCTACTCAAACCAAGGATGTCACCTCACTACAAGCAACAGAGAGTAAGGACCCATCTTGACCCAAGACACACAAATACTGGCCACTCAAACCAAGGATGTCACCTCACTACAAGTGTGTGTGTGTGCGTGTGCGTGTGTGTGCGTGCGTGCGTGCGTGCGTGAGCGCGCGTGTGTGCGTGTGCGTGTGCGCGCTGTTTTATGATGATGGACTTCATGATATCAAATGATATCTTTATAGCTGATTTCGTAATTGTTTGTAATCTGATGAACATGATGTTTTCCGGAGAGATTGAGGAATACAGCTACATACAATTCCATATATTAGAAAATGCCCATCACAAAAGTTCAGATAGTGATAACACCAGAGCTGTTGAAATGAAAACAATATGAAAATGTCAATATTCTATTGGAAATAGAAATACACTAGTATTGAAATGTCAGACATGAAATTAAATGTCACCAAATATTTGCCGGAACTTTCATCAGTTTATCCTGAAGCAGCATTGTCATGGAAACCTCGCAAAGCAGCTACCCAAGCAATTTGAGTTCTGTAATATAATTTCAGAAATGAAATCCGAAATATATTTAACAGAAAATTCATAATGTACAAGGTTAAATGAAATTTCAAATGAAATTTACAAATTCCAGACTTAATTTTGGGGGGTAAAAAGTCTTGTAAATAGACACTTTATTGGCTCTAAATTAGAGAATCTTAACTAATATATTCAGATCAACTGCAAATTGTGTACATATGGTGTTTTTTTTCTAAACACGCAAATAAGAAAACACTGCATTTTTTTATTTCATGATTTTGAAATATTGAGGAGTTGGTGGACTTGAAAACCAAGTTCAAAAGAAGCCTGATTCTACTGTGACCCTTACTTACAGGGACGTCAGCCCTTTCAGCTACAGAATGGTGCCTTTGAGGCACATATAGATGCTTTGGGGTTCCCCTTTGCAATTTGAGAGGGCCAACAAACAAAAATCAACAAGTATTTCTGCAACAAACTATTTTTTAGAGTGTGTCATAAACTTATTTCACCTTTGCCATTACAATTTAATCCCTAAGCACTATGATGGAAGTGTTTTGAACCTTGACCTTATCATGAAGCTTTCTAATATCCATCAGTGTATAATAAAACTCAGCTCCTAGCATGTGATACATCCATGATACATAATTCACATCATTGTGTAATATCACTCTTTAATATAACATCTAGGTACAGAGCATGTGTCATCTTCTAGTCTAGGCAATAAATACTGATACACAAGTCAATAAGAAATATATATCTACATGACGGTTTACGGTCTATATTTATAGATAATAACAAGGGCATATTCTTCGTATCATGCCCCCATTCATTACGATAAGTAAAACAGCAAACACGAGAACCGTGTCATGTTTCTCAGCTTGCTGCTCTCCTTCCATCACAAAAGAGTTGTGCCCTCTATGAGTCTGTCAGCTGAGGTTGTGATATTTCCACACAGAAACACTAGCAGAAGTAATGGTTTACGCAGCCGGTTTCACGGTTAGTTCACCTACCTGATCGAGTGAGTCCCTCACACCATAACAAGCTGATAATACACCAGGAACTCGACCACGTCAGTGCTGGATATTTAATCCTTGTGTTTTTTCCTGCTAGATGAAGCAGTGGGTAAATGATCCCGCGCTGGGATGGACATGGATTAATGACAAGGGCTCGCAGTCAGTGGACTGAGATTATCCTGACAATAGACCCGGTTTCTCAGCATCAGCAGCAGCCTCAATCAGATCTTGCCAATACTTCAGTCAGTGCCAGCAGACGCTAACATGGGAACAGAAGTGCACACAGCAGACGTGTATTTCCTCCAATCAGAGGGCTTGTTACAGAAATCACCTGCTGTCAACCACTGAGTAATGTTTGATTTGTGGCAGTCAAAAAACACATCCACATGAACAACATTTAATGTCAAATAATTTTCTTCCAGATTACAATGTTTCTAAGGAAATGTCTTGAAACCAAGGCAATTTCTTCCCATTCAGCAGAAAAAAAATGCAGGCATGAAATAAATGCTGTGAAAAAAATAACAACTTTGACAGCACAAAAGTGAGATTTGTAAACTGGGCTAATTGTAACAGCATGACCTTTGTCTTGGGTCATTGATGGTAGAAGGTTTGTACAGGCTGATCTGCAATGTGTCACATTAGCACTGTCTGTCGTAACATGTACCCGGTACCACAATATCTGTTGCATTTTATTATGTACTAAGACTGTATTCACATGCAATACCAAACCATATCACTGCCTGTGGCACTGTATTCACATGCTACACCAGTCTATGTCACTGCCTGTGGTACTGTATATAGATCCAATACCAGTCCATATCACTACCTGTGGCACTGTATTCACATGCTACACCAGTCTATGTCACTGCCTGTGGTACTGTATATAGATCCAATACCAGTCCATATCACTACCTGTGGCACTGTATTCACATGCTACACCAGTCTATGTCACTGCCTGTGGTACTGTATATACATACAATACCAGCCCATATCACTACCTGTGGTACAGTATTCACATGCAATATCAGTCTCTATCACTGCCTGTGGTACTGTATATACATACAATACCAGCCCATATCACTACCTGTGGTACAGTATTTACATGCAATATCAGTCTCTATCACTGCCTGTGGTACTGTATATACATACAATACCAGCCCATATCACTACCTGTGGTACAGTATTCACATGCAATATCAGTCTCTATCACTGCCTCTGGTACTGTATATACATACAATACCAGCCCATATCACTACCTGTGGTACAGTATTCACATGCAATATCAGTCTCTATCACTGCCTGTGGTACTGTATATACATACAATACCAGCCCATATCACTGCCTGTGGTACAGTATTCACATGCAATATCAGTCTCTATCACTGCCTGTGGTACTGTATATACATACAATACCAGCCCATATCACTACCTGTGGGACAGTATTCACATGCAATATCAGTCTATATCACTGCCTGTGGTACAGTATTCACATGCTACACCAGTCTATGTCACTGCCTGTGGTACTGTATATAGATCCAATACCAGCCCATATCACTACCTGTGGTACAGTATTCACATGCTACACCAGTCTCTATCACTGCCTGTGGTACTGTATATACATACAATACCAGCCCATATCACTACCTGTGGCACTGTATTCACATGCTACACCAGTCTATGTCACTGCCTGTGGTACTGTATATACATACAATACCAGCCCATATCACTACCTGTGGTACAGTATTCACATGCAATATCAGTCTCTATCACTGCCTGTGGTACTGTATATACATACAATACCAGCCCATATCACTACCTGTGCTACTGTATTCACATGCGATATCAGTCTCTATCATTAACTGTGGGACTGTATGTACATGCGATATCAGTCTATATCACTAACTGTGGGACTGTATTCACATGCGATATCAGTCTCTATCATTAACTGTGGGACTGTATGTACATGCGATATCAGTCTATATCACTAACTGTGGGACTGTATTCACATGCGATATCAGTCTATATCACTACCTGTAGCACTGTATTCACATGCAATGTCAGTCTGTATCACTCATTGTGGTGTTGTATTCACAAGCAGTATCAGCCCATATCAATATCTGCAGCACTGTATTCACAGGAAATACCACTCCATATCACTACCTGTAGCACTGTATTCACTTGAAATACCAGTCCATATCACTACCTGTAGCACTGTATTAACATGCAATACCAGTCCATATATATCACTACATGTAGCACTGCATTCACTTGAAATATCAGTCCATATCACTACCTGTAGCACCTGCAATTCCAGTGCATATCACTACCTGTAGCACTGTATTCACATGCAATACCAGCCTATATCCCTACACTATTTGCATGTAATAACAAACCTGCCTTGTTTTCACGTGCTATAACAGCCCAAATACCCCAAGCTGTGGCTCTGTGTTCAGTATTGATTTCTAGTAATCTAATGTCAAGTTCTCACTTGTTTCATTGTCGTTTCCATCACGAACCTTTACCCAGCATTTCCTCAATCCAGATCAACCTTGTTCAACACTATATTAATTTAGTTTTTTTTAACAAATTGCAAGAGATTGATTAAGAAAATTCACCAGTATTAAACCTTTGTAATAAAACTCTCGCACAATCATGAAACAAAAAACGTTTAAAAACAGCCAGAACAGTTCCATACATTTACATCTTCAGTTCATCTAAGTTAAGTTCATTTGGTAGCACGAGAGCTAGTCCAGTTTGATTACTAATACATGTATATCTACACCCAACTCAGCAAGTCTGTCAATCATGGACTCTCTGCCTCTAAATGATCTTAGTTAGATGGAGTTGACGACATGCTACGTGCGGTATTAAGCCTGGTGACCAGGTGACAATACAATAATGCCACAAGGGACACAGCTGTGAGATATACCTGATATACAACAGCTGACAGGTGTATATAAAAAATTACCTGGATTAATTTACAGTAATGCTCATAATACATAAAATAAATCCGCACATTGACATCAAACTGACTGAAAACAAACTGGTTTCATACGTTGAAGAGGAAGTTATAAAATACTAGGAATTAGATCGTGAATAGAAATCATGATACTTTCACTGATTAATTACTTGTATGACATAATACAACTGATTCAACCCAAGGAAGGAATGTGTTTAAACAAAGGCTCCCAGGTAAGTGTATGAAAGAGAGAGCACTGTCTGGTTTTAGCAATACTCCAGCAGAACAGCAGGGGACACCCAAAATGGACGTTGTGGCCATGTAGGGAATTGAACCTGGGTATTCAATGAGACAAGTGAATGCTTGAAACACTCAGCTACATCCAAAGTTCCCACAGATCTCAGACACTGGATGTCAATTCCAGAATGACAAAAACAGATTCCTAAGAGCATCGTAGAAAAACAGCAAACAAAATTATTAATCACTCATAATTTTTTAAATATTTTGTTTTGAGTAAGGACTGAACACAAAATTTTGTGAAAATATCATCGAAATCACCAAAGGCACCAAATCTGTTCGACTTGTATCTTGTTTCTGAAAGACTTATACTGCAGAAAACAAAATGATAGTTGTACAATAATTTTATCAAACACAACAAAAAGGAGCCAAGTTTAAGAGTTTTCTTGACTTCCCAAACATTATGTGTACATGTATTGGGTATATTTTTTTCAAGGTATGTTTGACAGACTAAAAGCCTGACTACCCAATCTGTTTGCTCATGTGACCAGGCAATACCACAGGGACCGATTCCGTATTGGAATGACTTCCACCATGTTCCTGAGGTCAGTCCCCCATCACGGACTGGTCGTCAGGATGCATGTGCCATCAGTTACAGCTGGGGGATATATACTGACAGCCTTGAGGGAATGGCAGCCTAAGATACTTACTGTCATTCAGTGTGAGTGAACATAGCAAATTCTAATAGTCAATCTCTCCAACTGTCACAGTTATAGGTCTCATAGGGCAGCAAGCCAATAAGGTTATAACTTTTCTTCTGTAGGCCCTCTCAAACTGACAATAACGTGATGGAGGAAACAATAAGATATATCTGTGGATGATGATTCTGTTTTTGTCTGACACACATCTCCTTCACTGCATCCTCAATTCCCCACCTCTACCGCTCATCTTATGGCCTCACCCAACATTTTCACCTACTACATATTTACCCCCTCTAACAACCTCTATAACAGTCACAGAACAGAACACTTCACCAAATCACCCATCTCAAACCAATGCACTCCCATCCCACTAGAACCACTGCAATAGTTTGCACTACCCTCTCCATCTAAACCACAGTATCATCCCACTTACTTGCACTACCCTCTCCCTCTAAAATCACTGCAACATTTGCACTACCCTCATCCTCTAAAATCCACTGCAACATTTGCACTACCATCATCCACTAAACCAATGTAACATTTGCACTACCCTATTCCATTAAATTCACTGCACCACCCTGGCCCACTAAAATTGTTGCACCATCCCACCCCTCATACTGGCACTGGTCGCTTCCACATTGTATAACAACTAACCAACAACAGTGCAGCCCCCACCCCTCCACCTCATTGATCATTCTGCTCTCCAAGTAATTCATCTAACATTTTTTTCGGGTCAAATATTCCGTCAAATATTTATATATACAACAATCAGTGCGTCAATTTCCTCTTAAAGGATCTGTTATGTATGAGGCATTCCATTACAAAAATAAAACCAGTCATTGAATATTCATGCAGTCAACACCTATACTTGCCAAGGATTGTCAGATTTTTAAGTGCCTATATTAAATGCAAATTTCCTTTCACAACTTTTGGAAATGAAATTTCAAAAAAACTATTTTGAATATGGAATGAGAGACTTCTATTTTGTTGTAACTTCTAATTCACTTTATGACCAAACAAAATATATTTAGATAAAATATCAGCGCCAATGTCATAAAAAATATTCCCTTATTGATTTAGATCCTCAGTTATATTTTGCATAACAGTAAAGGCTTATATCAGCTATGCAGGGAGGCTGTAACCCTGTATAATCACCTACTTCTGGTATACTGTGGGATAACCTGGCAGCCGCAGATCCCGGGAGGCAATATTGCAACACTACACAAGCTTGTGAAATACCTGAATAAATTGTTTATGTGTGAAATTCTAGATGACTTTGTCCAAACATGAAAGTGCATCTGAGAGGCTACAAATTCTCTTAAGAACACCATATACGCCAGAACGTGTCATGACAAATATTGATGGTGAGTATAGGCTAATATACTCATCTTTGATTGGATTGCATCTGTAGAAATGGAAAAAAGTCTAAATTAGCTCCTCACCAATCTGTCGTTACCTCTGAACATCACTAAGCTTACAGATTTAGTATGAAATATTGGGCATTCTTTTTCTGTCAGGTAATCAAATCTCCCTTCATATATGTCTACATACAACTTGATCTGAGACAACAAATTAAGAATCACAATTCTTGAAAAAACATTGATATTCTCTCCCTTCATTTAATTCTTCAAAGGCAATTAAAGATTGGAATAATTATGACAAGAAGTAGTAAGATAATGATATTCTTTTATGAATAACAGCTTCTTATCTTTCCTAAGAAGATACTATTTTTATGGAGTGCATTTAGTTTTATGCCACACTCGGCAATGTCCCTGCTATGGAAGCAGTCTGTAAACAACTGAGTCTGGACTAGACAATCCAGTGATCAATAGTATGAGCATTAATCCAAGCAAATGACATACAATAACAAGTCAACCAAGTTAGTGAGTCTGACCACTCGATCCTGTTAGTGACCATCGCTCATGACAAACATGGGATGCAGAAGACCAGTTCTAATCTGAATATTTGCTGGTGGGTGAGGAAGGAACTTTCTTCTTTCACCATGATGAAATTCCAACAGGGAGACATGACAATGAGTGAGTGAGTGAGTGAGTGAGTATTAGTTTTATTCTGGTTTTTTAGGTGTATTTCAGCAATATCACAGCAAAGGACACTAAGCTTCACACACTGTACCCATGTGGAGAATCAAACCTGAGTCTTTGGTAACACGAAGGAACACTTTATCCACGAGACTACCCCATACTCTAAACAGACAAGCCTATATCATATATATCATAAACATATTTTCTTAAACAGAAATGGTGAATTTGATTTATAACTATCTTTCCGAAAACACCGTCTCATGGTTATTTGCTATAAATTCATAAGTATGTAATCTCAGTCAAACAAAATATTCTATTCAGTTACAAAACAAACCTTAAAAACAGCAGGCAGGCATGCAGGCACATGCACCACACACAACAGTTCTGTGAAAGAAAACTACCCAATATAAGAAAAAAATTGACCAAGAATCTGAAACTACGTTGTGATCGTAATGGGAACCATTCTCATGAAATTCAGATATGTCTTTCTCCGCTAGACAGTTCTGATGAGGATCATGATGTATTGGTGGTTGTTAATCAGCATCATGTGATGGAGATGGAGGTAGATGCAACCGCGGCGATCCATGCTGCTCAGATAATCCATGTGATATGGACAGTTATATCCCAGCCTGAGGTACACAGTCAGATATTGAAATGTTCTGTATTTGTAATCAACACAGGAATTACAGAGACACAGGTTTCCGTATTAGGTATGGCAGGGTGTCATGTGACATTTCATTAATTTATATCCAGCTTACTCTCTAGTTCCAGGGGGGAAATAGATGTGTTCTGTAGATGTGTTCTGTACTTGCGATCAACACAGGAATTACAACAACACTGTCTTTGTGTTTTTGATGGCACTGTGTCAAGAGACATTTTTGAGGGCCTGGGGATTGTGACTCTCCAACATAAAAGTCATGTCTGCGGTTCTTTGACTTCAAGCATGTCAGCAATGTAGCTGTAGGGATCAGATGACAGACAAATATAGGGCTGACAGTAACATATCAACAATTGAAAGGAAAAATATGAGGACTATTTCAAGCTTAAAAAGAAATATTCATGTGAAGATTTTTAAAATAATGCAACAAGTATAACAAAGATAAGTGTGAGAGTAATCCAGTAGTTGTCTGCAAAATTCACCAACAAGGACAAAATGGTGAATGCGCAAGTGGGTAAGCGAGGTAGCGAGCGAGTAGAGTTTTACACCTCTTAAGAAATATTCTGCAGGGAACACTACAATAGGGTTTAACACATCATACCCGTAACAGAACCCAGACCTTTTATCATAACAAGCAAACACTTTTATCATAAGACTAGCCCACTGACCAACTGACATCAGAAGTGAGCTTCACACATTTTACCTGTAAGGGGATTCAAACCTTGACCTTTTGCGCAATGAAGATATAAGAATGGTGTGAAGATTGTATACAAGTCTGTTTGTCATGGTGAAGCTGTATACTTGAGATAATGAATAATCACTTCCAAATACTTCTGAACGTATCACTCACTTGGTTTAACTTAACTTTAGTAACAGGATGGGGAAGTATCAGATTTGAGTAGATGTTTTGCATGTTATATTTATTGCTTTTCTTTCCACAAATGACTTATTATGACATGTGCATTCAACTGTTAGGAAGGATGATTCACATGCTGAAAAAAATCCCACCAAATATAACCTCAGTATGTAAACAATGATTACGCTAACAGGAACTATTTTCACATACCACTAAAAAATAAAGTCAGCATCTGTTTCTCCGACATCAAAGAAACATAAACACATGAAATACACCTGGTACACAAGAACGTAATAAACCTCCAGCGACAGTCGAATCTTGCTTCAGTAATGGCACCCCTCTGGCCATAGTTTGGAGGACGTTGTTGTCATGGATGAGGTATCTGAATGACTTCAAGCAGTCACAATCATCCCCCTGAGACTCCGAATCACGATAGACAGGTGCTTGCTTCAAATCCCATCTAAACCGCGACGGTGTAATTGCATTTCTTTAACCTAAAGCAGTTACTTCTTTGACATAATGCAGTGTGGATGAGAAAAAATGATGTCATTACGAATGTGAAGTGATCAAAGTCACATAGAAACTGGCTCCACCAACTTCTTGAATCCAATTTGGCTGTTTCCTTCTCCTTGTGGTTCTTCAACACAAGAGCATGATGGTGTGGTTGGAAGTGCTTCTTGTGCCTCAGGTCATGTGACTGTGATGACCAATCGTGTCAAGATACTTCAACAATCACTTTAACAATCTGTATCACTAGACAACATTTGAGTTATTACTTCTGTTCAGCAATAGCATGCTTGCAACATATTATACTCCTCACAGAGAACACACTGTAGCAACCTTCTCACAATGTCTACTTCCGAAAAAAAAAATACCATGGTCTAAATTTCAAAATAAGTTTAGATATGCTGATCTTAATCTAAATATTTGAAATATTCGATTTGAAATAATTCAGCATAATTATATCACATCACATGCCTATATCATCTCTTAACTGTTTTCCCTAAAGATTAACCCTTCTGGTAACCTACTTAACCTGACACCCTGAAGGAAGTTACCCCATACACCCCATGTAATAACACCCATATCCTTGATGTAAATAGCAACTTTAACCTCAAACTTTAACCAATATTCCAATCAAAATGTCAAAAAATCCAATCCACTTTTATTCTTATAATAGTTTCCAATTCATCAGCCCTGTGACTGTATTTCATTCATGTTGTTATTCATTCTCACACAATTTTAAGATAGATGCCTATTTTTTTCCACAGTTTAAAAGATGTGTGGAAGTCTTTCAACAAGGGTGAAATGATCACATCTATTTTACTGATATTCTGGTTGGCTCTTGACAGCTACACAATAGCAATCATGCCCTGCTTTCACCCCACAAATGTCTCACCACATCACCAACAAACAACTGAATATCGTGTCCATTGCAGTTTGACAGGAATGCAAGCAAAACACTTTGCACAAGAATTTAAACTCTTTGAAGTCTAACAGCCCATGATATCTTAAACTGGATCAAATTTGCCAATTTTTCCATTCCTGAAACACTATGACAGTAAGAGCTCATGAAATACAAGCCCAAAGACCTTTTTCTCAATCTGACCTTTTACCAGTTATTAAACGTACAGACCCTACCACCTGAATGACATGACCCGTCAACACTACAAACTTCATCTCTCAAATTTGACTTAATAGCACAGCTAAGAGCAGGGATCTTATGAAAAGTGAGAGAAAAACAAGAGCCTGAGAAGAAAATCAATATTTTCCAAAATTCCAACAATAACCTCATGGAGAATACACCATTTCATGGGAACTCACAGCTTCAGAAACTTATTTTGGGTGACTCTGTGAAAAATTTCTACATTAAAATATTTTATCAACGTTTGTTAATTTCCTGTGCCGCAATTTAGGGCCTAATGGGCAAAAGGAAATAGAAGGCAACAAAAATTTCATAATGATTTTGCAACACACTGAATTAATAAGTTGACTTTATTTGGAAGAATGCAATTCTGTTTAGCGTTTGCCAACTTCGCCAACACTGCTGGAGAGTGAAACCTCTCATCCTACACTTTCCGTTCACCAAACTATGGAGCTGATCTGTTGATTAACACTTGAAAATCTACAGTAAAGAAAATCACAAATTTACAAATTGGTAAAAGAACAACTGATCTATGAAGATATGGGTTAGAGGAGGCAACCAATGTGATCAGGTGGTCAGACTCGCTGATTTGGTTGACATGTCGTCGTATCCCAATTGCATAAAGCAATGCTCATGATGTTGAGCACAGGATTGTTTGGTCCAGATTATTACAGACTGCCATCACATTCCTGGAATATCGCAGATGCTCTTGACATTTATCATTGAATTGTTGGGTCCAGATTATTACAGACTGCCATCACATTCCTGGAATATCGCAGATGCTCTTGACATTTATCATTGAATTGTTGGGTCCAGATTATTACCAACTGCCATCACATTCCTGGAATATCGCAGATGCTCTTGACATTTATCATTGATTTGTTGGGTCCAGATTATTACAGACTGCCATCACATTCCTGGAATATCGCAGATGCTCTTGACATTTATCATTGAATTGTTTGGTCCAGATTATTACAGACTGCCATCACATTCCTGGAATATCGCAGATGCTCTTGACGTTTATCATTGAATTGTTGGGTCCAGATTATTACCGACTGCCATCACATTCCTGGAATATCGCAGATGCTCTTGACATTTATCATTGAATTGTTGGGTCCAGATTATTACAGACTGCCATCACATTCCTGGAATATCGCAGATGCTCTTGACATGTATCATTGAATTGTTGGGTCCAGATTATTACCGACTGCCATCACATTCCTGGAATATCGCAGATGCTCTTGACGTTTATCATTGAATTGTTGGGTCCAGATTATTACCGACTGCCATCACATTCCTGGAATATCGCAGATGCTCTTGACATTTATCATTGAATTGTTGGGTCCAGATTTCTACAGACTGCCATCACATTCCTGGAATATCGCAGATGCTCTTGACATGTATCATTGAATTGTTGGGTCCAGATTTCTACAGACCACTGTCATATTGCTGGAATATTGCTGGATGTTATTCATCTCTGGATTGTTTGGTCTAGATTTTTCTTCAGTTGTTATATTGCTGGAATATTGGTGAGTGTCATGCTAAACAAGAAGCAAGCAACCAAAAATAATCTTGTCTAAACCTTATCTGTAACCTAAATAATCTTGTCATAAGATCAATTAGTTGACCTGTGGTCAAACTTGCTGACTTGGTTGACAGTAGGTTATTGCACCCTTGAGGCATTAAGTGTCTTTTCCATTTATAGTCTATAGCTGGAGCATTGCTTTAAACATTAATTAACATTGTAAACATCAAACATCAGAGCAAATTCTCATCTGTCAGCAACACTGAAATGCTGATGGCTAGCAAATGTTTCTTTGTTACACACCATATTCAGCAACATTTCCACCGTATGACAGTGGTCTGTAAAAAATCATATCTAGAAAAATCAGTCCAATGATTGACATTATAAGCATATGATCACCCAATCCCTGAGTTGTCTCCCCTTATAAGCAGCATGGCTTCTCAAAGGCCATCGAGTATACATTCCAGCCAGGCAATCCACTACTGCAGGCTTCCTTGCTTGGAATAAGTAGCTGTTAGAATGGAAACACAAGCATGCACTAACAAAACTTTGCACAAGCAGAGGATAAAAACAAAAAAAGTATTCTCACTTTGTACCAAAAGAAAACACTTTATGAATGTCAAACTTCAACAGATTCTGAAGGCCTAACCTAACATGTTAAGTCACTAACTGGGTGGAAGAAAGTCAGCAAATGTTCCTTGTATATCGCACCTTCAGATAACCCAGCCTTGGCCAGATAACTAGTGGCTGATAGCGTGAACCACAATCCATGCATGATGACACTGAATCACTGTGCATACTGTGATATATCACACAGAGGACTACACATGCAAATCTTGAGAACATAATAACTTATTTCAAGGAGTACTTATGATACATTGTACTCATGAAAAGTTGAAAACAAAATCAAAACATAACAAATATGTTTGTCATATCAGCCATCTTTCAAATAAGATCCTATTTCTGTGACAAAAGAGGTTCAGCACATATGAATTTGAACACATCAAATCTGAAGGTAAAGTTGGAACATTGAGCTGACCTAGCGACTTGAGATCTGCTGTGCCATGTTTCTTCAGTTGTCACTGACAAGGATTGCAAAACCCCATTTATGACCTCGGAGAGAAAACAAACATGATGGACAGGGACACTGTCACTGTGGCAACCAGATCAGTAATGAACTTGGAATCCCCATTACCACGGATACCAGAGCCCCCTGCGGCAAGGGTTGCCAAGGGTCTGAAGCCCTCAAAACCACACAATCATATATCAAGGTAATGGCTATCTGACCAGAGCCAATTCAACATGTCGTTAATCACCTCTGGAGCTGCGTCCTTTGGATGCAGTCCGCAGGGGATGGTTCAGACATACAGGCTAGTAATTTCTCAAGTATTTTACTACAACTTACATACATGTTCAATTCTGTCGTACCAAAAACCTGTATAATGATAATAAACACTGCAGATACCAATCAGTGTTTTGATATCTTTTTCACTTCTGTTTTATGTCAATATTTCTTGAATCTATGATTGAAACCCAGAAATTGAAAACAAGGTAGATTTAGTACATCATCCGCTCGGAGAAGGGGCAAGAACTAGCCCAGTAGCACCATGAGAAACAAAAAAAAAGATTTGTCTTGTTTTACTGTATCAATTTCTATATGCTCCAGAAGAATCTTAAATCAGATTTATCACCTAAATATCATCAGACTTTGGTATATGCTCAGAGCTTGTTACATATCAGGATGTTATGGATTCAGTACTAGTTACTACATGTTTAATACTACATATTCACCAGCATGATTTTATACTCAGTGTTACGGCTTCAATACTACATATTCACCAGCATGATTTTATACTCAGTGTTACGGCTTCAATACTACATATTCACCAGCATGATTTTATACTCAGTGTTACGGCTTCAATACTACATATTCACCAGCATGATTTTATACTCAGTGTTACGGCTTCAATACTACATATTCACCAGCATGATTTTATACTCAGTGTTACGGCTTCAATACTACATATTCACCAGCATGATTTTATACTCAGTGTTACGGCTTCAATACTACATATTCACCAGCATGATTTTATACTCAGTGTTACGGCTTCAATACTACATATTCACCAGCATGATTTTATACTCAGTGTTACGGCTTCAATACTACATATTCACCAGCATGATTTTATACTCAATGATTTATTCTGATTTCCAACCATTTAAAAACTCAACACTTGTTAGGCAAGTAGACAGCCAATCTTGTTATATATGCCAACATACATGAACATACACCAAAATGGTTTCATACACAATGATATACACAAAGACCTACAGCTATGCTTTTTACTCCAAAATGGTTATATACTCAAAGATATATGCCAGCATACCTTCCAATCATGCTTCAACCCACTTATCAGAGGGGTACACAAAGCACAAAGGTTTGAATCCCCGACGGGACTTAACTGAACAAAAGTACTAAAACCTGAACTTAGTAAGAAAGTGTAATCCCAAAACTAACATGCTACATAAACCCAATTTTACAAACGTCTACCTCAAACATGACTTTGTCAGGTACACAAAATTTGTTTTAATCGGACTTTGCTACATCTGCAACGATAAGACACACAACTCATCTGATAAAGCCAGAATTTGATACCTTGTTTGCTGTTTGGAGAATAAGAAATATTCCCACCTTGCCAGTATATCGCAGCCCACAGGCTGAAACTGATCTAACACAGCAGCCACCTTGGCCCTATCTACAGCTACATGGTGCTTATGAATAATATTTGTTTTCTATTTCAGTGCTTTAAGATCCTTATGACATGCTCAGACCTTGTAATCTTGAGGTGATCATGTCTGGTTAATGCATGCACAGCATCTACAATACCTACACACATCACACCCAGACTGTATTCAAACTACCATAAATGATGTTACCATGACAACAATTGATCAAAAATCATCTGGCAGCAAATCAAAATTTCAAAAATTTGTTGTTTTTTTCTTAAAGAAGAGTGCTGACAAGATATTCCATCATCTATGATTGATTGGAAAACCGCAAATAGATCAAGTGTTATCACTCCCATCCTACAGACCAGCTATATGTAAAAATGGGGCTACACTTATAACTGAAATGGCAATCTTCAATACATGAAAAATGTTCAGACAATATATCAAAAGGCTGAAAAGTTCTCTGGCATTTACATACATTACAAATCTTATTTACATACATCACTAAAAGTTGCAATTCAGAGAGAGAGAGAGAGAGAGAGAGAGAAGAGGTGTTTTTTAATGTTCTTCAGTGGGGTCTTCTCAGTCATACTGGATTTCATGTGCAGGGTTGCGCCCCTTAGCTGGGCCAGGAACCTGTGATTGTTGGACTGAATCCCATATGTTGTGAAGATGGAAGATATGCACCACTTATGCCTCTAAGCCAACATCAAGCTGGAAGATGTGTAGCACTTAAGTCTTCCCTCCCACATCAAGCTGGAAGACGTGTACCACTTAAGTCTTCCCTCCTACATCAAGCTGGAAGACATGTACCACTTAAATCTACTCTCCAACATCAAGCTGGAAGACATGTACCACTTAGGTCTTCCCTCCCACATCAAGCTGGAGGACGTGTACCACTTAAATCTACCCTCCAACATCAAGATGACATATAACTAAAACATTCACCTTAGCAGTGATAAACCTTTCACTCAGATCTTACTCAGAATGGCTCAGTAGCTTGGATTGTGAATGTTGATAGACAATTGACTGATCAATCCTAACTGTCCTGCATGGCATAGACACTGTAGACCAATACGGCCAAGGAATCGCATCCAGACAAACACCAATCATGGGACTGACACGTAAAAACAACCAATACAAACACGATAATGGCCCACCTCACTTCTCTGAACATACAAGTCTAATTAAAGACTCTACAAACACAACTCCCGACCATCAGCCAGCAAATAGCTGGATAATGCATCATCTACGTGACATTTTCCTACAACTATAAATTTCAAATCAACATTTCCCTAGGACTAGACAGTCATCCATTAACTTCCCCTGCATCAATGTCGTCACTTGGGCATATGCACTAATCATGTCTCCCAACAGATAGTCCACAATAGCTATCTCATCTTGAAACACCCTAATCAGCATGGACAAACACAGCGAGGGAGACCAACCACAGCTGGTCCCACATAGTGTGTGTTCAGAGTGTGAGTTCTCCCTCTGGCTTTGTCATGGAAACATTCACATCATCTGTCATGTCACTCATCAAAGTTTCACACATTGATTTCATACTGACAAATGGTTCAAAGTTCTGGCAAGAAACTGAATCATACATGCAGAGACAGAGAGACCAACAGAAAGACAAAGAGGCAGAGAGAAATAGACAGAGGCAGAGAAAAATAGACAGAGGCAGAGAGGAAGGGATGGAGTAGGAGACTGAGTGAGTGAGTGAGTGAGCGAGTTGGGTTTTATGTTTAGCAATACTCCAGCAATATCATGGCGAGGAACACAAAAAATGGACTTCACACACTCTACTCATGAGGGGGAACAACAGAAAGAGAGAAAGACAGACACTGAGGCAGTGAGAGAGACAGTACAGATATGGTACAGACAAACCATGGGTGAAGATTAGGCTAAGTCTATGATTTAAACCAGCAGCAGGTCTTCATGGCAAATACACCACCATAGATAAACCATGGATGATGATTCGACTGAATCTGAAACTTCAACCACCAACCAGAACATCAGCTGATAGACAGTTTCAGACCGCCCCACAAACATAGAAATGTTGAAACTAATGACACATAACCTCACCACATCTCCAGGAATCTCTTAAAACTGCTCCAATATACAAGATCATCCAAATACTGATAACGTCCTAAGGTCTACCAGTGACAAGTGCTGTAACTTCTGGCAGAAATCTGACTTGATCTATCAAAACCAGACAGATCACATAAAACTAGACATAAATCCAGAGAAATTAATCAAGTGACTAAATTAAGTAGCAGCACCACTATACCACATCTTTATTGATGTTTGCGAAAAACTGCTACCTCCCATTTGCCTCATGTACTCTCAACTGCTGATCGAAGCTAATTCAATTGAGGGACGTACTGCAAAGTTCTCAAAACTATTGTCGTATACAAGAGTTCTCATCTGTTTATACTGCTTTTCATGACCGATTTGGAAGCTTGGCAACGGAATTATTCCTGATGGCGTATCAAAGACATCAAACTTACCTCAACACTTAGAGAGTTTACAAAGGTCATTTAACGATATTAACCTTCTGCATGCCAGTCATTCATAATAAATCTCTCAAACTTGCCAACATAATCAGACTCATTTTAGACCACTTATATTTGTTCAATCTTCGAAATGATATCACATTTTCTGAAAAAGGAATTTTCCAATTTGAAATGTCCCTCAGATTCTTGTCGACCCTCGTGGTGGAACTTGAATCAATGGTAACAGAGTTACTAGATACTGGCTTGTCTTGGAGGAGCCGTGTAAACAATATTAATAGTTCCAGGAAACAAGACATAATATTATTATCGTTGAGTCAAGATAATCGAGAATAAAGCATTCCTTGATATAAAGTACAATGCCTCGAAACAGATCTGATCCAACATCTGGACATATGGTGGACAAGACAGCGCACACTTTGTCTGAATTAATCAAAGAGTAATCTAATCAAGCTTTATTCATTATTTGTAGAAGCGTCTCCAGCATCTCTCATGGTTTCCAGGAGTACTACTCAATAACTGGATAAGGAGAACGGTGGTGAGGTGAGGCAGATGACTTCAACAGTGCCTTCACAACTAATGCACTTACAAAGTCATGTGTGAATGCGTGTGTGTGTGTGCGTGCGTGCGTGCGTGCACGCGTGTGTGTGTGTGTGTGTGAGAACATCCCTGTTACTTAGTTATAGAAATACCATGGTGCCAGTCTGCTACAGCACACTGACTTGGAGCCAATTAGACCTTGTTTAATGTCTATTAATGTGGAGCATGTGATAGAGTTACAACAAGTTCCACCTTATTATCTTTATAGACCTCCCCTCTTCAGCCAGATGCTGTATCTACTACATCACAAAGGTGATCACAGGATACAGCCACTGACCTGTAGCCAATGACTGTGGAAGAGTCAGTCATACACTGTTTGGATGGTAGGGTATAATCTCTTTAGACCTCCCCTACTCAGCCAGAAGCCAGAGCCACTGAAGCACAGCAGGTGTATATGACCAACAGAATCAAACATGTGACTCAGGTCCAAGAAACCAACACTTTAACAACTAGACTACCCATAACACACAAACCCTTACCTGAAGCACAGCAGGTGTATATGACCAACAGAATCAAACATGTGACTCAGGTCCAGGAAACCAACACTTAAACCACTAGACTACCCATTACACACAAAAATCTTAACTGAAGCACAGTAGGTGTATATGACCAACAGCATCAAACTCATGACTCAGGTCCAAGAAATCAACATTTAACCACCAAGGTACCCAAACACACAAAAACCTTGACTCAAGCACATATTGTCAGTGAATCAAGCTGGAGACACTGGTTGTTAAATACCCTTTTATGCTGCCTCCATGCTAGTGTGTCCCGAGCCCAGGTTCAACTGTATGTTGGTCTGTCAAACTGTTACACTGAACGCAACTAGCTAACAATACAAGAAGCAAAATCAATCGAGTTGTGCCCAGGGCATTTAACCAGCTCCACAAGAGAAGGGTTCCTGATGATAGATGCTTACTCACTACAGGCTGCTCATATTTGATCATGGTGTATAACCTTACAGTGTGCTTGTACTTATTTTACTGCAGATTCCTCAAGAATTACAGCCCAGGTGAGTTTCATTTGAGACCTCTCTTTGACAAATCTTGATTCAAAATTGAAAACTGAACTAACAAGATTTCTAAAATTTGAAATAGATGGTCGAGATTGTATGCAGTGCTTAAAATGGGTGATGGAAATTCTCTCCCATTTAAAATGTTGATGTGAAAGATGTTACAAAAGTTTCAAGGAGAGGTTGTACAGGTGAAGGAAAAACAAGGTCTATGGCGTTCTTTACTGCAAGGAGTGTGACTTTTTTGTGTAGGGTACTAACACTGTTATCAAGCAAGTGATGAAACATGGCATTCATTAAAATATAGGAGTTGACTATCTACAGAACATGGTTTTCCTTTATTTCAAAGTTGTATAAAACAAACACACAGTTTGTCAGCTCCTACTACAGGGACACCCTCTGATTGGTTGGATGAAAGGTCATTCTGATATGACCCATAATTACACGTCCACAGACCTTTGTTTAGTGGGGCAACATTGAACACCTCACTTCACTGAGACCGACACCACAAACAACTGCTCCTAGACAAAACACTACAAAACACATGCTTATTTCAATTTGGATATTCTGGGCTGAATACACGTGTTGACTACTGTAATTTCAATTACATAAGCACCAAGTGTGAAGACTTCAGTCTGCCAGGTATAGGGAAAACTGATCAGTGAAGCCCTTCAACGGCTGATCTCTGGAGGCAATAACACAAGTTTTAGCTGTATGGGTGAAAAAACAACTCCACAAAATAAGCTCGTGATTTTGACACAGTCATGTTTCATTCCTTAATAGTGTAGTCAAAGTCTTGAGTCCTGTTGTTGAAATTTCACTAAAATATAGATGAAGGGTATTGACTGATTGTTTGAGACCAAGTGAATAAGTGAGTGAGTGAGTGAGTGAGTGAGTTTAAGACCACAACAGTATGAAAAGAAAAAAGATTACGATTATTTCAAGTTTAAAAAGAAATACCCTAGTGAAGACTTTTTAAATAAGAAAACAAATTTAACATAACTAGTGAGAGGATGAATCACTTTGGTTTCATGCAAACTTTACCAATAGGGACAAAAGTGTGTGGGAGTGAGTGAAGGGTAGATGAGAGTGAGTGAGTGGGTGAGTGGATGGTGAGTTTAGTGGTCTAAGTCGGAGTAAATGAAAGGATGATAAATGTGAGTGAGTGAGTGAGTGAGCGTGTCACTCACGACTTGGGACTATATACATATAGAACCTGGATCTAGAGTCCCTTCAAGCAGGTTCAGGTATATCTTCTACACAAATGTGTAGAACTATTGTGGTGCCTTAACCACATGATAATCTGCAACTCCAGGGTCAAACTAGTTCCAGAACACCTTCTGTTAATCAAAACTATACAACATGGCTGGCTTGTCACACATAACATAATATCAAATTGGCAAAAAATAGTCCCTGATTTTTATGAATGTACCAAATCATGCTATCCCATCAATCTGCCCTACCATGAGTGACATCCAGACCTGGAAGGCAGAACTACCATAGAAACGAGATCCCTCGCAGTCTGATTGAGCCGATTGAACAAACAGACAAGCTCTGGCCACTGAAGATCTACCTTACCATACATCCTCAAATAAACGGCGTTTCATTCTAAAAAAGAATGGGGTTCATATCTTTGGCAAAAGCAAGCTTATTCAGTATCAAAGGGCAGGTTGAACTGACTTGCAATGATGAGTCCAGACTAATTTTATTTCTTGTTTTATGGATTTACTGGTCAAAAGAGTGAGAAAAACAGTAAATACTAACTTTCCCCACATAAAAAACCCCAATCCTACTGTTTCTATTAGCCAAATATTTACAAGAAAAATGTTTTAAGATTGTCCTTTGCCCCTTGTATGCTTCATAAATTGCACCTTATACACTTTATATATTGCCACTTAGAAACTTCATAAATTGTCCTTATAAACTATAGAAATTGCCACTTATAAACTATAGAAATTGCCAGAACTAAAATACTTGTAGTATATAGAAGGAATAACTTTGACTGGTGATTTAATTTTTATCTTTTTTCCCTCCTGCCATTTGGTTTTCTGAGGACAAAAATCAGTAAAACAAGAAATAAATTGGTCTGGCTAATATGTGTTCACTGAAGAGTGGTCAGGAAATCCAAACAGTCAAGTAATGAAACAAGAGACCAATCATTCTGAGTTGATAATTTACAAGGAATTATTCCAGTTTATGTAAGCAATGACTGTAAAATGACCTTGATGCAGACAGTAACACTTTATGATTTTGATATCAATCATATCAACGTGAGTAGAACTATTCTATATGTCATATAGAGATTTTATTCATTAGCCAATTGCAACATCAAGGGCTTGATAACAGAGTTAGTTCCTGTGCTGAAATGCCGCAATAAAAAAGTTGACTGTGCATGGAACTTGGTTTTCCGTCATGTTTACAACTTTTAAACTGCCTCTCAAGGAACAGGGTGAGTTCAGTTTTACGCTGCGCACAGCAATATTCCAGCAATATGGTGGTGGTCTGTAAGTAATCAAGTTTAGACCAGACAATCCAGTGATCAACAGCATTAGCATCGATCTATGCACATGGGAACTGATGACATGTGTCAACCAAGTTAGTGAGCCTGACCACCTGCTAGTCACCTCTTACAAGAATGGGTTACTGAAGGCCAGTTTCTAATCTCTTCACGGGTCTCAAGAAACTGAACCGTTTCAGTTTGTAAACATCAATAAACAGTGACAATAAGTCCTGAGACCAGGTAGACCACAAATCATATCTCCTTTGGAAACAGGACTCTGTGTGTTACATCACTACCACAGACGAATCTGCACATTACAAGAGTCCTCATTGTAATTTTCTGTAACCGTGAAGATCTGGGTTAGAACTGGTCTTCTGTAACCCATGTTTGTTTAAAGACGACTAACAGGATCTAATGTGATTCTTCCAAGGCATTTAGAAGTTGGCGTAGCAATACAGGACAATTTTTATGGATAGCAACTTCTTGAGTTTATTTTCACGATGTTTTGGGGCTTATCCTAGCCCCCTCATCAGGTTCAGCTGAACTGAACAGTAAGGCCAACTGTTAACTCTGCCCTTACTGTTCAGTTCAGCTCAACCTGATGAAGGGGCTAGGATAAGCCCCAAAACGTCGTGAAAATGAACTCAAGAAGTGACTATCCATAAAAATTGTCCTGCATAACAGTATCTAGTTTAATGACTTCATTGATACATGTCATCATATCCCAGTTACATTGATTGATGCTCTTGATGTTGATCACTTGATTGTCTGGTCCAGATACAATTTTGTAAGAAAACACTGCCATAGAGCTATAATATTGCTGAGTGTGCTATTAAACAACAAACAACAAACACAAATGTTATCTTTTTTTGAAAACATACAAGACTTGAGGCTAAAATCTGTGCAGACTGGCCCAACACGAACTTGACACATAATTTTTGCACAGCTACAAGATATCCACCAACTGCTGTGAAAATGAAGTGTATGGCGTCAAGATCATAAATCACCAGCATGCATCACTATCAGCGCCGAAGAGCTCTGATGACAGCCAGGAAATTAAAATGGTTGTTTAGGTTTTAGGATATTTTATCAAGTAACTATTTGATGACATGTGTTTATCCTCAAGTTTAGACTTTCCAAGTGAAATGGATGAAGAGCCAATGCAGTTGGTTGAAAAGAGTTTAAGATGTGATTTTCACAACTTCAGATCCTGTGCTACAGGAATCTGGTTGACTGCAAGGAACTGTGGTTAGGAGAGTACCGTGGAGACCATTTTAGGAATGATAAGGACCCTTTTCCTGAATTTTATACAATAAATCCCTCAGTTCTATTTTGGCAAAAGTTGTTCATGAGTTAGACCCATGAAGCAATTCATCAGTAAACTCCTCTTGCGCCGATAACTCACTAAATGAGATGTTTATTCAAACTATGCAATTTATTCAAGGATTTATGGTAAACTTTATCATGCCAAGAATACCCTTTCAATTCTGTTTGGGAACACTTTTAAGTGGAACGGTTTATGGCAAAGCTCATACCTCCAGTGAAACAGTTCGTTTTCTGGTTCAATGATCGGTCCCTTCTGCCCGAGGGCTTTTATTTCATTCTTAATTGGACGGATAAATGATGACCTCTCAAAGGTGAAGGCCATCATGCTCTTCCATTTCCTAATTCACTAAAAAACAAATTACCTCCTCAAAAGCTCTGTTGCTATTTCCCTTGAGATAAAACAAGAATTAGAGGTGACATATAGATTGATCATTGAAATGCATTGTTGAAAAAGTGAAATTAGTTGCAAGGATTATAGTATTTTTACGTACAAGGCAATCAGTCAAACCATGTTGCATTCTGCTCATGAGGACACTTGCTAAGAGTTGTAATCAATAATTTAATATCAATGACATGAGGGAAGTGGATGAGTGAGTGTATTTTTTCTTCACTTGGACAGAAATAAATGGAGTAGAGTGGAGAGTAATAGAGAGGAATGAGTTCATACAGTTTTACTCTACTTCTAGCAATTTTCTTGCAATAACACGTCTGGGCACACTAGAAATGGGCATTTCACCATGTGTAGAATCAAACCTGGGTCTTCAGAGTGAAGAGCAGATGCTTTAACCACTAGGCTACCCAACTGCCCCTAATGGAGAAGAAAGGAGAAGTGAGGAACAGAGCAACAGAGAGGAGCAGAACAGATTGCAGCGGAGAGGTGTGGAAAGTAACATAGAGTAGGGCAGTTAGTAATGGAGAGGAGCAGAGCAGAGTGAAGTACAATAAGTAGAAAGAAGTGGAGAGTAAGAGAGAAGCAGAGCAGAGAGGAGTGGAGAGCAACAGAGAGTAGGGCAGTTAGTAATGGAGAGGAGCAGAGCAGAGTGAAGTACAATAAGTAGAAAGCAGTGGAGAGTAAGAGAGAAGCAGAGCAGAGAGGAGTGGAGAGCAACAGAGAGTAGGGAAGATAGTAATGGAGAGGAGCAGAGCAGAGAGGAGTGGAGAGCAACAGAGAGTAGGGAAGATAGTAATGGAGAGAAGCAGAGCAGAGAGGAGTGGAGAGCAACAGAGAGTAGGGAAGATAGTAATGGAGAGAAGCAGAGCAGAGAGGAGTGGAGAGCAACAGAGAGTAGGGAAGATAGTAATGGAGAGGAGCAGAGCAGAGTGAAGTACAATAAGTAGAAAGAAGTGGAGAGTAAGAGAGAAGCAGAGCAGAGAGGAGTGGAGAGCAACAGAGAGTAGGGCAGTTAGTAATGGAGAGGAGCAGAGCAGAGTGAAGTACAATAAGTAGAAAGAAGTGGAGAGTAAGAGAGAAGCAGAGCAGAGAGGAGTGGAGAGCAACAGAGAGTAGGGAAGATAGTAATGGAGAGGAGCAGAGCAGAGAGGAGTGGAGAGCAACAGAGAGTAGGGCAGTTAGTAATGGAGAGGAGCAGAGCAGAGTGAAGTACAATAAGTAGAAAGAAGTGGAGAGTAAGAGAGAAGCAGAGCAGAGAGGAGTGGAGAGCAACAGAGAGTAGGGAAGATAGTAATGGAGAGGAGCAGAGCAGAGAGGAGTGGAGAGCAACAGAGAGTAGGGCAGTTAGTAATGGAGAGGAGCAGAGCAGAGTGAAGTACAATAAGTAGAAAGAAGTGGAGAGTAAGAGAGAAGCAGAGCAGAGAGGAGTGGAGAGCAACAGAGAGTAGGGCAGTTAGTAATGGAGAGGAGCAGAGCAGAGTGAAGTACAATAAGTAGAAAGAAGTGGAGAGTAAGAGAGAAGCAGAGCAGAGAGGAGTGGAGAGCAACAGAGAGTAGGGAAGATAGTAATGGAGAGGAGCAGAGCAGAGTGAAGTACAATAAGTAGAAAGAAGTGGAGAGTAAGAGAGAAGCAGAGCAGAGAGGAGTGGAGAGCAACAGAGAGTAGGGCAGTTAGTAATGGAGAGGAGCAGAGCAGAGTGAAGTACAATAAGTAGAAAGCAGTGGAGAGTAAGAGAGAAGCAGAGCAGAGAGGAGTGGAGAGCAACAGAGAGTAGGGAAGATAGTAATGGAGAGGAGCAGAGCAGAGAGGAGTGGAGAGCAACAGAGAGTAGGGCAGTTAGTAATGGAGAGGAGCAGAGCAGAGTGAAGTACAATAAGTAGAAAGAAGTGGAGAGTAAGAGAGAAGCAGAGCAGAGAGGAGTGGAGAGCAACAGAGAGTAGGGAAGATAGTAATGGAGAGGAGCAGAGCAGAGAGGAGTGGAGAGCAACAGAGAGTAGGGCAGTTAGTAATGGAGAGGAGCAGAGCAGAGTGAAGTACAATAAGTAGAAAGAAGTGGAGAGTAAGAGAGAAGCAGAGCAGAGAGGAGTGGAGAGCAACAGAGAGTAGGGAAGATAGTAATGGAGAGGAGCAGAGCAGAGAGGAGTGGAGAGCAACAGAGAGTAGGGCAGTTAGTAATGGAGAGGAGCAGAGCAGAGAGGAGTGGAGAGCAACAGAGAGTAGGGCAGTTAGTAATGGAGAGGAGCAGAGCAGAGTGAAGTACAATAAGTAGAAAGAAGTGGAGAGTAAGAGAGAAGCAGAGCAGAGAGGAGTGGAGAGCAACAGAGAGTAGGGAAGATAGTAATGGAGAGGAGCAGAGCAGAGTGAAGTACAATAAGTAGAAAGAAGTGGAGAGTAAGAGAGAAGCAGAGCAGAGAGGAGTGGAGAGCAACAGAGAGTAGGGAAGATAGTAATGGAGAGAAGCAGAGCAGAGAGGAGTGGAGAGCAACAGAGAGTAGGGCAGTTAGTAATGGAGAGGAGCAGAGCAGAGTGAAGTACAATAAGTAGAAAGAAGTGGAGAGTAAGAGAGAAGCAGAGCAGAGAGGAGTGGAGAGCAACAGAGAGTAGGGAAGATAGTAATGGAGAGGAGCAGAGCAGAGAGGAGTGGAGAGCAACAGAGAGTAGGGAAGATAGTAATGGAGAGGAGCAGAGCAGAGTGAAGTACAATAAGTAGAAAGAAGTGGAGAGTAAGAGAGAAGCAGAGCAGAGAGGAGTGGAGAGCAACAGAGAGTAGGGAAGATAGTAATGGAGAGAAGCAGAGCAGAGTGAAGTACAATAAGTAGAAAGAAGTGGAGAGTAAGAGAGAAGCAGAGCAGAGAGGAGTGGAGAGCAACAGAGAGTAGGGAAGATAGTAATGGAGAGGAGCAGAGCAGAGTGAAGTACAATAAGTAGAAAGAAGTGGAGAGTAAGAGAGAAGCAGAGCAGAGAGGAGTGGAGAGCAACAGAGAGTAGGGCAGTTAGTAATGGAGAGGAGCAGAGCAGAGAGGAGTGGAGAGCAACAGAGAGTAGGGCAGTTAGTAATGGAGAGGAGCAGAGCAGAGTGAAGTACAATAAGTAGAAAGAAGTGGAGAGTAAGAGAGAAGCAGAGCAGAGAGGAGTGGAGAGCAACAGAGAGTAGGGAAGATAGTAATGGAGAGAAGCAGAGCAGAGAGGAGTGGAGAGCAACAGAGAGTAGGGAAGATAGTAATGGAGAGGAGCAGAGCAGAGAGGAGTGGAGAGCAACAGAGAGTAGGGCAGTTAGTAATGGAGAGGAGCAGAGCAGAGTGAAGTACAATAAGTAGAAAGAAGTGGAGAGTAAGAGAGAAGCAGAGCAGAGAGGAGTGGAGAGCAACAGAGAGTAGGGAAGATAGTAATGGAGAGGAGCAGAGCAGAGAGGAGTGGAGAGCAACAGAGAGTAGGGCAGTTAGTAATGGAGAGGAGCAGAGCAGAGTGAAGTACAATAAGTAGAAAGAAGTGGAGAGTAAGAGAGAAGCAGAGCAGAGAGGAGTGGAGAGCAACAGAGAGTAGGGCAGTTAGTAATGGAGAGGAGCAGAGCAGAGTGAAGTACAATAAGTAGAAAGAAGTGGAGAGTAAGAGAGAAGCAGAGCAGAGAGGAGTGGAGAGCAACAGAGAGTAGGGAAGATAGTAATGGAGAGAAGCAGAGCAGAGAGGAGTGGAGAGCAACAGAGAGTAGGGCAGTTAGTAATGGAGAGGAGCAGAGCAGAGAGGAGTGGAGAGCAACAGAGAGTAGGGAAGATAGTAATGGAGAGAAGCAGAGCAGAGAGGAGTGGAGAGCAACAGAGAGTAGGGAAGATAGTAATGGAGAGGAGCAGAGCAGAGAGGAGTGGAGAGCAACAGAGAGTAGGGAAGATAGTAATGGAGAGGAGCAGAGCAGAGAGGAGTGGAGAGCAACAGAGAGTAGGGAAGATAGTAATGGAGAGGAGCAGAGCAGAGAGGAGTGGAGAGCAACAGAGAGTAGGGAAGATAGTAATGGAGAGGAGCAGAGCAGAGTGAAGTACAATAAGTAGAAAGAAGTGGAGAGTAAGAGAGAAGCAGAGCAGAGAGGAGTGGAGAGCAACAGAGAGTAGGGAAGATAGTAATGGAGAGAAGCAGAGCAGAGAGGAGTGGAGAGCAACAGAGAGTAGGGAAGATAGTAATGGAGAGAAGCAGAGCAGAGAGGAGTGGAGAGCAACAGAGAGTAGGGAAGATAGTAATGGAGAGGAGCAGAGCAGAGAGGAGTGGAGAGCAACAGAGAGTAGGGAAGATAGTAATGGAGAGGAGCAGAGCAGAGAGGAGTGGAGAGCAACAGAGAGTAGGGAAGATAGTAATGGAGAGGAGCAGAGCAGAGTGAAGTACAATAAGTAGAAAGAAGTGGAGAGTAAGAGAGAAGCAGAGCAGAGAGGAGTGGAGAGCAACAGAGAGTAGGGAAGATAGTAATGGAGAGGAGCAGAGCAGAGTGAAGTACAATAAGTAGAAAGAAGTGGAGAGTAAGAGAGAAGCAGAGCAGAGAGGAGTGGAGAGCAACAGAGAGTAGGGAAGATAGTAATGGAGAGGAGCAGAGCAGAGTGAAGTACAATAAGTAGAAAGAAGTGGAGAGTAAGAGAGAAGCAGAGCAGAGAGGAGTGGAGAGCAACAGAGAGTAGGGAAGATAGTAATGGAGAGAAGCAGAGCAGAGTGAAGTACAATAAGTAGAAAGAAGTGGAGAGTAAGAGAGAAGCAGAGCAGAGAGGAGTGGAGAGCAACAGAGAGTAGGGAAGATAGTAATGGAGAGAAGCAGAGCAGAGAGGAGTGGAGAGCAACAGAGAGTAGGGCAGTTAGTAATGGAGAGGAGCAGAGCAGAGTGAAGTACAATAAGTAGAAAGAAGTGGAGAGTAAGAGAGAAGCAGAGCAGAGAGGAGTGGAGAGCAACAGAGAGTAGGGAAGATAGTAATGGAGAGGAGCAGAGCAGAGTGAAGTACAATAAGTAGAAAGAAGTGGAGAGTAAGAGAGAAGCAGAGCAGAGAGGAGTGGAGAGCAACAGAGAGTAGGGAAGATAGTAATGGAGAGGAGCAGAGCAGAGAGGAGTGGAGAGCAACAGAGAGTAGGGAAGATAGTAATGGAGAGGAGCAGAGCAGAGAGGAGTGGAGAGCAACAGAGAGTAGGGCAGTTAGTAATGGAGAGGAGCAGAGCAGAGTGAAGTACAATAAGTAGAAAGCAGTGGAGAGTAAGAGAGAAGCAGAGCAGAGAGGAGTGGAGAGCAACAGAGAGTAGGGAAGATAGTAATGGAGAGGAGCAGAGCAGAGAGGAGTGGAGAGCAACAGAGAGTAGGGCAGTTAGTAATGGAGAGGAGCAGAGCAGAGTGAAGTACAATAAGTAGAAAGAAGTGGAGAGTAAGAGAGAAGCAGAGCAGAGAGGAGTGGAGAGCAACAGAGAGTAGGGAAGATAGTAATGGAGAGGAGCAGAGCAGAGAGGAGTGGAGAGCAACAGAGAGTAGGGCAGTTAGTAATGGAGAGGAGCAGAGCAGAGTGAAGTACAATAAGTAGAAAGAAGTGGAGAGTAAGAGAGAAGCAGAGCAGAGAGGAGTGGAGAGCAACAGAGAGTAGGGCAGTTAGTAATGGAGAGGAGCAGAGCAGAGTGAAGTACAATAAGTAGAAAGAAGTGGAGAGTAAGAGAGAAGCAGAGCAGAGAGGAGTGGAGAGCAACAGAGAGTAGGGAAGATAGTAATGGAGAGGAGCAGAGCAGAGTGAAGTACAATAAGTAGAAAGAAGTGGAGAGTAAGAGAGAAGCAGAGCAGAGAGGAGTGGAGAGCAACAGAGAGTAGGGAAGATAGTAATGGAGAGAAGCAGAGCAGAGTGAAGTACAATAAGTAGAAAGAAGTGGAGAGTAAGAGAGAAGCAGAGCAGAGAGGAGTGGAGAGCAACAGAGAGTAGGGAAGATAGTAATGGAGAGGAGCAGAGCAGAGTGAAGTACAATAAGTAGAAAGAAGTGGAGAGTAAGAGAGAAGCAGAGCAGAGAGGAGTGGAGAGCAACAGAGAGTAGGGAAGATAGTAATGGAGAGAAGCAGAGCAGAGAGGAGTGGAGAGCAACAGAGAGTAGGGAAGATAGTAATGGAGAGGAGCAGAGCAGAGAGGAGTGGAGAGCAACAGAGAGTAGGGCAGTTAGTAATGGAGAGGAGCAGAGCAGAGTGAAGTACAATAAGTAGAAAGCAGTGGAGAGTAAGAGAGAAGCAGAGCAGAGAGGAGTGGAGAGCAACAGAGAGTAGGGAAGATAGTAATGGAGAGGAGCAGAGCAGAGAGGAGTGGAGAGCAACAGAGAGTAGGGCAGTTAGTAATGGAGAGGAGCAGAGCAGAGAGGAGTGGAGAGCAACAGAGAGTAGGGCAGTTAGTAATGGAGAGGAGCAGAGCAGAGTGAAGTACAATAAGTAGAAAGAAGTGGAGAGTAAGAGAGAAGCAGAGCAGAGAGGAGTGGAGAGCAACAGAGAGTAGGGAAGATAGTAATGGAGAGAAGCAGAGCAGAGAGGAGTGGAGAGCAACAGAGAGTAGGGCAGTTAGTAATGGAGAGAAGCAGAGCAGAGAGGAGTGGAGAGCAACAGAGAGTAGGGCAGTTAGTAATGGAGAGGAGCAGAGCAGAGTGAAGTACAATAAGTAGAAAGAAGTGGAGAGTAAGAGAGGAGCAGAGCAGAGAGGAGTGGAGAGCAACAGAGAGTAGGGAAGATAGTAATGGAGAGGAGCAGAGCAGAGTGAAGTACAATAAGTAGAAAGAAGTGGAGAGTAAGAGAGAAGCAGAGCAGAGAGGAGTGGAGAGCAACAGAGAGTAGGGAAGATAGTAATGGAGAGAAGCAGAGCAGAGTGAAGTACAATAAGTAGAAAGCAGTGGAGAGTAAGAGAGAAGCAGAGCAGAGAGGAGTGGAGAGCAACAGAGAGTAGGGAAGATAGTAATGGAGAGAAGCAGAGCAGAGTGAAGTACAATAAGTAGAAAGCAGTGGAGAGTAAGAGAGAAGCAGAGCAGAGAGGAGTGGAGAGCAACAGAGAGTAGGGCAGTTAGTAATGGAGAGGAGCAGAGCAGAGTGAAGTACAATAAGTAGAAAGCAGTGGAGAGTAAGAGAGAAGCAGAGCAGAGAGGAGTGGAGAGCAACAGAGAGTAGGGAAGATAGTAATGGAGAGAAGCAGAGCAGAGAGGAGTGGAGAGCAACAGAGAGTAGGGAAGATAGTAATGGAGAGGAGCAGAGCAGAGAGGAGTGGAGAGCAACAGAGAGTAGGGCAGTTAGTAATGGAGAGGAGCAGAGCAGAGTGAAGTACAATAAGTAGAAAGCAGTGGAGAGTAAGAGAGAAGCAGAGCAGAGAGGAGTGGAGAGCAACAGAGAGTAGGGAAGATAGTAATGGAGAGGAGCAGAGCAGAGAGGAGTGGAGAGCAACAGAGAGTAGGGAAGATAGTAATGGAGAGGAGCAGAGCAGAGTGAAGTACAATAAGTAGAAAGAAGTGGAGAGTAAGAGAGAAGCAGAGCAGAGAGGAGTGGAGAGCAACAGAGAGTAGGGAAGATAGTAATGGAGAGAAGCAGAGCAGAGAGGAGTGGAGAGCAACAGAGAGTAGGGCAGTTAGTAATGGAGAGGAGCAGAGCAGAGTGAAGTACAATAAGTAGAAAGAAGTGGAGAGTAAGAGAGAAGCAGAGCAGAGAGGAGTGGAGAGCAACAGAGAGTAGGGAAGATAGTAATGGAGAGGAGCAGAGCAGAGAGGAGTGGAGAGCAACAGAGAGTAGGGAAGATAGTAATGGAGAGGAGCAGAGCAGAGTGAAGTACAATAAGTAGAAAGAAGTGGAGAGTAAGAGAGAAGCAGAGCAGAGAGGAGTGGAGAGCAACAGAGAGTAGGGAAGATAGTAATGGAGAGAAGCAGAGCAGAGTGAAGTACAATAAGTAGAAAGAAGTGGAGAGTAAGAGAGAAGCAGAGCAGAGAGGAGTGGAGAGCAACAGAGAGTAGGGAAGATAGTAATGGAGAGGAGCAGAGCAGAGTGAAGTACAATAAGTAGAAAGAAGTGGAGAGTAAGAGAGAAGCAGAGCAGAGAGGAGTGGAGAGCAACAGAGAGTAGGGCAGTTAGTAATGGAGAGGAGCAGAGCAGAGAGGAGTGGAGAGCAACAGAGAGTAGGGCAGTTAGTAATGGAGAGGAGCAGAGCAGAGTGAAGTACAATAAGTAGAAAGAAGTGGAGAGTAAGAGAGAAGCAGAGCAGAGAGGAGTGGAGAGCAACAGAGAGTAGGGAAGATAGTAATGGAGAGGAGCAGAGCAGAGAGGAGTGGAGAGCAACAGAGAGTAGGGAAGATAGTAATGGAGAGGAGCAGAGCAGAGAGGAGTGGAGAGCAACAGAGAGTAGGGCAGTTAGTAATGGAGAGGAGCAGAGCAGAGTGAAGTACAATAAGTAGAAAGAAGTGGAGAGTAAGAGAGAAGCAGAGCAGAGAGGAGTGGAGAGCAACAGAGAGTAGGGAAGATAGTAATGGAGAGGAGCAGAGCAGAGAGGAGTGGAGAGCAACAGAGAGTAGGGCAGTTAGTAATGGAGAGGAGCAGAGCAGAGTGAAGTACAATAAGTAGAAAGAAGTGGAGAGTAAGAGAGAAGCAGAGCAGAGAGGAGTGGAGAGCAACAGAGAGTAGGGCAGTTAGTAATGGAGAGGAGCAGAGCAGAGTGAAGTACAATAAGTAGAAAGAAGTGGAGAGTAAGAGAGAAGCAGAGCAGAGAGGAGTGGAGAGCAACAGAGAGTAGGGAAGATAGTAATGGAGAGAAGCAGAGCAGAGAGGAGTGGAGAGCAACAGAGAGTAGGGCAGTTAGTAATGGAGAGGAGCAGAGCAGAGAGGAGTGGAGAGCAACAGAGAGTAGGGAAGATAGTAATGGAGAGAAGCAGAGCAGAGAGGAGTGGAGAGCAACAGAGAGTAGGGAAGATAGTAATGGAGAGGAGCAGAGCAGAGAGGAGTGGAGAGCAACAGAGAGTAGGGAAGATAGTAATGGAGAGGAGCAGAGCAGAGAGGAGTGGAGAGCAACAGAGAGTAGGGAAGATAGTAATGGAGAGGAGCAGAGCAGAGAGGAGTGGAGAGCAACAGAGAGTAGGGAAGATAGTAATGGAGAGGAGCAGAGCAGAGTGAAGTACAATAAGTAGAAAGAAGTGGAGAGTAAGAGAGAAGCAGAGCAGAGAGGAGTGGAGAGCAACAGAGAGTAGGGAAGATAGTAATGGAGAGAAGCAGAGCAGAGAGGAGTGGAGAGCAACAGAGAGTAGGGAAGATAGTAATGGAGAGAAGCAGAGCAGAGAGGAGTGGAGAGCAACAGAGAGTAGGGAAGATAGTAATGGAGAGGAGCAGAGCAGAGAGGAGTGGAGAGCAACAGAGAGTAGGGAAGATAGTAATGGAGAGGAGCAGAGCAGAGAGGAGTGGAGAGCAACAGAGAGTAGGGAAGATAGTAATGGAGAGGAGCAGAGCAGAGTGAAGTACAATAAGTAGAAAGAAGTGGAGAGTAAGAGAGAAGCAGAGCAGAGAGGAGTGGAGAGCAACAGAGAGTAGGGAAGATAGTAATGGAGAGGAGCAGAGCAGAGTGAAGTACAATAAGTAGAAAGAAGTGGAGAGTAAGAGAGAAGCAGAGCAGAGAGGAGTGGAGAGCAACAGAGAGTAGGGAAGATAGTAATGGAGAGGAGCAGAGCAGAGTGAAGTACAATAAGTAGAAAGAAGTGGAGAGTAAGAGAGAAGCAGAGCAGAGAGGAGTGGAGAGCAACAGAGAGTAGGGAAGATAGTAATGGAGAGAAGCAGAGCAGAGTGAAGTACAATAAGTAGAAAGAAGTGGAGAGTAAGAGAGAAGCAGAGCAGAGAGGAGTGGAGAGCAACAGAGAGTAGGGAAGATAGTAATGGAGAGAAGCAGAGCAGAGAGGAGTGGAGAGCAACAGAGAGTAGGGCAGTTAGTAATGGAGAGGAGCAGAGCAGAGTGAAGTACAATAAGTAGAAAGAAGTGGAGAGTAAGAGAGAAGCAGAGCAGAGAGGAGTGGAGAGCAACAGAGAGTAGGGAAGATAGTAATGGAGAGGAGCAGAGCAGAGTGAAGTACAATAAGTAGAAAGAAGTGGAGAGTAAGAGAGAAGCAGAGCAGAGAGGAGTGGAGAGCAACAGAGAGTAGGGAAGATAGTAATGGAGAGGAGCAGAGCAGAGAGGAGTGGAGAGCAACAGAGAGTAGGGAAGATAGTAATGGAGAGGAGCAGAGCAGAGAGGAGTGGAGAGCAACAGAGAGTAGGGCAGTTAGTAATGGAGAGGAGCAGAGCAGAGTGAAGTACAATAAGTAGAAAGCAGTGGAGAGTAAGAGAGAAGCAGAGCAGAGAGGAGTGGAGAGCAACAGAGAGTAGGGAAGATAGTAATGGAGAGGAGCAGAGCAGAGAGGAGTGGAGAGCAACAGAGAGTAGGGCAGTTAGTAATGGAGAGGAGCAGAGCAGAGTGAAGTACAATAAGTAGAAAGAAGTGGAGAGTAAGAGAGAAGCAGAGCAGAGAGGAGTGGAGAGCAACAGAGAGTAGGGAAGATAGTAATGGAGAGGAGCAGAGCAGAGAGGAGTGGAGAGCAACAGAGAGTAGGGCAGTTAGTAATGGAGAGGAGCAGAGCAGAGTGAAGTACAATAAGTAGAAAGAAGTGGAGAGTAAGAGAGAAGCAGAGCAGAGAGGAGTGGAGAGCAACAGAGAGTAGGGCAGTTAGTAATGGAGAGGAGCAGAGCAGAGTGAAGTACAATAAGTAGAAAGAAGTGGAGAGTAAGAGAGAAGCAGAGCAGAGAGGAGTGGAGAGCAACAGAGAGTAGGGAAGATAGTAATGGAGAGGAGCAGAGCAGAGTGAAGTACAATAAGTAGAAAGAAGTGGAGAGTAAGAGAGAAGCAGAGCAGAGAGGAGTGGAGAGCAACAGAGAGTAGGGAAGATAGTAATGGAGAGAAGCAGAGCAGAGTGAAGTACAATAAGTAGAAAGAAGTGGAGAGTAAGAGAGAAGCAGAGCAGAGAGGAGTGGAGAGCAACAGAGAGTAGGGAAGATAGTAATGGAGAGGAGCAGAGCAGAGTGAAGTACAATAAGTAGAAAGAAGTGGAGAGTAAGAGAGAAGCAGAGCAGAGAGGAGTGGAGAGCAACAGAGAGTAGGGAAGATAGTAATGGAGAGAAGCAGAGCAGAGAGGAGTGGAGAGCAACAGAGAGTAGGGAAGATAGTAATGGAGAGGAGCAGAGCAGAGAGGAGTGGAGAGCAACAGAGAGTAGGGCAGTTAGTAATGGAGAGGAGCAGAGCAGAGTGAAGTACAATAAGTAGAAAGCAGTGGAGAGTAAGAGAGAAGCAGAGCAGAGAGGAGTGGAGAGCAACAGAGAGTAGGGAAGATAGTAATGGAGAGGAGCAGAGCAGAGAGGAGTGGAGAGCAACAGAGAGTAGGGCAGTTAGTAATGGAGAGGAGCAGAGCAGAGAGGAGTGGAGAGCAACAGAGAGTAGGGCAGTTAGTAATGGAGAGGAGCAGAGCAGAGTGAAGTACAATAAGTAGAAAGAAGTGGAGAGTAAGAGAGAAGCAGAGCAGAGAGGAGTGGAGAGCAACAGAGAGTAGGGAAGATAGTAATGGAGAGAAGCAGAGCAGAGAGGAGTGGAGAGCAACAGAGAGTAGGGCAGTTAGTAATGGAGAGAAGCAGAGCAGAGAGGAGTGGAGAGCAACAGAGAGTAGGGCAGTTAGTAATGGAGAGGAGCAGAGCAGAGTGAAGTACAATAAGTAGAAAGAAGTGGAGAGTAAGAGAGGAGCAGAGCAGAGAGGAGTGGAGAGCAACAGAGAGTAGGGAAGATAGTAATGGAGAGGAGCAGAGCAGAGTGAAGTACAATAAGTAGAAAGAAGTGGAGAGTAAGAGAGAAGCAGAGCAGAGAGGAGTGGAGAGCAACAGAGAGTAGGGAAGATAGTAATGGAGAGAAGCAGAGCAGAGTGAAGTACAATAAGTAGAAAGCAGTGGAGAGTAAGAGAGAAGCAGAGCAGAGAGGAGTGGAGAGCAACAGAGAGTAGGGAAGATAGTAATGGAGAGAAGCAGAGCAGAGTGAAGTACAATAAGTAGAAAGCAGTGGAGAGTAAGAGAGAAGCAGAGCAGAGAGGAGTGGAGAGCAACAGAGAGTAGGGCAGTTAGTAATGGAGAGGAGCAGAGCAGAGTGAAGTACAATAAGTAGAAAGCAGTGGAGAGTAAGAGAGAAGCAGAGCAGAGAGGAGTGGAGAGCAACAGAGAGTAGGGAAGATAGTAATGGAGAGAAGCAGAGCAGAGAGGAGTGGAGAGCAACAGAGAGTAGGGAAGATAGTAATGGAGAGGAGCAGAGCAGAGAGGAGTGGAGAGCAACAGAGAGTAGGGCAGTTAGTAATGGAGAGGAGCAGAGCAGAGTGAAGTACAATAAGTAGAAAGCAGTGGAGAGTAAGAGAGAAGCAGAGCAGAGAGGAGTGGAGAGCAACAGAGAGTAGGGAAGATAGTAATGGAGAGAAGCAGAGCAGAGTGAAGTACAATAAGTAGAAAGCAGTGGAGAGTAAGAGAGAAGCAGAGCAGAGAGGAGTGGAGAGCAACAGAGAGTAGGGAAGATAGTAATGGAGAGGAGCAGAGCAGAGTGAAGTACAATAAGTAGAAAGAAGTGGAGAGTAAGAGAGAAGCAGAGCAGAGAGGAGTGGAGAGCAACAGAGAGTAGGGAAGATAGTAATGGAGAGGAGCAGAGCAGAGAGGAGTGGAGAGCAACAGAGAGTAGGGAAGATAGTAATGGAGAGGAGCAGAGCAGAGTGAAGTACAATAAGTAGAAAGCAGTGGAGAGTAAGAGAGGAGCAGAGCAGAGAGGAGTGGAGAGCAACAGAGAGTAGGGAAGATAGTAATGGAGAGGAGCAGAGTGAAGTGGGAAGAAGCAGAAAAAAGTGGACAGCAACAGAGAGTAGGGAAGATAGCAGGGAAGATAGTAGGGAAGATAGTAATGGAGAGGAGTAGAGGAGAGATTTAGCAGAATGTAGAGGTAAGTAACGGAGCACTGTCTGGTACTTTGACACGGACATATGGTGGTTGTAGTTTTAATCTGATCAGCTCCATGAGAGTCATACTTTGTCATGAGTCAACACTGAAGATAGCTTCCAAACCCAACTAATGGTGGCTCCAGCAATGACACACTGACTTACATCTCTCACAAGTTTAAAGTGGGTATGAAATGAGAGTCATTTCAAAGTAATATCATATCAAACAAAAAATCATCATAAGCAAAATTGGTGAAAAACATTTCAGAAATCTTTTCATAATTTCTAAAATATCTAATTCTACTAACAATAAACCCAGACTCTTTCTGACAAGGCACACTTTTCAGCTTACAAGGAACATTTGCCAGTTTTACCGCACAATCATTAACACATCAACTGAACTTGGCATGACGGTCGGAAGGTTGGAGTTGAACACAACTTCACATTCCCACTGGTGAAAAGGTTACAAGTGAGTAGGTCACCAAGGGGCACTGTCACAGTCAAAACAGATAGTGACTGCAGACATCATTAGTCTGAACCATAGTGATGAAAAACAACATCCCAAAAATCCTTGAGAGTAAAAAACCCCAAACTTTCAAATGTTCGTCTATACTAGATTAAAATAGCTGTCTTACTGGGATGTGTTGGAGGGTATGTTTTTACCAAGAAAGGCAATAAGATTAGTTGAAATCTACTTGGTCGAGCTTTGGTCGATTGTGTCAATAGTTGTAACACTAATAGTAGCCAGTAGCTCCAAGGCTGGGAGCGAGCTGAAGTTTAGTCACTATTTCTGTCAAACTGTGTCTGACACATTGAAGCATTCCAGGCTACCAGTCCATTCTTAATGATGCTAAATGTTACAAAACCATTGGCTTCATCCAGTGACATGCTACCCTTGGGACTGAAGCTATTATCCAAGTCATCAAGCGAACAAATACAGACTAGGGGAACAGACATGGGGGAAATTGAGAGAGACAGGACGACTGGAAGGGAAGTGTGGATGTGTGATAGGGAGCCAACTGGAGCAGGGAAAGGTACAATGCAATCCCCGGCACATACAGACCACATACATTCCTCAAGGGTTTCAGGTTAGCCTAATGGTGTTAGCTGGTCATGCCAATGATTCGGGTTTGATTCCCAGTGTGGGTACTATGGGTGAAACTCATTTCTGATATTGCTGAAATACTGCTCAAAGCCGCGTAAAATTATACTCACTTATATTCATGAAAGTGTCTCATCGATTTGACAGTTTACTGTCACTTACTGCTTTATTTGGGGTTACAGAAATAAATCTAATTAATAAATGCATGAATTCATAATAATAAAAATTAATAAATTTATTAGTAGCTGTAACCATATTTGTCAGGTTCATGTAAACTAACAAATATACAACATCATAATGTTAAAATCAAGGACATGAAAATTGATTTAATATGAAAGCCAACAATTCCTGTAACATACAAAACTCATTGAGGACAATATTAACAAATCTTAAACGTACAATTATGCATATTTTAAAACTTTAAAACATTCTCACATCAAACAATGCCCATCTATCAAACTTGACTTATCTTCTGTTACAATTAAAATAGACATATTAATATAATGGTTCAACTCAATCTTATATATTGAGAGTTTCAATACTTGTCTCAGAATTGCTTCTCTGAAAAGTACTTTAAAAATGAAGAAGGTGACGACAATAGTAGAAAATGGGCTCAATCCACATCTTTCAGTCATTGCAAACTCATGCACTCAAAGCAACAGGAGTTATGGCCCTTTACTGCCCAACAGTTCTAAGTTCTCTCAACTTTCACAAAGATCTATGAATATCGCTGAGAATGCCATTGATTATCGTGGAGCAGGGGAGACAACTCTTTAAAGCTTAGACCCAACTGAAAATTTTACTGATTCATCCATCTCGTTGGACAAAGAAAACACAGATAAAGCCTTCACAATTGTGAGGAAACATTCACAATTGTGAGGAAACATTCACAATTGTGAGGAAACATTCACAAGTCAGTGTTAACAATGTGCCAACTGGGAGTAAGGTGGGTTTGTAACAAAGCTGTGATTTTATATGTACATAGAGCAACTGAGACATTTCTAAGCTCTGATGAATATATTTGTGTTACACGTCGATTGTTACAGTTACATAGCTACTGTGGTTATCACTGGACAACTAGACAAAGCAAAGCTACTGCAATGGCTTGGATGTGACAGATACCAGCAACAAGAGTGAAAAGGTCGACAAGGGTTCATCTTGTATCTTGTAGAAACAATCACTTTTAAGACTTGAACGAAAGTTGAATCGATCCTGAAATTATTCAATTTCAGAAATCTAGGTGTCTTTGAAAACTTGGCCTTGACTTTTCTAGCAATTCCACTTATCTTCCATATTGGCAGATCCAGGAATTTTCAACCCTTGACACTGGCCCACTAGTCTGTAGCTCTAAAAAATCCAGTACATCACCACAGTCATGGCCCTATTTTCAGGAATTCAGAATTTCTTATTCGTTGTTGATGTTTTACATTATTGTAACCCTTTGATTAGTTTCTACATTCAAATTTCAGGCTAGTGAATTATTTTGTGGGCTAGGAACTAGCTTTCAGGCAAAACTAGCTCTAGTGGTAAGCAAAATTTGAAACTATGGTAACAATGACGCGACCCACCCAAAATAGATGTAGTGCTGATTGATCCAGAACTCAAACCCTAGGCTAACATGTGGTCTTTAAAATTAACATGTTTTACAGGAAAATTATGAAAAAAAGCTCAATGACCTTTTCCACTTTCAGCCTGAAACTGTCTAGACTACATGGGCTGTTAGGTAGAGATGTTTCAGTGTCTGTATGACAGATCACTCTCAGGTATAGATGTTTCAGTGTCTGTATGACGGATTACTCTCAGGTAGAGATGTTTCAGTGTCTGTATGATGGATTACTCTCAGGTAGAGATGTTTCAGTGTCTGTATGACAGATCACTCTCAGGTATAGATGTTTCAGTGTCTGTATGACGGATTACTCTCAGGTTTAGATGTTTCAGTGTTATCACCAATACCAAAGATTTTTCTCCAGGTTTTTCTGATTAGCAACATACTCTCATATCTAAATTTAACTTTCCACATACAAATTATTCTGTTAATTTACACAAGAAATTTTTATCAGTATATCTCATTACGTCACGATAAACGTAAAATTTATTCATGGACAGGCTATCAGAATATATACCCTAGAGATGAATACGAAACTATGTGTATAGCTGTACGCTGTTGTGCATAAATTTGTGCATGAATTTGTTCATGAATATGCATCAAATTTAATAGTTAGTTTACTTTATTCAAGCCTGATATACTAAGACACCAAAATTCTGAAAATATGTTTTTTACAATCAATAATTATCTTAAATCCTTCTTTCCATTGATTTTCTTTTATTTTCAATCATTGGAACACCAATGAGTGTTGTTAAAAATCGATTGCTGTGACAATATACCAAGCAATGTGGACTGCTTGGTTCTTTTAGACAAAACAACTTAAAGATGACAAGAGTCAACTTGCTGTAGAACTGCAACCTTCATGGCCGATCTCTGATAAGCAACACTGCTCACAGTGTCTGACAGCATCAAACCATGCTAATCACATGGGGCATGATGCCAGAAAAAGTTAAAATTGCGATGTGAATAGGAGCTGCCTTCCTACCACTAATCTTGCTATCGCACGCCGCAGGTGATACTAGCTGTACCACTAATGTCAAGTATGTCTCGTTCAGGTGTTGGTATCCTTACCACTAATTCCCTACACACATCCCTCAGTGGACTCCAGACACTCTGTAATCAGTTGTCTTACAAACACTTTCGCTGGTCGATACCAACAGCTTACTCTTTCTACCTGACAGAACTGACTTGTGTTGTGTGTGTACAGCTGGGCGGCAGGTTACTCGTTAAACAATAAATGTTTCATGTAGAACAGCACTTACAGTGGAAACTTGGTGTGAGGAATCTTTAAATTGCATGCTGCGGGTGATACTAGCAGTACCACTAATCTCATGTGTGTCTTGTTCACGTGTTGGTATCCTTACCACTAATTCTATATACACATCCCTCAGTAGTCTCTAGACTCTAATTAGTTGTCTCACAAACACTAGCATGACAGCACAGAGTCAAACTGATCAAGGAGTTCACATAAATCACTGTATTTGTTTTCAAGCACATATTGTAAATATGTAAATATGAGAATGGTCATCGGAAGAGAAAATCAACAAGAAGACAGTCATCAATATCCCCCACATTACCTCCAATTTCAGGCGAAGTCAAACTTGTTACCGTGGAAACGCCAAAAATATTTTATTCAGAATTCCAAAACTATCAAAGGGCACCAGTACACCACTAGACCAATCTATGTGTGAAGTTTGGTGAAGAAATATTGAATGGTTTTACGGTTCTTCTCCGGAAAAGATAAATGTGCACGGACAGGTGGATGGGGTGCATTATAATACCCCCTGCAAAATGCATTGTGGGGGATAAAAAGAATGTATTCCAGGTGGATTTGAAATTAATTTCTCCCAGTCTAAGACATTTTCTAAATGGAAAACAGATTCTTATCATCTATTGGGGAACCGATCCCAGGTCTTTGGCATGACAACGTTTTAACAACTAGGCTATCACAGTGCCCTTGGAAAATACAAGAAGTCAGAGATATGTCAAAGATGTTCAGGAACATATTCCTGAAAAGAAAGCATAAGTACACTTATACAGGATCCTATTGTTTTTAAACACACCAGACAGCATGTCTTCCTTTTCGTAGTGTCTTCTGTTAAAGTCTGTCCCAGACACTCGCTGAGTCGTATGTTTGTATGAAGTGCCTGATCAGCATTTCTTGGATATGGATGACAAAGCAGACACAATTTACGGCTAACAATTTCTGTATTATACCATAAAAGCATTTTCCTGACTTTGTTAATGTAGTTGATGGTTTTGATTCTCATGTCTCCCAGAAGACAGTGATGCTATTACAGAATAATAAGAAAATTGTTATCCATGAACTGAGTCTTTGATATGTGTGAATGTCAATCATTCTGAAACTCATCTTGATTGGATAAATTTATCTGTCAATCAAACAATGGCAGTCTGTGATTGGCTATTTACTCACCATTAGGTGTGGTTGGTGCAGCAGCTGTTTCAATTCATTACATTCTGATGCATAGGTGTCGGATGTGTCCTGCAGCAAGTGAAGCACCTGTAACAGAAAAACTCTTAGCTTGAAGCACTCATAAAATATTTCATTGTTTGCACACTGTTCTCAGTGTCTAAAATGCACTTGCCCAATAAGAAAATATTGGTTTAACCAGAAGCAAGCATAAAATACTTCAAAGAGTACACAAATACTGTATTCGGCGTATCACATGCCCTTACCTAATAAGCACAAAGGCATTTTAGCCAGAAGCACTCATAAAATAATTTAGTGAGTAAACTAACGCTGAATTTGATGTATTATATGCCCTGCCCCAAATATAACAGCTTGGTTTAGCCAGAAGCTAAAATATTTCATACATTCAACAAATACTGTATTTAACTGTAGTTGTCGTGCTGTTGACATGGATACACACACAGATTACTGGAGTACATGTCTGCCAGCCTCTCCATCAACGCATAACCGCTGCCTGACCGCTCGCTGTGTTATGTTCAGCACAACTGTTTCTCGCTCTCACATCAAGACTTCGGTGAGTTGACATTATATTTGTCACCCATTACTTTAGATTTGACTCAGTTGTATTGTACATGAAACCTCTCTTGTGAATCTGTATATGTTTGCCTTTGTTTGCTCAATATAAAGTATTATTGAAAATATCAAACTTGTCAGTGTTATATGTTGCTGGTTCTGAGGGGATTTCTCACACCTTTTGTCACGGCAAATTTTAACCGTAACACCATCCTCAGCAAGTCTGCAAGCAAATAGGACCTCATTTTGGCAAATAAAATATACTTCACAAATATACCGCTAAAGGGACAAATCAACACTCAAGAATTTGTGGAAGCATTCATAAAATCTCTCTAAGACGTCAGCACCAAGAATGGCTGTGTCTGGTTCGATGCCACTGTAGTCATGCAGAATTCAGTTTAGTGTCTTCTCCCATATACACTGATACACTCCCATATAAACTGATATACTCCAATACAAAGTTACTCAAACTGGCACTACAGCTGAAAAAAGTATCAGTTAGGGTTGTTCAGTAGTGAACCCTCTGAACTATTCCAGCATTATCAGGGTTGCCTGTAACCAGATGGTCTGGTGATTGATAACATGAGCATCAAAATACTTCATTGGAGTACGATGGACCAACTTGCAACCAAGTCAGATCATCTCTTGACCGACAATTATACCCTAATCCCATCCAGTTTCTCAAGTAAGATGTTTCTAACAACTCGCATTGTGGTGTCGCAGACACACTCTACCTCGGTTTGAAAGAATACAAGCTCTTTCAATAAATTACAATTATGACAAGACATTGTTCCCAACACACAGATCAAAGATTAGAGCAGGTAAATGCTTGTTGCCTACGGGTACTGTATTGAATTCTGGACAAAAAGTGTCACATCATCTGCTAGGGGACTGAAGATAGAGCAAGTGAGTTGGTTTAACAGGACTTTGAACGAAGCCCACTTATACCTTGTGTGAGTGAGGGGTCAGCTTGTTGGGGGGGAAAGACCATATTGATGCATAAAACAGAAGTTTAGCAGTTTGGTCAAACACATAAGGATGGGTACGGAGGAATCAAACCTGGAAACAAAGTTGGACTACATGAACAACTTTTTGTACATTGAAATTTATTATTGCTTATGCTTGAGTGATGGATTGACTAGACTCCCGATATTATTCATTAAACAAACTTAAGCACATAAAAGGTGACTTATTTGTCATTTGATATATACTATGGATCTGCCAATATTTATGTCTTCCACTATACGCAAACTCACATACTGCATCAAAATGAATGTTGACCCGTAAAACTAAGAGATAAGCACAAACACAGGTCAGTTAGCCTTTCACAGAAATTTCAAAATAGCATCCCCCTAACTGATACCAGTCCTGCACAGAATAATATCTAAGGGTTATTTTAGTCCAGTACTAAAACCCAGACCTTGCAAGAGATGTATTAAAACATTGCCCTCTGCAAGTGATTATCAACTGTTCTTACATTCCCTTACCACAAAATAAAAATGTCTAGACTCACCGTGATACACAAACCTCCTTGTTAAGATTTTATCACAGATTTTATCACAGAGTTACCACTTGAACGATGAAAGCAGAAATCCTTTAGTTTAAGCCAGGCCTGTACTATCTAATGTGAGTTGTTTATGTCTAGACTGTAATCAGTCCATGTAACTAACTCCTGTAGTAGACAGGTGGTTGGAAATGAGTCATTTATGCACAGTGATCGTTTTTAGTTGGACATTTCAATTGTTAGCTTACAACCAAGTCAGAACAACCATTATTCTCTTCAAGAACCTATAAGAAATTGGTGAAAAGTTGGTATTTTCATGCTGTCAGATTAAAATAAAAAGAGGTAGTTCCACAAGATTAATGAATCAGCAATATTTGGAATTCACTCTTTATGACAGATGTGGCTGGGTCAGGAATCAGAGAAGGTCAACCAAATATTTTACTCTTTCGGGGAGATTGTTGAAAATTAATACACACACTGGGAAAAGATCATGTATTCATGGACACTTTACGATCAAATACTTGAAGCTTTTGCATCCTTCTGTGAGAATCCTTAGCACATTACCTGTACTTGCAAAATAACATCTAAAGATGTTTTAAGCACAATGGGTGGGTCATTATATTCATTACATTAGGGTTCCTAACAACTCTGACCTTTATCCAGCTGTCATAAATGACTAATCTGTGACGCTATTGAAACAACCATGTACACTCTGTCTCCCAAACCTTGTCTCCCAATGAGAACCTTGTCATCACCCAATGATGACTTTGTCTCCCAATGAGAACCTTGTCATCACCCAATGATGACTTTGTCTCCCAATGTGAACCTTGTTGTCTCCAAATGTGAACCTTGTTGTCTCCCAATGAGAATCTTGACTCCCAATGAGGACCTTGTGGTCTCCCAATAAGGACCTTTTCGTCTCCCAATGAGGATTTCTAGTTAGAATGTGTTCCCAGCATACCAAACCTAAGTCCTTGAGGAGATTTCTGCCCTGTCCCCATTCTATAATATTTAGGAAACACAGCATTTGAAACAACATAGTTACTTAAACTGGACCCTGAGTTTAACATTTCAAACTGGCATGTTCACATGTTGTGTTCTGTCCTCTGCTGTTCCAAGTGAGTGAAGAGTCATAAAATCCCCTAGTCTAAACAACATGTGCACGCCACATGTATTCATTTAAAAACAAAGTACTTAAACAAAGAATATCCCTCTGTGAGATCAAACAACTGCTCCCCAGAGATATGTGGCTCAAATGTAATGGCATCACATTGCATTACAAACAAGTGCGACATCATTAGTTACATTAACATCACAATCAAATGACATCACTAATGTTTCTGTCACTGAGGCTGGTGAGCTGTGTTTTACACACTCAAGAGTGAGTGAATGAGGGAGTGAGTTTAACTTTATGTCCCACTCAGCAGGATTCCAGTTATATGGTGGCAGTCTGTAAATAATCAAGTCTGGACCAGACAATCCAGGGATCAACAGCATGAGCATCAATCTTAGCAAGTGAGAACCAATCCAATGACATGTGTCAACCAAGTCAGCAAACGTTATGACAAGCACAATCACCTTTTCTGGCAAACATGGTTTGCTGAAGGCCTACTCTACCCTGGACCTTCAAAGGTCTATAGACTCAAGACACTAGATATAACTGTTTACAAACTGAAACATGAATTTGGGTGTGATAAATACAATGTAACCCTGAACACTTTTGTTATTAAACATGTCAAAATTTGGAAAGTTTTCATCTTCTACTGAAGAGTTCTGTACCAAAATATCAAAGATAATCTGGTAAGACGTGACTCAAAATTCTACTAGAAAAGCAAGTCTGTTATGCAAAAATAGGCTCAGCTTCAAACAACCTTTCTTGGTTACTAAGTACTCTCACTCAAACTTGATCCAAAAGAAGCAAGCCAGCTGGAACAGTTCACTATGTTTTGCATTTGGTTGGTTCCAATGTTTCAGCTACATAGCGGCTGTTTGTAAGTAATCGACAATTCAGTGACAAACAGCACAAACATTGATCTATGCAATCAGAAGTTCAGTATGAAAGGACAATTAATCAGAAAACTCAGGTCAAGGACACCTTGTCAGGGAACTTGGGTCAAGGACAGTTAAGCAGAAAACTCAGGTCAAGGACAGTCAGGTATCTCAGGTTAAGGACAGTTAGGTAACTCAGGTCAAGGGTCAACATTAAGGACAGTAACTTAGGTTATGGTTCAAGGACAGCTAGTCAGGTATATCAGGTCAAGGACAGTTAGGCAGGTAAATCAGGTCAAGGAAAGTTAGCTAGGTAACTTGATTCAAGGACAGCTAGTCAGGTAACTTGGGTCAAGGACAGCTAGTCAGGTCACTTTGGTCAAGGAAAGTTAGTAAAGTAACCTGGGTCAATGAAAGTTAGTCAGGTAACTTGGGTCAAGGACAGTTAATCAGATAACTTGGGTCAAGGACACTTGAGCAGAAAACTCAGGTCAAGGACAGTTAGTCAGGTCACTTTGGTCAAGGACAATTAGTTACCTTGGGTCAAGGACAATTAGTCAGGTAACTTGAGTCAAGGACAGTTAAGTAACTTGGGTCAAGGACAGTTAATCAGGTAACATGGGTCAAGGACAGTTAAGCGGAAAACTCAGGTCAAGGACAGTTAGGTAACTTGGGGCAAGGATAGTTTTAGGTAACTTGGGTCGGGGACAGTTACTCCAGTAACTTGGGGTAAGGATAGTTTTAGGTAACTTGGGTCGGGGACAGTTACTCCAGTAACTTGGGGCAAGGATAGTTAGGTAACTTGGGGCAAGGATAGTTTTAGGTAACTTGGGTCGGGGACAGTTACTCCAGTAACTTGGGGTAAGGATAGTTTTAGGTAACTTGGGTCGGGGACAGTTACTCCAGTAACTTGGGGCAAGGATAGTTTTAGGTAACTTGGGTCGGGGACAGTTACTCCAGTAACTTGGGGCAAGGATAGTTTTAGGTAACTTGGGGCAAGGGACAGTTACTCCAGTAACTTGGGGCAAGGATAGTTTTAGGTAACTCAGGTCAAGGAGAGTCAGGAAATTCAGGTCAAGGACAAGTATCATAATAGTGAGGTACCTGGAATGCTTCATGCTGCATCGATACAAATTTATGAATATTGATGACATACATATAATCAATGCCACAGAAATGTTAACATTTATTTAGATTATAATACCGAAAAGAGATAATGACATCAATGAATTAAATTTTAAATATTTAAGTGCATAGGCTTATATCTTATTTAAGTTGATTAATCACATATTTACAAAGAATATTATTATGGATACACACAGAAAATATATTATTCTTATCAATTAATATATTAAGACATTATAATACTTTTGAGTATCTCACTACCTGAATATTTGATCAGTGACAACCTTTCCTTTCCATTTTGCGGACAGAACAAAGATCTGAGGATGCCAGTAAAAGTAGATCCTGTTACAACACAATTAGCAGATCCTTGCATGCTTAAGGACAGCAACTCAAGAAAGACAAACCTCTCACACAAAACTCGGACAACACTCATCTAGGATATCCTAGAGTGCAACTCCCTGGTTCAGTAAAACAAAAACACAAATATATTGAAAGTGGCAGTGATGGAGAGACAACTAATTAGATACAGCGTGATATATGGGAACCCTCAGATGGATTCATCCACTCTATGATGAATCCAGCAGCCAGTTCTCCCTGGAGGAAGCACTCCATTGTTCATGTCCGCAGAATATTCTCTATGTTCCAGATCTGCCATTTCCCATCAAACTAGAACACACATTTTCTACAAAATATCTAATAATGAAATACTATTTATAACAAAACATTAAAAAAGCTATTTCACTCAAGCGCCAGAACTACCTTCATTGTATCTCAGTGATATGGCTTTTTCATAAAAAAGACCTTTAAAGTCATGCAAACAAAATTTCAAATTATACATTTGCTTTTTGGGATGAATGAATGACACATCTTGTGATCCTAAAATGGTGACATTTTCACTTGTGACATCATCTCGAACATATGAACTTTGTAAGTCACTTTATGTGTAGAAAATCTTATCTGAAAAAAATATAGTACGAATTAAATCAGAAAAAAAGAGACTCTTTGAAGAAACCCTAAATCCCAGATTGGAGGAAGTGAATAAAGATGTGTTCGTTCATAGATGTTTGTGATTTGCGATTTTAACTGAAGAATTTAACTTTTGTTCTTTAACATTCTTCAAACATGAAAGATCATCAGTATTACTGCACCTAAAACTCTGAGAACTGAAATTTGTTTAGAACACAAGGTTCATTTGGGTTCAGATTTAAATGTGGAATATTTTATTACATGAGGAATGAAGCTTTTCATTGTTTAAAATTGCTAGACTGAGCAGCAATTCTGTGTAGAAGATTATGATTTAGGGGTTGATTTTGCCACCATTATCAGCACTGAACTTTGGCTATTGTTGAACATGTAGTGAAGATATCTTAAATTTAAGAAACTTTCTAACTGAATAGTGTTTTTCTGCCTTAATCTGTGCAACAATGAAATAACATGACAATCAGCAAGTTGGATTTAAAGCCACTCCATAAGTCACAGAATGTCAGCATGACATAACAGGAGAGCGTGAAGTAATGCAGGTCTCAGAGATTTACCATTTTACTGAAACTCACAACATCATGAGCACAAAATACAGACAGTATCAGGACAAAACAGGATTTAAACTCACAAGGTCACTACAGTGACCAGTGGACCTAACTCTGTATATCAAACTTGCCCCAACTGAGCCACCAAAATCCCAATCTCAGATCATTAAATGTAAGGTAGGTGAAGAGGACTTTTACCTCAATAATAATTTCAATCATAAACATTTTTCAGACTAATTGTGAACTACTTCTCACATTTTCTTTTCAGTAAGTTTTTATGACATGATGGAAATTTGTTAAAATCTCTATTTCATATAAAAACTTAACCGTCTCCTGCAAAATATATGAAAATAACATCCCAAATGTCCCATGGCGTTAAGAGTACAGAAGACTATGTTTATGTTCAAAGACATTTCCTTGTCCTTTCCACTGTTTGTAATTAAACACCCATTCCCCTCTCTCCTTGTCACTAAAGACCATCTGTGATGTAGAAATGCCTAGAGAGTTTGCAGATTCCAGTGTTTTATTTGCTTCAAGATCAAGCATGGAAATTCTGTCGCAGGGCAACACATCACTAAGATATTGCATATACTGCCGCCAAGTGGCTCGCCATCGTTATTGATTATCATAGAAATAATTAAGCAATGGAGGCTGAAACCAAAATAATGTGGTTTTGTGAGGTGTATCCAACTGTTTCTGCTGGCACTTTGTTTGGTGCTAGGCGGAGTTGGTAATGGCACCGATGTCCACTTGCCATGATATATCGCTGTGGTGGTGGAAGCAAATTGCAAACACATTATACATGGCTGATAACTTGGAAATGCTATCTTCCTGCTGACCTCTCAACATGCAATCAGAATTCTTGGCTGTTTGTGTGGACAGTGATGTATAAGCTGGTGTTTACTGCATGGGTGGAATGCAGGGTGTGGATATATTGGAACAAGAAAACGTATAAACATTTCAGAAACAACAAATCATTTACTTGTAGTTCCCTTTGGTGCAAGTGGGTGGGTGATTTTTTCTTGGGTGAGTGAGTGAGTTAATGAGTTCAATAACCTACATATAAAAATACAGATGAAAGTCCAGGCAAAACCAGTGGTTGATAGTATGAGCAATAATCAAATTCAAAAGGTTACAATGACATATACTCAGCCATATTACACTTTGAAAAGCCATATCCTCATCTTTGTTATGACAAAGACAGAAAAACATTATACAACGCAGGGATAAAGAGCACTATATCAAATAACAAAGAACTCACTGAAAAAGCACTTACTGTCTATTTCAAGACAAAATACAAATGTTATTGCATCAAAAGTAAGAAACCTGAATTATCATTTAGGTAACAGTCTCTTCATTCAGTTTCAAGACAGACACTCTAGAATCCAACTTGCACTAAGTGGCCAAACACATCACACATGCCACGTCTGCTGGAAATGCTATTTTCCTGCCAACCTATTCAGACACAATCTACATTACTAGAAGCGTAGACAGTAATGAATCATGCAGGACTAACAATCCTCTTTGTTTGTTAATATATATCATAAAACATAAAACCACTGCCAGATTCTCTTAACAGGGTGGATCTGGAACAGCATGAGGTGCCAAGTCTGTCTGTGATGTTGATCTGATCAGAAGTGCTGTAAAATGCGTACATGCTATGACAAAGAAGATCAACAGATCCCAAAGATAGATCCCCCTTTAACATTTTCTAGCTTTGGTCAAGACAGACAAATATCTTCATTTCACATAAGAGGGCTGATCCACAAGATTCCAGTAATAGTTCCTGGCAACGACAGGTCCCCAAGATCTTACAAGGAGTCAAGCCAGGCCAAGAGGTGCCCCTAAAATAGTTCTTGGCAACAGTCAGGGTGGATATATATCTACAGCATGCATGAAGCCAGGCAGATTTCCAAGACAGGTGCCCCTTTAACAGTTCCTAAAAGAAATCAAGGTGGCCCCAAAACTCCTTCATTACTGTATGTCCATACAACAGTTCCCTCATAATGAGGCCTTCATCTATGTCCAATGGCTAGAGATTATTTACTATGGGAGGTAGGGGCAGGTAGTTTACTCTATCAACTGATACCTCAGGTAATGCTAATGCATCTGTACATCCTAGCTACTGCTGCAGATGGTCGTGCTAAGCAGTGAAAGTTTTATTTACCATGTCCCTTACCTCCTTGGCTCGAGGTACTGCTTCAGATGGTCGACGTGTGGGACTGAGTGACTTCGTGTTGATCTTGTCATAAAGCTGGAAACAGACAAAAATTATGGTGAAAAGGAATGGTGCCAGGAATACATATAGTTATTCTCTGTTTAAACATGGTATACGACTCCATATGGCTTGAAGACATTGACAAGAACATTATGCTTTCAACGATTCCAATGGACACTCCATCCTGAAACTTGATAATGTTATTAAAACACTGAGAAGTCATTAGTCAAATATCATTTTCTGAAATAAAAATATTTCATGTCAAGAAGCAGTCTCCTCTAACTGGGTGACTTTGTAGTTAAAGCATTTGGTTAGGGTGCTGAAGGTCTGGGTTTGATTCCTCAAATGAGTATGATATTGGAATTTTACTTCGGGTATCCCTTTCAACTCACTACTCAGCTATCACCAAACTAAACTCATTCATCTTTCCAGTCACCTACACCTGTGGACTTCCTGCACCATCAGATGCTCCCAAATCTATCAACTTCTGCTGATGCAACACCTATAACCTACATGCTATCATTTCCTTACATAGTTCTGACATGAAATAAGTGCGGAGTGTTGCCAGAAACTTCATTCTTTTTATGACTGGAGGAATGGTAAAAGGATTGTCCGCTGCTCACGATCACACCTTGTGTTGGACACTCGCAAAATGGCTTTGCTGTAAAAGGACTGTCAAAACAGGGTGTTGCTAACATTTTTCCAGTAGTTCATAAGGTTATCACACCCCGAACATGTAAAGTAACATCCACTCTTCATGGATAGGAGCACCTATGACACCAAAGTCCTGGTTTGAATCCCAGCATGCTCTGGTAACACTCATCCTGACTTTTGTAGAAAAATATAAAGCACTGTAAAGCCATGCTCTCTCACATGCTCTCACAAACCTTCTCACTCACAGGGGGGAGATGAAGTGGCCTACTGGTGAACGTGTTCACCTGTCACACTGAAGTCCCGAGTTTGATTCCCCACTAGGTACAATTTATAGTGTCCCCCGCTGTGATATTGCAGAAACATTGCTCTAAGTGGCGTAAAACTAAACACGCTCAGGTGACATGTTACTAAACATCTTCCTGACAACTTCTACAACTGACTGACTACCTTTATCCATTTGCTTGGGTTTGAACCCTGAAGAATTCAGTGATTAAGCAGCACCCCTTAACAACTCAAACTAGAAATGTTCACTCAGCAACATTCTTAATATGAACCATAACTGAACCAAACTATTTGCAATGCATATGTTTATTTTCCTCCTCAAGCCTATCAAAAGTTGATGTACTTAATAGTCTCACAGTCCCTGAACTACATTTTGTCCCTTCTGCCAAGAACTGCCTGTGATGCTGAAGCTTGAAATGAAGAGAGCCTGTACAGTGGAAGCTGTCTAATTCGGACTCGACTCAGACCGACTTTTCTGTCCGAATTATGAGGAGTCCGAATTGGACTGGTGAGAGTCAAGAGTTAGCTCCCTTGACCAGGAGATACGCATGCACGGTACTTTTATGATTAAAGACACAACTACCATGGTGTAACGTGTTTTCGCGCTAGAAGTGACGTACCATGTTTTCGTGTTACTCACTATTTCGCGGTGTAACGCTGTTGTATGGAAACGCATGTGATTCAATCTTTTCCACAGAAATCGACAAATAAAACGCATCATTGGTTAATAACAAAATCGCATACCATCAAAATGACATTGAGTGAGTCATGTCAGCTTGCTGAACTGCTTTGTTAATTCCTTTTGTTGATTGGTTATCATCACACCTGATAATAAGTTTGAAGTCAGTAATTAGCTAACTACAAAGAACTTCCGCCTCTGGCAGTCCAGCTCTTCCGAGTTAATTAGCGATGTTTTCATAGTAAATTACCTGGAACGGTGGAGATTCAGTCCGAAATAAGAGTTACATGAAGTCCGAATTAGTTAGCCTATATGTAGTGATAACTTAGTTAACTTCTGCCAGGACCAACAATTCGATCTGAATTATATAGAAAACCGACTTACCAAGGGTCCGAGTAAGACAGCTTCCACTGTATTTCCTCATGTTCAGGTTCTGAATCCCCTATCTCAATGGGGTCTCTTCCAATTTAAAAAATTATTTGTGCTAATGAAAACAATACACATTCAGAGATGTAAGTCTACTAATGTCAGTGGGGTTCCTTTTCAATTTATGGAATTATTTGTTTTAATGAGAATTATATTAATTCAGAGACTAAACATTAGTCTTCTGATGTACCTAACAATGTAACTGGTGTGACAAGCAGGCATTTGATCCGCTGGGCTACTTCACAGCGACAGTGATGTCCACCAATTCATTCACTCAATCATTTCCACAAGGGGATGAAGAACAAACTAACTCACACCAACCCCTGGACGAGTCCTGTCTATCACAACAACTGGTCACTGATTCCATCTGACCAATCACTGACCTGGGTGACTTGTGACCTCGGGTCATGTGACATTGTAGATTAATCAGCACATACTGTTTGGGGATCAGTGATTGATGGTTGTGGATGGACAATTAATGTGTTTATGCCTTTTCCGAAACTGTGCCTTGAGAGGTTGTGAGAGTCTCCCTTACTGTTATGGACACAAATATAATAACAATTGTTTTGTAATGTGATAATTCTATAACACTGTCAATCAAAAGCAACACAGCAATTACATGCTTTTTAAATCAAGATGATTTATACTCACAATGTTTATTAAATTGATAATAGTTCTGAAGAAAAAAGATTAAACAAATTTGTCTTTTTTATAATCGAAGTTAAAATAACAATGACAAAAATTATTACAAATTGTAATTCCAAACCAAAAGTAATTATCACAATCATTCATGTGAGCTATGAAACCGATGACTGAAACCACTCGTTGCTTTACACGTCAGTAAACAACTGGGAATTTGATTTTTTTATCGAAACTTAGTGTGTAGGGTTTACAGCATTAAGTTAAATATTTCAATATTAAGATGTGATGTAAATGGTGTTGATAGTTGCAATCAACAATGTGTCTGCATGGGTGTCTGTATGTATGTATATGCATGCATATGTGTCTGTTTGCATTAGAAGTGACTCAAGCCAGCTCAGAAAGATAGGCGTAAAGTTTTTGGTTAGAATTGGTCGTCAGCAACCCATGCTTGCCATAGGAGATCACCGGGATCAGGTGGTCAGGCTCGCTGACAAGACTAAAACATGTCAGTGTATACCAACTGATAGATGCTCATGATGTTGATCACTAGACTGTCAGTTCTGACTCAGTTACAGACCACCATCACACAGCTGGAATACAGAGTGTGGCATTAAACAAAAAGCAAAACCAGAGCATACCGAGCAATCAAATCTTAATTGAAGTCAAACATGTCTCCAACACAGATCTGTTGGAAATGGCTTCGTCTTTCTAGTAAAATCTCAAGTCGTCATTATTGGCCCAAATCAATACAAGAACGTCCGGAGCTAAGATCTATCAAAACCCTTTACAACTGGATCTGCGAGTCTGTCCTGAATACGTAAACTTTCCATGTTGGCAACTGTGGTGTCTGGTGAGTTGGGAGGACTTCAGCGCCTATCACATTAACAGCCCACGTTTATTCATACCTCAAAACATCTCACATTAACATCACCCATCAAATATTAACATCATTCATCAACCACACATCATCAATCCGCTCACTTTTTCAAACATTCAACATCCATCATCCTAAAGTACTTCACTCAGCTTATTTTTAAATTGTCCATCACGGCAGTTCCATCAATTCAGGAAATTCTTTCAGTCAAAAAATCAAATTGTCAGTGGTATACAGCATGTCAGACAGATTGCTCAAAATGCACCCTCAATAAGGGCTCCGCCAAACACAAGTTCAGCCCAGTTTATGAATAATTTATCATTTAATCTTCACACTACTATTTCATTAATCACAAACAGAAACTAGCTGACGTCACGGCAATGACACAGAGAAGAGGTTCGGGATTCATACTGCATTATGTCCGATCTCCCTCTTCTGTTGTTGGCCGGTCAAGACAGCAGCCGGTCAAACAGGACTAAATATAACATGCTCACATTGAACTTTGATCCATTCCTGATTCCAACTATGTCTGAATGAGCTACATACTTGGGTTTAATCGAGACCTGGTCATGGGCTGATATTGTGCTGAAAATGTCACTAAATAGTTTGGATCAACCATTTCCTAACATTAATCTAACTATCCCCAACACATCCAAGTGTTTTAACTAGGACAGGTGGCTGGGTACTCAGAGAGAGTTTGGTACCCATAGGACCACCCAGATCTGTAGTTGAGGAAGCATGACAATAAATGCCATGTTGTACTATGACTTCAAAATTTTCCCATTTCTTCCTGAAATTTACATGTCTTCCTTCTGACTTTTACACGTCTGTTTATAGACAATTCTTCAATCAGCTTCAGTGTGTGCATGATGGGAGTGTCAGTTTATCAGTCTACATAAATACTATTCACCAGGGCTCCTGTAAAAATATTGCAACATCACACTTTTTGCACTGACCTCTTCAGCAGGAGCACAGGTAGTTTTGGGTAATACATCGGTCTGGAGCCTGAGGAGGGTTGGATACATGGCTGGGTATAAGCATTACTGAGGGCTGGATACAATTCTTGTTGAGTACCAGGGTAGGTTTGGATAATATAGGGTCAGGTATCTGGGTAGGGCTTTGGTAATATGAGGTTGGGAACTCAGGTGGGTTTTTGGTAACATGGGATTGGGTTTGGGGTAATACGTCAGTTTGGAGCCCGAGAAGGGTTGGATACGAGGCTGGGTATAAGCATTACTGAGGGCTGGATACAATTCGAGTTGGGTACTCAGGCAGGGTTTTGGTAATATGAGGTTGTGAACTCAGGTGGAGTTTTGGTAATATAGGGTTGGAAACTCAGGTGGGGTTTTGGTAATATAGGGTTGGAAAATCAGGTGGGGTTTTGGTAATATGGGGTTTAGAACTCAGGTGGGTTTTTTGGTAATATGGGGTTGGGAACTCAGGTGAGGTTTTGGTAATATAGGGTTGGAAAATCAGATGGGGTTTCGGTAATATGGGGTTTAGAACTCAGGTGGGGTTTTGGTAATATGGGGTTGGGAACTCAGGTGAGGTTTTGGTAATATGAGGTTGGGAACTCAGTTGGGGGCTTGGTAATATGGGTTTGGGAACTCAGGTGGGGTTTTGGTAATATGGATCGGGAACTCAGTGGGGGTTTTGGTAATATGGGGATGGGTACCTGAGTAGTAAATATGGACTCATTCCAGCTGATCAAGTGTTCACAACATCCAGACCAAACTCGTATTCTACCATCTGGGGTGGAACATGAAGACCCTATGGAGGCAGGAATATAAATGGAATGTATGCGACCAGATCCGCTGATGGACATGACAATTTATACACGAGATGATCATATAGGGTAACACCCACATGTCAGAATCGCTTTTGATCGAAGTGATTGAGGCTGATGCTCAAACTGATTCCAGAAATTGCCCCCACTGTTAGTGAATTCATGCGAGGAAGGCAAGTCTGATTAGTAAATAGATGTACTTCAAATTCTTATCAGCGGCGGTGAATCAAGAGATTTATGCACAAGCTGCCTCCTCACGGAGTACGAGGGAGCTCTACAAACATTTGGCTACGATGCAAAACCTGCAAGCCTTCAATCACCATCCATTGGGTAATTTGCAAGATTATACACCAAACACTTGATATGAAAGGTTTTCATGGGGGCATCAACTAAAACAGCTCATTCCTAAGACAATAACGCTCTATCCTGATATGCAGCTTCTCCAGATGCACCACTAATTTCACATCGGACTTGCTATCTACAGAACCTGATGGTAAAAGTGCTATTAGGCGCATGGCAGTTAAAGCATGGGATTATATATCTTATTTAATCGATGCCATACATCACAGTTATAGGAGGGATGTTATACGCATTGATCATAATATTGATGTTGTCAATCAGTGCATTGATAGCATGATGCTCAAATAAAGTTTGACACCCACAACTGCAAAAGTTTTACACCATTTTAGCAATGTTCCAGGAATATCATGACTGACATCAGATGGGGTTCATGTATTCTAACCATAAGTAGAATCGAACTGGACTCTTCAGTGTGATGAGCAAACACTTTAACCACTAGGCCATAAGACTGTCCACTGTGTGTAACAATACCCCAAGGGCTAGGTGAGTTATCTACTGGGTGTTTCTTAACATCGTTTATACATTATATTTACAGCACAGGATGTATAAAATCATTTACAGCAAAGGTGTTATATCTGTATGATATATCTCACCTACATATAATCATTACACACTGTATGATATATATCTCAGGTACAGCAAGGACATTATATATTTCAGCAGATATGACTGTACATGTCTAAGTCAGCGAATATATGTTATACATGTAGGAAAAGGCGTTCATAAGAAACCCGATGAATACACTCTCTCAAAGTTAAACAGAACTAGACCTAAAAAGTGGTATTTAAATTACAAGACAATTTCTTTGTCTAATTTACTTAACACTTAGATAGATTTTTTCACAGTTACCAGTTTGGAGTCACATCTTGTCAGCTGCGTTCTTAAAAATTGCAACCACGAATGGTGTAGAAAACAATGGAAGACAAGCAAGATTTTATTGCTTATATGTGGACTTCCTATCGCTTGGTGACATTCTTAGTTCAGGGCTGATAAACAGGGTATATAAATGTATCGATTTAGAAGGTTTTTACATAGAACTACCTTTTCTTTATAGTGATATATATGGTAGTTAAAGAATGAATGATATATATCTTGGTTGTACCACGGTAACCAAACAACAGAAAATTCTTTTGTTCAAATGAAGGATTCCTACAAAAAATAAATAATCAGACGGCAGAATTGTAAGGTAAAACCTTTTGACTGATGTATGTCATGAAGGGCCAGACTTTTATTTGAAATGTAACACATTCATGGGGAAAAATTACAGTTAATGGATGTATTAAGGAAAATTCACTCATCTCTCTAACACTGCAGGAGTCATTAAGAAACAGCTTTATCATTCCCACATAATTCCATCAGAGAAAGCCTTTTGTCGTCAGAGACTGTTCCCATGCCCCTGCTATGTTCAAGGACATATCAATACTATCAGAGGTGAATTACTTCTGATGACTATTAAATCCAAGATGGCCAGCAATTTCAATGATGGTTGCTATGCAACAAGATATATCACCTGAACCCCACGAACATTTGCCTTAGAGTTCCACTTGTTTCTGTCACCCTCATCTAAAAGAAAGTTGAAGAAATTAGGCTGTGAATTAACACAATGAGGGATGAGTGCTAGGGCTGGAAGGGTCAGAATACGTGGGGTTTTTTAAACTACTTCCTCAACAAGAGGTCATCAACTAAAAGTGGACAAATTTGTTCAAATTAATGCAATTGTCTCAAATGGGTACTAAAGAATTTGCTCATGAATTTTTCATTACAAGTGAAGATGTCTCTTGTTTCAGCTACAAGGCAGTCTATTAGAAAGTCAATTTCCTCTCCAACAAGGTGGCATCGCAGACGAGCATTATCTGAAATCTTTAAGTCTGGAGTAAGTCCTGAATCATCAGACAATAAGCCTTGTGCTGACATCAGACTTGCAGCCATCACAAGTCTTACACACAATGCTGCATACGTCTTACCCACAATGCCTCACATCAGCTCACACATGATCTCATCATACTGGTCTTAGGGTATTTTACTGTTGAACCAGACAAACTTCAGGTAGTCAGGAACATGACCTTCTGACAGGGACTGACAACATGCCATCTACCAAGTCACCAAGCCTAAAGTATCCAAAACATTTAGTCATATTTATGAACAATATAGTCTGCTGTGGTCAAATTCTAACCAAGAGTTCCTACAGAAAGACCTGTACTGGATGATGTAATTCCATTCCATCCTCAAGGGAAAATGGGAAGCCCAGCACAGATTGCTTGAGATCATTCCTATCTATAATTCCAATAAGAAGATACTGATATTTAAAAGACCCTGCCAAATCAGCTGGGCCAACAACAGGGTGGTGTGCTACAATTTTGTAACACAATCTGACATTCTGAAATCCCCTCCCATTACACTAAAAAACAGTAAACATCATCAAGATGCAACTGTTATCTGAAGGTCAGGATGAAGACATTCATTTGCCCAAAAGTTTACCTAAACACTACACATTAGTCTTGAATGTCCTTGAACAATACTATTTTCCTTCAACTCGACCCTACTCTAATGCTATAGCCATCAGAAATGGGCTTCACACGTTGTGCCCATGGGAATTGAACTTGGGTCTTTGGTGTGATAAGCCAATGCTTCACTCGCGAGGCTACCCCACTGGCCAGCCCTAAATGAAACAAGTCTAGATTCTCCCAATCAGTTCATCATTGCACCAAGGTTCCTCTTTGAATTAACTGAATCTGTTTTAAGTTTACCTTGATGTTAGAATCTGTTTGGCTATTCATTAGCCAGTCTATCATGACACATATTCACAATAACAAGAAGCCCAAGACCAGCGAGTCATTTGGCTATCGTCATGTACCATTTGACATTTTGGAAATCTCATTCATAAAGATTCTGCCAGTCCGTGGCATCAGTCAACAAGCAGAAGTGATTTTCTTGTCATTCCAGATCATCCCACTCCAAGACACATGGTATTTTGTTGCAAGTCACAATCATATTACAGCTATTCTCCATGCCTGTCTCCTTCACAACAATATCACTAGGATGGCAAGATATTTGCTGGATCCAAAAAAACTGCCATATGTGATAAATACTGATTTGAATACTTTGTGTGTAATCATACAAAATATATTTCTCATCAAGGTTTAATTTCAGAGTTTGAAGTTATTCAGAATCTTTACAAATGAGATTTTCAAAATGTTGAACGGAGCATGAGGACGACTAGACTAGGGTTTCAGTGATCAGTTCTCAGGGCTCTGTTCCTCAAAGTGATTGTAGAACTAAGACTCTCATATGTCTATGTTAAAGTATAAGAGCTACAATCATCTTAGCCCTACAATCGTTTTGTGGAACAGGTACCGAGGTAATAATACACTAAAAGTTATCCATGAGTGAGTGACTGAGTTGGGTTTACGCCACTCTTAGCAATATTCCAGCAATATCATGGCAGGGGACATGAGAAATGGACTTCATACGATGCACTAATGTCCAAAATCGAACCTGAACCTTTGGCATGATGAGCAGACACAACAACCTGTAGGCTACCCCACAGCCAAAGCCATCCATGAAAATGCAGTGTAGGGTAGCTGAGATATGATACGTCAAGAAGAACCTTCAAAGAAATCAGACACCAGGAAAGACTACATTCTGTGATTGCAATAACTTTGACAATGAATTAACCATCAGATCAGTGGGTTACAATGACTTTTGATAGAATGATGCACCATTCTATTCTGTTTGAGGCTGAACCACAAAGGTTCTTGAAATAGATGGTGACTGTAAGTCCAAGTCCCCCAAACAATCTGCATGTCAGTAAGGAAGGCAAACAAAAAGACAGGTGCATGATCATCTGATTCTAGTGAGTCTAACATTTTAGCATGAGCACTTTATTCATCTGGTCCTGTCTTGCAGGTGCCTCAAAGCAAATGAATACAAATATGATACCGACATGGCTGCCCACTCCTGCAATCCCTTCTCGTGACAACAGGACAGACTCAGTAACCAAGTAACATGCAAACATAAATGTAACTTCAGCCATTAAGTTTTCATAGTGCAATGTTGATGTTTGGGAGAGATCAGAAATCAATCAAGCATCCGACACCAGCTCCCTGTCTGCAGCCCAAAGTCTATCTTGTCCCCTAATCAAATCTCCGTCCACAACCATGTCTCTATACGGCGTCAGCATCAACAATAAAGTCCACGTCTCAATGGTTGTGATCAACGTACATCCCTAGTAAAGTCAGCGTCTCAATAACCGCAATCAAACCTTCATCCACAACTATGTCTGTGTCTGGCTGATAGCGACCTGACCACTCTGGTAGATGTTCGCCACTCTATGTTCACGAGCAGGACATTCACAACTTGATGGATAGCCATGCTGCCCCGAACACCTACAACCTAGAGTCAATAATGGCTTCCTTCCACAAACACAGTCGAGGCCCAAGCTCCCCTCAAAACATGGAGTGTGACAAGTGATTGAATTATTGATGCGTCATCATTTTCTCCTGTCCAATAGGAGTTCAATAATGATGAGTTATATATCATTGGTCTGCATTAATATCATGCAAACCAATGAATACTAAGATGAACATCATGAAAAAATTAACATTTCCATTCATTTTGATCTCAAATATATCTGGGCTGAAGATAACAGGGATGAAAACATTTTCACAATCATTAACACCTGTGCTAAAACAGGATCTATTGTAAATTCTGGTATGTCATGCAATATTGATGATACCTGATTGGAAAAATGTGACGGACTGGTGTTGTACATCACAGAGACATGTATGCAAGTACAGCAGGGTGTCATATCATCCCACAGATGACATCATGACAATCCTGATGGGGTTAACCTCTTAGCTCAGGTGGATAAAGCTTCTGACCTCGAATCAGGTTTGTGGTTTGAATCCCAGCATGGGAATTTTATGGCAGCTACATTGGTGCAAAATGTGGGGATGAGCACGTTCATATGAAGATTGAGCAAAATAAGTCTCAGTATGCTTCTATGCAGCTCGGGACGTGTCTTTTGCAGATAGGAGAGTATGTAGCAGGGTGTGAGAGTCATACCATTGATGACATCCTTACCTTGTCAGCTTGCTGATGGGGTTAACCTTTTCGTCATGTGGACAAGGTGTCTGACTTAAGATCAGAAAGTTCATGGTTTGAATTCCAGCATGGGATTCAAAAGTTTTATGGTCTCTATGCCAGGGCAAGTCAACTTAACAAACAGAGGAACATGATGTACAAGCTCAAAAATGGTAATTGCATGGAACATCACTTTTCAGTGAAGAATAAATTAGCAAATGTCCTTTAAATCCTACCATAAAATTTCAATAGCTTTTCCAAGGCCTGGAGGGGCAGTGGGGTAGTCAAGTGGTTTAAGTGTTAGCTCTTTACGCCAAAGACAGAGGTTTGATTCCCCACATTGGCACAGTACATGAAGCCCATATATTTGTCAGCAAACATGCTATTGCTGGAATATTCCTAAAAGTGGCATAAAACTAAACTCACTCACTCACTAACTCACTCAAAGCCCTGGGATGCCATTTTGACTGTAACTGGAACTGTTGATAATATCACTAGTTTCAGGTAGATAGCATCTCTATGGTGTAATGTGCAAACAACTGGTTTGATATGTAAAGAACAAAACATGTACATACCACTACAATCAGATGCCGCCATCAGTCATGCAGAAAACAAACAATCCAAAACTAAGATATCAACACTGAGATGAAAACAGCCGTCAATTCTACATCTGTATCAGTTTGTGGAAGATGAAGTCTCTCGCCAACTACCAACAGTACATTGGATAGCTTTTAAGGGAGCAATATTTGAAAGGGACTTTGGGGACGCAGATAGTCAGATTCCAGATCCAGCATCACTCTAGCAGCAATGTGAAAAGGCTCTGAAACTTCCAACAGCTGGCTTTCAAAAGCAACTCAACTGCTATATAGAAATCAGATGTGAAAAATATGAAAGAATGTATTTTCTCTGGTTCAACAGGGATTCACAAGAAGCATGCAATTCCAAAGATGGAATGGTTTCATTTAAAGTTTGCTGGAGAGAATCTGTGAAATTAAGGTGACACTTTTATGTCTTGAGGTTTTTGGTTTTGTTATTTTTTTCAAACCAATACACACAGGTTGCTGAAACACCACACGCACGCATGCACACGCGCACGCACGCACACACACATACAAATACTTAGAGCATGCACGACATGAAGCAAGCTACAAGACTTACTAGACTTAAACCAACATACAAGCCTTCAACCAACACACAAGACTTCAACCAACACACAAGACTTCAACCCCAACACACAAAACCAAAATATAAGAAACACACAAGGCTTTAAAACCAACTTACAAGACTTAACTAATATATAACACTTCAACCAACATACAAGAAATAAACCAACATACAAACTAAAAACTTCACCTCATTCTAAAATTGTGTGTTTGAATCCTAGACTACTCAACCCAAACTACAATCTATACTTACTGACAGTGTAATCTTAAGTATAACAAACGTTACATTTGACCACTTTCTAAATAACACTGAGTATTCAATACATTTATCAGTGGCATACGTCTTGGTAGACATGTTTAACATTATCATCCAAAATGGTTGATGGTACAAAGTTTGGAGAAGCATGGACAGGTTAGAGTACTATGTAAACATTAGATGTATTGCTGAACAAGTACTTTATTACAATCTGGAGTGGAGTTCCTCGTACTGTTTTCACAAGAGGAGGCATATAACAAGTAGGTAGAGTGTAAACAGCTAAATAGATCGGTAAGTAATTACTGGCAAGTGGAGGAGCTCTTACACTCAACTCTAATAAGAATTCTTATGAATATGGAAAGGGTTTTGTCGCATGAATAGATTTGATCAAGTTAAATACACTAGTATTCCACTTCTGTGTGTTGGACTTCCAGAGACTATACACAATACATTTGATCAATTACTTTTTAAAAGGTTCATCGTTTGTTGAACCATTTTTTTTTCCATTTTTCTCATCTGTCAAAGATGGAGTATTTGAGATAGTTATTCTATTAACTAAATTGCTCTTTTGGCTTTGATAAGTCAAATCTTTCACCAAGATGTGAACAAAGGCTTGCCAGCTGACAGGAGTTGTCAGTTTGGTCTCATTGTGTAGCTCGCTTAAAATCAGAAATGAAATTACTCAGACTCACTAAAAAGTACCTCCTTGTGAATTATGAGTAATAACGATATTAGCACCAGTACCTGACAACCCTCTTAACCAAATTGAACGTTTGAAAACTAACATTAACACTGAAATAAAATATTATTCGACTGAACACTTCAAAATCAAATGAAACTAACACATCAATAATGTAAAAAACATTTGCTCAACAACATTAACTTAAGAGGGTCTAAAATGTTCACATTCACAGCTTGAGTTCATGTATGTCAATCTTCCTATATTCATGGTCACTGTAAAGATGGTGTGGCATAGAAGAGTGACAAGTTTTAATAGCTGACAAGCACCAACATTTCAAAATATTATTTTAGTTTCAATTTCATATAATTTATCTCCACTTTGTGAGTCAGTTTGTTTTATGCCACTAATAGCGACATTCCAGTAATATCACAATGGGGGGATACCAAAAGTGGGCATCACACATTTCACCCATGTGGGCCTTTGGTGTGTCCAGCAAACACTTTAACCACAAGGCTACCCCACCACCACTTTACTGCATGAAGGACACAAGAAGTAATGCAACTGTTGAATGTTACTATTACCTCTCCATTCTCGCCATGTTCTTCTAGGCAGCCCAGTTTTTATTGCATTCCTATCCTTGTCACCCACACCCCTCACCCCTACAAACACCATCCCCCACCCAAGGTAACTGATCTCAACATAAAAACATTCTCCACTGCAGGCATACAGTGAATAAAATTGTTGAACCCAAACACTACTTCTTGCAATGGCAAGTGTCATGGAGGTGCATCTACATTGGATCTCAACTGCTGTAAAGTTTTCTACCCATGCAGGAACTTTCTCCAATAAACAGGAAGCAAGCATAATTACTGGTACTACAAGCACAGTTCGCGGCCCTATCTCGTGTCACAAGTGCCCATAAAGGCTACACGTCCAGACTCCTTTATGTCTTCATTTGCTGTGGTCCTGTCATTTGCTGCGGTCCTGTCATTTGCTGCGATACTGTCATTTGCTGCAATACTGTCATTTACTGCCATGTTGTTGAAACAGGCCTGATAATGTCGGCAACGCTGCATTCATTTCAGCAATCATCCCATACAGACAACTATGAGGCAATATTTATTGGAAAAACACAATTTCCAGGAGTTTTATTGGGATTAATAGAAACATGTTTGCAACAACCCAGGGCTTGAACCAATCTCTTGAAACACAGAGCATGACAGTAAAGTTTTCCAAGCTTGAACTTAATTCCTTGAAAAAATCAATATTTTTTGTTCTTTCCTACATTTTTATAATTGTAGTTATTGCAAATCGATAACATTCGAGAAGTGATGGCCCTTGACTGGCCAAAAAATTTTCTTCCAAGAATGGCAGTTTGATTTCTGAGTCTAACCATCAACCTCTAGGGAAAAACACACAACACATCAAAGCGTTTTCACTTTCACAGTGCAGGAATGGATTATAATAAACACTGAACAAAAATATAATGAACAAAAACAAAAATCCTGTGATTTTAAACACGAGCCTAAATGTATAGTAAAACAGAAATATGATCCGTATCTTTATAGTGTGGCATCACATAACATCTGTACTTGTATGTGCATGAGACATACTGTCCAAATAGGTCATAGTGGCCCCCCCCGCCAAAAGGTGTTGTTACGAGACAGACATCCTCTTTCTCGTCATTTCCAGCAAATCCTCCACTTCAGAAAATTTCCTCCAATCACAAATTCTCAATAGTTGAACTTTGAGGTATTGATTTGCTCCTTTGCTTCCAAAGTCGTTTAGAATCAATTTACTGAGGAGACACATAAAACTGAGGCCTAATGCAAGATTCCTTCGATTCCACCATTCTTCCCAAAACTTTTTAAGTGCTATAAAATCTTTCTTGGAGAACAAATTGAATTTCTTAAGTCAGAAAACATCCAGATATTCCCGACAACAATTCCCAAAGAAATTGTCTGTTCCGGTGAAATGAACTTTTGGTAACTTTAATGCATTTATCTTGAAATTGTTCTTCCTAAAAGTATGTAATATTTGTGACAGAATTATTTCTTGAAAGTCGTTGTTTAATGGCACATGAATATGGGAGCTGTTGGGATTCAGTGAGATGTATCTAAACGTTAAAATTTAGATTCATCACAATCTGTCATTACTGTGATCGGACAAACATCCTCGTTCGTTAGGTCATGCAGTTAAATAGTCAATTTTCTCCATATTGTGAGTGAGTGAGTTTGGTTTTATGCTGCTTTTAGCAAATATTCCAGACATCCCTTGGCAGGGAACATTAGAAATGGGCTTCACATATGTTCTATTGTGAATTGTAAGAATTTGCTTTTATCTATTAGTAACAGGGATATGTGTATATAGATAGTAAGGATCTGCTGTATCTATACAGAGTAAGGATCACTAATTATTACTAATTATTTCACTTTTAAGGATCTCCTTTTATCTATCAGTAACAAGCATAGAAGTGAGCTCTCACATACCTCATTTCCCACTTTGGGACATGGAAATGACTTATATTGACTCATGATGTGACAAGGATCTGCAGCTCACAAGACTTTCTCCTTGACCAATCCTAGATACATGCTAGATAATAGTTTTACCATTTACTGATTATATTAATAGTTTAAGGAAATAGTATGCTTTTGTACTTTCAATGGAAACCCGACATATACCATTGGGTCTGACTGTCTCATGTTGCAAAAATTAAGTTGACGTTGAAAAAGGTCATGGTAAACTTGTGTCTATAGTTTCAGTGATAAGATAACCGGACAAGATACACCAAACACATTTCACACAGTCACATTTCCATGGAAACAGCTAAAAATAAAATTCTGATAAACTTCAACATAGCAAAAGGCACATCTATGGGTAATGCTCAACATGTCTGTGAAGTTTGGAGAACCTAGCTTGTAAAGTTTCAGTGATATGCACTGGACATCAAATACATTTTACACTAAGTTGTCTTACCATGGAAACTGCAAAATATAAAATTTTTATTAACTTCAAAACAGCACAGGGTACATCTGTGGGCAATAATTAGTGTGTGTGAAGTTTGGCGAAACTAGCACGAAAACTGTAAGGGTTTTGCTCTGGAATAAGTTTTAGAATGGATGGATGGAATGAATGCTACATACCCCTGTTCCTTCGTAAGTGGGGGTGGGGGTGGGGGTGGGGGGTATAATACAGATATCTGCTAATTGAAAGTAAGAGGTACTCCCATCTATCAGTGGTATACATATCATAGATCATCATTACATTTAGAGGAATTATATTTTCTTAAGTCATAGAACAGTACTAATATTTCTTTCACATAGTACTTATCTATATAAAGGTTCTGGTTTCCTTAGAAATATTAATAGTTGATCAACAGCTATAGACTTCTCACATGACTTTTACAATATAATAAGCTGCTTCATGCATATACTGTTTTTGTATACATACCTATAATGTACTCAAAACTCACAAACATTACGATGCTTGATGTAAACTCACTTAAACAGGACAAGATGATTGCAGTCAGCTGTCATGAAGGAAGTCATGATTGATGCAAACACAATTTCAACAGTTTCAAGAATTTAACACTATGTTCATGACTTAAAACATTTCAAAACATTAATGACAAGTGACGACTAAGTATCGCTAAGGACCTTCAACAAGATCAGGATGATGCGATCGACTGTCCAACACAGCGACCTTGGGAAGTCCTTTGGGAACGTCAAAATCAATGCAGGGTAGACATGAACATTCAGGGTCATTTTCTGTGAGTATTTGTTCATGACGGGGATCCAATTGAAGCAATTATTCTGATTATTCATCCATTTAAGTACAAACACTGTATGTAAGTACAACTCAGGACACAACTGCATTACCCACAATTCCTCACAGCTTGTCATTATGCTCTTCTTTGATGTTAATCTCAGCGTAATGACAATACCAAAATGACTATTATCATAAACACCAGAGTTGTCATTACAGCTGAACCAGTAGAAACAATTTATGTACATTTGATAATTGTTGAAATGTCAGCTTCATCATGTTGGCCCAGAACTGCACTGTTTTGCTGTCTGCTTTGCCTGCTCCACAATGAGAAAGCGTTGCAACTATAATGATCAAAATAGAGAAGAAACTGTAGAATTGGAAAAATTCGTGGTAGTATTCATCCGCTGAAACTATTAGTTGGAGTACATAAAGCCTGGAGGAAATCAATTCCCATTACACAAGCAGCAGTTAAAACATTTCACAGATCAAGGCTTTGGCTAAGGTAATACACACATGTCCATTCACCAGTCTGTGTCATTTTCTGGGAGATCAGAACACATTAATCTCACCAAATATAGGTCAACTTTAATGTAAGACTGCAATAAAACTTTCTCAAACTTCTGTAAGATAAAGAACAAAAGTGATTACCCAACTCTGCTGCATTCGTTACAGCAGTATATATGTCCATCAATGAAGAATGTTTTGAAGTTCGTTGAGGATAGTCCATCTTGGGTGAATTCCACTATATATTTACAGCTAGCCAATGCCAATGCATATGAGAAAATGCACTATACATCCATACAGACCCAACATTTCAAAAGGAATAGAATAAATTGTCACATTTTCCATTAATTTCTCTTGGTTTTATCATTTGCATTTTATCAATCTTGTAAATCGAATATCCCAAAACCTACATTCCCAAACTTCCCAATATCTACTTTTTTGAAAGGCACATAAAATTCAACATTTGTGAGGGATATCGTGGGTGAAGGGTCTGAATGTCTGCTTGGTTGCTTGGTGATGTTGTCATACTAGCAGTATGTCATGATCCCATGCAATCCACACATTTATAGGTAATGTAAGTAAGTGCACAACTCAAGAAGACAGGAGGTGTTATCCCCTAGTTATGTGATAACATGAAGTAGTCTTGCATCTCTCAACTGTTGGCTTTGGTGCCAACAAACCTAGAAACATATGCAAACCCAGATTCGAACACGGACTGATAGACCAAAGGTTTAAAAGTGTAACTCTACACAGCAGAATGTGGCACAGCTGAGAACCTGGGTGTAGACTTCAAAGCTCTCTTAATACTAAGACAGCTGTAAATGCCAAGCCTTAACATTAACTTAAGACTATCTTAGCTCTAAGAGAGCTTAAAAGTATCCAGGACGTGACCTGTTGGGCCAACCATCTCTGCTTCTATTACAAATTTTCCTAAATCTTTATGTCCCTGAACATTAATTATGGATTTTTCTATCTGTTATCATGAGCAGCCGGGCCATTGCATTTCAAACAATTACAATTTCATTTGGAAAACTTAAATAACATTTATCTGCATCTGTTACCATAGATATCATTATCTTGTATGGTTCACAATCACTGAATAAGACACATCCATTTTAAGAACAACACATTGTTGTTAAAACCATTCAAAACTTATTCAGATTTTGCAAACAGATATGTAACATTTTCAATAAATTCAATACACCAATATGTCTCAAATGATGAGAAATAAACAATGATTATTTTTTTTCATTTCAGACAGATTCTCCGTAGATTCAAGTTTTTTGAGTCATGTTGAAGGAAAGGATCACAGTCTTGAAATACTAATTCCACAAAAATCCTGTCCAGACCAGCTCAACGAGGTCTACAACCTCATCAATCCCACATCCTCATCGCAAGGTTGACCTTCACCTCAAGGTCACATGATCAAAAGGGCACCAACTCCAAAGTGGATGCTTGTTTCCACTCACAGAAACACTTCTTGCTGTCAGCTCACAACTACAGCGATCCTCCTTATTTCATGGCCGGGATGATTTTGATTGAAAAAAGGTGATAATGTCAACGGCACAGTGAAGAGGACATTGGAATGTCATTAATTAGGTGCTATTCTCACCTCAGTAAAAGCAGTCCCCTGCTTCAAAATGGATGATGACATGCCTGATTTAAAGTCATCCTGAATTTGTCAACTTCCGAGCTCAATCCATTAATTGACTGGAACCAAATCCCTTGGCAGAAATAACGGAATCAGTATTTCAAGAAAATCTGTTGAGGATGAGCTTAAGACTTTGACTTCCTGATAAAAAATACGAATAAATCAAGCTGAAGAAGTCTCTTCTCTGAGAATATATCCTGACCAGTAGTGAAATAAAAGCTCAGGGGCCGAATTCTCAAAGTTCTTGAATGTGAAGAAGTTACAACGGACATTGCACCATGATGAGTTTCTGGAACGCCACTTAACACATCCTGCTTCCATCACACATTCTGTAGAACTTCAACAATATCCAAATGTCCAATAAAATTCATGCAATTAACAGAAAGTGTTCTCTCAAAAATTAAAGCAATGTTTCTGTAAGTAACAAAAATCTGCAGGTGAAAACATCAACCACTAGGCTAAAATACTATGGGTTATGAAGGTACTTAGGGGGATCCGGCAGACATTAAGTATTGAAATATATATGGATCTTTTAGATGCAATCTACTCTCTACTGCAGGCAAGCATGAGTTTATGCCCTAATGAGGATAGCCCATGACTGTCCCTGTCCTACAGCGTTAGTGATAAAATTCTGTCATTTCCCCACTGAAAGGGAGATATTATTCTCTTGATAACCATCTCAAGCCATCTGAGGGTTAGTCTTGTTACATGCATCACAGATATGTCCTTGTATATTCTTCCTCAATTTGGTGCTGCTGAACACTTTTGCGATTGTTACCATGGTGACGGATGTTTTTTGTGTTCCAGCATGTATCATGTCCTTGCAGAAATCTGACAATATGATTGCATGGAACAAGATAAAGGCATGATCCAGCATCCAATATGCAACCTACGACACCTCTGTATTCATTTCCTGCATAAAACATGATCATATTTATCCAACAGAATCTTCCCTAGTCCTGCCCATCTACCACATCTGTCCATCCTTGTTGCCAAGGCTGTGACGATGCATCGAACTATTGATGGATTACAACAGCTGAGTCTCTGACAGCAATTAATCGATGTTAGAAACCAAAAACTATTGATGTATTGATTGTAGGTGTGACTATCTATAGTTTAGTAACTGATGTTATTTTTATTAAATATTTATATTGTTTTGTATATTTTTATAATTTGGTGCAGACTTGCAGATTCACTGGGTTTATGTTTAAAAAAAAATGTTTATTTGATCTGTGTTTCAAGTTTTTCGTTAGCTATTAATAGAGAATGAAAGCCATTGTCAACCCAGCAACTACTGCCTCTGTAAACATAAACCCAGTGTCATCCATCTTTGTTCTTGTCAGTCCAAAATTGTCACTCTTTGTTCTTTTCAGGCCAGAACGGTTAGTCTGTGTTCTTGTCAAGTCAGACCTGTCAATGATTTGTTCTTGTCAAACCACAGTCATTCATCTTTGTTCTTGCCCACCCAAACCTGTCCATTATTTGTTGTGACCAACCAACGAAACACCATCTTTGTCCTAACTAGCCAACAGTACACCATCTTTGTTCTGACCAGCCAACAGTACATCATCTATGTTCTGACCAACCAACAATACATCATCTTTGTTCTAACCAGCCAACCGTACATCATCTTTGTTCTGACCAGTCAACAGTACATCATCTTTGTTCTCAACAGCCAACAGTACATCATCTTCGTTCTGACCAACCAACAATACATCATCTTTGTTCTAACCAGCCAACAGTACATCATCTTTGTTCTGACCAGTCAACAGTACATCATCTATGTTCTAACCAACCAAGAGTACATCATCTTTGTTCTGACCAACCAACAGTACATCATCTTTGTTCTCACCAGCCAACAGTCCATCATCTTCGTTCTGACCAACCAACAATACATCATCTTTGTTCTGATCAACCAACAAAACACCATCTTTTCTGACCACCCAACAAAACACCATCTTTGTAAAACTCTGATGACACAGTTAGACTAACATTACCATCACAAGCAATAGTGACAGGTTAACCAAGGACACTGTCGCAGAAACACATTTTGAAAGCTGGCATCAAACCATTTCTTACTGACTTAGTGATACAGTGAGGTCAAAACTGACACAGGCAGATCCACAAAGTTTGAAAGGAGGGGTGGTGTGGTGTGGGTGCTGAACTCACCCACCACCCCGGATCTACCAATGACTAAAATGCCATACAATTACAGAGAATGATCCAGTATTTGCCTCCTACTCTGCGAGTGTTCCCAAGGGAGAAAGCTGTCCTAGATACATGAATGAACTACGGATGGGGCTCATCAACACAGTGCTATCATAATGGAGGTTGACCACAAGCTCCACATTGGCAACACATCTTATGGGGAAGCTATGGCACTTACTATTCACAGAGTGAGTGAGTGAGTGAGTGAGTGCGTGCTTGAGTAGATGAGTGTTTGTTTCTTTGTTTAATGCTACACTCAGCAATATTCCGGCATTTTGGCAGCTGTCTATGGATTACGGAATCTGGACCAGACAAGCCATGGATAGATGTTGCAGTTGAGATACAATGACATGCATCAGCATAATCACCTGTCTGACCTCCCAATCTTGTTTGTCACCGTTAATGACATGCACTGGGTGCTGAAAATCGATTCTTATTCCAATCTTCATAGAGTGGATGAGATGATGAGCAGAGTGAGTGAGTGAGTGAGTTTAATTTTACACTGCTTTTCAATATTCCAGCCATATAGTGGTGGTCTTTAAATAATCGAGTCTGTACCAGACAACCCAGTGATCAACAACACTGAGTATCGATCTGCACATTAAGGAAATGTTGACATGTGACAACCAAATCAGCAAGGTTGACCACTCAATCCCATTAGTCGCCTCTTACGACAAGCATAGTCATTGTTTGTGGAAAGCATGGATTGCTGAAGACCTATTCTACCCTGAATCTTCACGGGTCTGATGAGCAGAAGAATGCACAAGAATATGGATGAGTAAGTGCTTGAGTAAGTGAGTGAATGAGCGAGTGAGTGAGATATGAAAAGAAGCAGACAAACAAGTGACTGACATTGTGAGCACTGGTCTCTCTCCACACCCCTTCCCTGTATGAAGATACATGACAACTTATATAATTCACCAAGGGGCACATACTCAGGCTGCAGCAGGTGCCCCTTGCTGAGTGGTGTTAAGATGAAATGGGTTTTGAAGGCACATTTATTCTGAATATAAAGCTTTGTGAGCATAAGCATGTGCAAGCATGCATGCGTACGTGCACTTTATCTCAGATACTCTATCCAACAGAAAACAAGGGTAGTCCGCTGCAAAAACCCAATGACATATATTGGCCTCATGAAAGTCTCTTCTCAATTCCCCCACAAAATCAATTCAACAAATCATGTTTCGGGACCAGACAGTTAAACTCTCTCGATCTGTCTACACTGACTGCATTTCCATGCATATCAATTTAATTTTACAGTTTCCTGTAAGACTTCTAGCCGATGAAGAACATCAATACCAATACAACAAAGCCTCACGAAAGAAATTTCTTCCCCTTTCACATGTTTTAAGGGATTACTATGACACATAAATGCTTCCATTACTGTGTATTGAATTCGTAGATGACTGCAGCCAAATCTCTCCTGAAATATGATTCCTGCCTTGATGTTAATGTGGAACTCCATGATATTTGAACAAACAAATGAAACGTAAAAAACACCAGGTTAGGAATGAAAGTTCTCAGTTAGCATGCCCGAACACATACAAATGTAAACAGCAAATGCTGACTATAGGGGTTAAGGAATTTGAACATGAAACCATTGATTTCTTGAGTGGGTTCAACTGTGGAAGTTTAGGGGAATCAAATAGCCCTTGGGAACCTCCATTTGTAATTTTAATGTATAAACATGCAGGGCAAGCCAGCGCAATGATGTAATTTGCCTCTGTCACGATTGATTTCATCGACAAGTGAACTTTCTCTGTCTACCAGCCAGTGCAATGTAACTTCAAGATGGCCGTCTGTGTTTGGTCAATGCTGTTTCTCCAGGTCATATGGTCTTAGTAGCAGACGTCCCTCACCACTATCAATACAAACCATTTCGAATACCCTTTGGTACAGATGAATTGGTTTAGATAATTTAGAAGCACTTTGGTGAGCTCTGTCTGAAAAGACTTGCAAATGTATAATTTGAAAAAACTCTGCTGAGCATATGCACGACATTATTAATCTGCGAGTGGACATCAAAGCTTTCCTGCAATAATCTGAGTTTACTGGTAAAACTGCAGGCCCAACAGTTCCTGGACTGAGAGCAATGGACATCCGTACCAATACATACATATGGATGGAGAATCAATTATGAAATCTCTGCCCAAGCACACTGGAAAAAGCGCTTTTGAATTGCAACTGTTGGCTTCATCAATATCATTGAAAAGATCAAAGAGGTTGAAGGATGGATAATAAATAACAAGTAAATGTACACCACTTCCAGTGATCAGCACCTTTAATCCGGCACCATGTGGATGCATTCCTCACGACTTAATGGCTTCACATCAGGAATCAAACCTAGATCTATGTTCTGAACACTTTAACCACCGGTCTACCTACTGACCACGATGAGGTCAAGAGGATTACTGGCAGAAGGTTATTGTACAGACATGAGATATAGTTCAGACCTCTTTAGTTGATACATTGTTCAATCAAATTCACACTAAATATATTTCAAAGTAACCATTCAGACCGGTTCATTTAAGACAAGTTTGCTTTCTTAGTTAACATCTGTTGTACATATCCTAACCTCTGTCTGTCTCTTGTGTATGTTGTAAAGATGAACTTGTATTTATCGTGAGATGGCTTTTCTAAGTTGGATAACTTGTGCCCAAGCCTTTTCTTAATGAATAAAATATGTTTAAATAAAAAAATCAAATCAGACAAGTAACAGGTCAGACAAGTTCTATTTATGTATAGTAACATTTTCGACAAGTTCTATTTAAGTATAGTAACATTTTCGACAAGTTCTATTTAAGTATAGTAACATTTTAAGCAAGTTCTATTTAAGTTTAGTAACGTTTTAAACAAGTTCTATTTAAGTATAGTAACAATTTAAACAAGTTCTATTTTAAACAATGATATGTTTGATTGGCATTTTAGAAGTTGATGGATAATAGAAAAGTATAAAACTGTAAGGATGACATTGACCTCCTCCCTTTGTTACTGTATTCTTACCCATCCGATAATTGTTACTGTTAATCCCTTTATGTGCATTTCTTTATGTTGTCTTACTTAATGCCTGTTATATGTATAAAAGCTGTTTCATTGCTGGAAAACAGTATAAGAAGCTATACCGAAACGTTGCATCATAGATACAGAGAAGTTGAGTGCTTGCGTGACAACGGTATGACAAGCTATACTGAAACGTTGCATCATAGATACAGAGAAGTTGAGTGCTTGCCTGACAATGGTATGACAAGCTATACCGAAACGTTGCATCATAGATACAGAGAAGTTGAGTGCTTGCCTGACAACGGTATGACAAGCTATACCGAAACGTTGCATCATAGATACAGAGAAGTTGAGTGCTTGCCTGACAACGGTATGACAAGCTATACCGAAAAGTTGCATCATAGATACAGAGAAGTTGAGTGCTTGCCTGACAACGGTATGACAAGCTATACCGAAAAGTTGCATCATAGAAATAAAGAAGTGCTGATCCATAAAGTATTATATTATTATCCATTTTAGACAAATTATATTTAAGATAGGTCACAGTTCAGACAAGCTGTATCTAAGTACAGTAACAGTTCTAACTGAGCATACTCCATACTCAAAAGTACAGAAACAGTTTAGACTTGTTACAGTTAAGTACAGAAACAGTTTAGACTTGTTACATTTAAGTACAGAAACAGTTTAGACTTGTTACAGTTAAGTACAGAAACAGTTTAGACTTGTTACAGTTAAGTACAAAAACAGTTTAGACTTGTTACATTTAAGTACAGAAACAGTTTAGACTTGTTACATTTAAGTACAAAAACAGTTTAGACTTGTTACATTTAAGTACAGAAACAGTTTAGACTTGTTACATTTAAGTACAGAAACAGTTTAGACTTGTTACATTTAAGTACAGAAACAGTTTAGACTTGTTACAGTTAAGTACAGAAACAGTTTAGACTTGTTACAGTTAAGTACAGAAACAGTTTAGACTTGTTACAGTTAAGTACAGAAACAGTTTAGACTTGTTACATTTAAGTACAGAAACAGTTTAGACTTGTTACATTTAAGTACAGAAACAGTTTAGACTTGTTACATTTAAGTACAGAAACAGTGATATGCCAGAGTAGTGACAGTTTAGATGAAATACATTCAGTTATATTTTCAATTTTTTTTAGCTCACCAGTTATAGTTTAGAAAGGGTCAGAATATTTATAGATGGAACTATGAATGTAAAAGTACTAGATCTGAGACAGGTAGGTGATGACTGGCTGAAAGGTATGCTTATCAGGGGTTTGAAGTGACTGAGAGGTCTGAAAGCCCATTTTTTAAATACTCTGATCAAGTATTGGTTCCTAACTGTATCTTGCTGCTTCATCGCTAAAATATCTCTCGAAGTAGATTACAGGATCATCCACTCTATCTCTTCCTGACAGCTTGGTTTCTAAAACATCAAGGTCAACACTAAGATAATTTTACCATTATCTCTTAAATTGTTACCAGTATTCCACCCCACGTAGACAGTGAAAGTTGTGTTCACGTCTTATCTAAATACTCTGTATTGGGTACAACAAAAGTCCAAATTAATACATAGAATCACCAGTCTGAACAAAAGACGAAAACCCTCTCCTTTAATAAAGTGTTTTTATCATCTTGATAAAAAAAAATTACCAAAGAGACAAAAATCATGAAGGTCACTGCAGAAATGCTACTGAGATATCATCTCAGACACGCGTTGAGAGATGAAAGTATTCGGTGTCGTCTGCTCCATCCAATCAACTCCAACGTATGATCCTTACTCTACAACAAACACCAGAACCGTGACACATGTAATGGTGAGGTGACATTACACAAACTAACTGCAAAAAGACATAATCGAGGCAAAGAAAGCGCACCTCTTTGATGTAACCACTCGACCAGCTCCCCCTGACAGACGCAAGCTTAACAAGCCATTATAACCGCCCAGTACCCCTCGGCGAGGCTTTCATACAGAACCAACTGCTTGCATTTCAAAGCACCATAGTGCAAAGTCTCTCACAAACATCCACCCTGACACTTGTTCACATCACTGAAGCACTAATGAAGCCAAGGATGGCTTTTTTTGCACCTTGCATGTTAGTATTTATCAAAGTATGCATTTCTGTGAGACTGATCTATGGACTGCGGCGCTATAAACTTAATTAAATAAGCTTCGTGTAAATTCTGCTCATGGTGATAAGGTGCTCAGGAGAAAAGATATTTTTAAGGATACTTTTACGAAAGTTCGATGGAGAGGACCTGGTTTCCATGGAGACAACAAAGCACCAGTTGCAAACTTAATGCAACTGAATTAACCCCGGGTGTTTTGCAGGATAGGAGTGAATATCAGAAGAACACCTTTAGACAGGTTTGGCTTGACAGGATTGTTGAGTTCAATGAGTTATGTTTTCTTGCAGATTCGTTTCCAAAGCAAGGATCTGTTGGAAAGTCGTTGGAGATGCTGATATTTTGGACGCGAACATGTTTCATTACTTCTAGGTGCTGGTGTTGTCGCTAAAGCTTATGGGATATCGACTGATTGGTCAATAACATTTCCCTGTAGGACAAAAACTGTTTGTTTGATGCTGACCTGGTTGAAATGAATAAAACCTATAATAAAAGTCAATTATCAGCCCATGAGCTGTTTTTATATTTTTCATGAATTTTATATCTTATTAGGTTTGAACATTTGTCTGCGTAATAGTTTAAACTTGTTCCATTTTACAGTCTCCTTGACTGAATGCCATTAATACAAAATGTAATTGAGATTTTCAGTGTATAATTTCTAAAATAGTTCTTTGAAGTGGTTTTGGATCGTTTTTTTCTAATCTCAAGGGAGATCTCATGTTTGTCTGTATTAGTTCATCTCTGATACATGCTATAACCACAGAGACCATAAATATACTTATACAAACAATTAAGGGAACACAAGAGTTCCTTTATTTATCGGCAGAATTTCACTCACAGCGCAATACAAACCTTGCGAATATATCTGGAAAAGAATAAAGGAATACCTTCATGTGTTCCCTAATTTGTTTCCATGAGTATGTGAGTATATTTAGAAGACTGAGTAGGTGAGTGTTGCTCAAATCAGCTTATTGCAACATTAAAGCAGAATCACAGGGGAACATAGCTTGTAGGAATAAAACCTGGACCTCGGGCATGATGACTGAACACTTTAACCACTACCTTAACCCATGTCAAGACCAGAACAGGATTGACAAGAAAGGTGCAAGTCATACTATGATAAGTGGAGGTCATGCCAAAATTTGTACTGTCCACACCAACACAGGTACTGGTCATATCAACATACTTGCAGGTCATACCAACACATGTACTGGTCATATCAACATACTTACCGGTCATAACAACACATGTACTGGTCATATCAACATACTTACAGGTCCTAACAACACAGGTACAGGTCATATCAACACAGGTACTTGTCATATCAACATATTTGTCATACCAACACATGTACTGGTCATACCAACACAGGTACTGGACATATCATGATAGGTACTGGTCATATCAACATAGGTACTGGTCATACCAACATAGGCACAGGTCATACCAACAGAGGTACTGGACATATCACGATAGGTACTGGTCATATCAACATAGGTTCTGGTGACATCAACATAGGTACTGGTCATATCAACATAGGTACTGGTGACATCAACATAGGTACTGGTCATATCAACATAGGTACTGGTCATATCAACATAGGTTCTGGTGACATCAACATAGGTACTGGTCATATCAACATAGGTACTGGTCATATCAACATAGGTACTGGTCATATCAACATAGGTTCTGGTCATATCAACATAGGTACTGGTCATATCAACATAGGTTCTGGTGACATCAACATAGGTACTGGTCATATCAACATAGGTTCTGGTGACATCAACATAGGTACTGGTCATATCAACATAGGCACTGGTCATATCAACACATGTACTGTCATACCAACACAGGTACTGGACATATCACCATAGGTACTGGTCATATCAACATGGGTACAGGTCATATCAACATGGGCACAGGTCATATCAACATAGGTTCTGGTGACATCAACATAGGTACTGGTCATATCAACACATGTACTGGTCATACCAATACATGCACTGGTCATATCAAGATCGATACAGGTCACACCAAAATATAGAGATATTAAGCTGAATATTGCTAAAACTACAAGATAAACCTGAAAGTTGCCCATGGTATTGGTTGTATCAAGATATCAAGCTATGTACAGGTATAAATCAAGCCAGCTGTTGCCACTGCAGCAGGTACAGACTGTCTGTCTCACCCTGGGTCTATCTCAGCCACTTGTCCCGTGTCTACAACAGCCACACAGAAACAGGTGTGTTCAAGAATGCCAAATGTGCAGCGTTGAGGGGCAGGGAGACGCCTGTTAGATCACATAGCTGTACACACAAGGGTAAGATGTTATATGTCATAAAGCATATATATTACCTGGATAGATATGCAATGTCATTGATAGGAAACTCTATTTCATGGTTAAATTCAGTATAAGAGTAACGAATGAATAACACTGGAATACCCATGTACTGTAACCATGTTTATGAACTATATATCAGCTATACAAACTACTACAGTATGATCAAACAATTTTAATGACACATAATGACACATCTTATAACAGATATGCTCTATCGACAGGGTAATATACGTTATATCTAACAATAGCTACGTGATGCTAAGACTGCTTTATGATGTCTCATAACTCATGGCTATTGTAATAGCATAAGATATGTGTCACAATACTAGCAGTACTGTAGTTTTGTGATTCGTTATACAAGTTGCAGAGCTGTGTCAGGGATATAAGTGTTTTAGCAATGTTTTAACAGAGATTAACTGTTGTAACACTGTTCTAACAGAGTGGTATGATGGGATGTGTTTTAACACATGGGCACCATGGGTACTTGAGATAAACATCAACAAATGGGTTTGTATTTTCTGGAGCTTTGATCTTGTGATCAAGAGCATGAGCATCATTATACTCAATATTCCACTCAATATTCCAGCTATATGGGGGCACTCTGTAAATAATCAAGTCTGGACCAGACAATCCAGTGATCAACATCATGAGTATTGATCTGCACAATTGGGAACCGATGACATGTGTCAACCAAGTCAGTGAGCCTGACCACCCGATCCCATAAGTACCCTATTATGACAAGCAGAGTCTCCTTTTATGGCAAGCATGGGCTGCTGAAGGCCTTTTCTACCCCGGGCCTGCACAGATCTGTTCAAGAAAGCTAATAACTTCATTATGATTATATGGAACAAAGACCAGGACTAGACGTTATCCCATCAATGAAGGATATGGCACAGCACTAGAAATAATCATCTGGAATCATAAATCAGTAATGACAAGCTATCATCATTATTCAAGATTAGATATACATTCTATGCAAAGCTCCTATTTACATGAGAGGATATTGTTATGATGGCATGCCTTGTACAAGATAAGGCTAAAGGTGTCCAATCATTTTCATGACTAGATATTGGTAAATGAACTTATCATTTACACAACAAGATACTGGTAAAAGTGCCTCCTCATACATGAACATAAAAGAAATTGTTAAACACATGCCTGCTCTACATGCCATATATGTACCTGTGCCCTGACCTGTTGTATTTGACTTGCAGGTTCAACCCACCTGCACAGCTTAATGAGGAAAGGTGCTACATGATGAGACAATTACACCCCACCTGTTGAAAGGTAAACATCCCCATCCTGTATACAAGGTAAGTGTGCCCCACCTGTTACAGAGTATACAAGCCCACCTGTGCTACATGGAAAGGTACACATGCCCCACCTGTGCTACATGGAAAGGTACACATGCCCCACCTGTGATACATGACAAGGTAAACATGTCCCACCTGTGATACATGACAAGGTAAACATGTCCCACCTGTGATACATGACAAGGTAAACATGTCCCACCTTTGATAAATGGCAAGGTTAACATGTCCCACCTGTGCTACATGGAAAGGTAAACATGTCCCACCTGTGCTACATGGAAAGGTACACATGCCCCACCTGTGCTACATGGAAAGGTACACATGCCCCACCTGTGATACATGACAAGGTAAACATGCCCCACCTGTGATACATGACAAGGTAAACATGTCCCACCTGTGCTACATGGAAAGGTACACATGCCCCACCTGTGATACATGACAAGGTAAACATGTCCCACCGGTGATACATGACAAGGTAAACATGTCCCACTGGTGATATATGACAAGGTAAACATGTCCCACCTTTGATACATGACAAGGTAAACATGTCCCACTGGTGATACATGACAAGGTTAACATGTCCCACCTGTGCTACATGACAAGGTTAACATGTGCCACTTGTGCTACATGACAAGGTAAATTGCGCCTCTCCTGTGCTACATGACAAGGTAAACATGTCCCACCTGTGACACATGACAAGGTTAACATGTCCCCACTGTGCTACATGACAAGGTACATGCACCCCATCTGTGCTACATGACAAGGAAAACATGTCCCACCTGAGCTACATGACAAGGTAAACATGTCCCACTGATGATGCATGACAAGGTTAACATGTCCCACTTGTGCTACATGACAAGATAAACAGGTCCCACCTGTGCTACATGACAAGGTAAACGTGATCCACTTGTGCTACGTAACAAGGTAAATATGCCCCACCTGTGCTACATGGCAAAGTTAATGTGCCCCCCTGTACACAAATCAAACATGTCCCACCTGTGCTAACTGGAAGGGGTGGAGATGGTCTGCCTCCTGCCTGGCTAGTTTCTCCTCTTCCAGCTTCAGTATCCACAGCAGGGCACAGAGACGCACCATAGCACGCTCATGGCGGCCTTGGAGGTAGGTTTCTACTGGGTTGTTGCCGCTCATGGCAGCCTCGGCCGACCTGTCCAACTTCACTCTATCCCTCCTCTTACAACACAGCACGAGATTCTTTAAACTCTTGCAATGTTGATACAGGAAATGTAACAACACCATGACATCTGGGTGCTGGGACGACACTGACGATGCTCCCAAACTGTCAAACAGGGAGATAACTCGCACAAAAAGATTTTCACCTTCGAAGCATTTGACTTCTTTAGAAGATTAGCTCAGACTCAGACACCGAGACTCAGAAGAGTGGGATTTATCAATTCCATTCAACAAGCGACATTACCAACCTTTGCTATTCCATCCAGGCATCAATAAATTGGATTCTGGTGCTTTTCACTCCCTTGTGTCGTGGTTCGGTCAGTGTGGGATGTAGACAGATATTGGTCACTCTCTTTCACAAGACTTGTCTGATATCACAAACTCCACTATCTTCAGCATCCATCGATATATTGATGCCAAGAAAAAATAGTAGACACAGACTCTTCAACTGATCATAATGCCTCACGTTAGCTTATAACGATTAAGCAACAGCATAGATCACATGCCAGTCACATGTCAAACAAAGCTGAATTGATTACCTACAAATCAACACATCCAGGAACGAGCTTACTGAACATCAACAAACAGATCCCTTGACTGCAAGCAACATGCTTACTCTCAGTCCAACAAAACAAAGAGGTTTGCTTGGCAGAAAAGAGCAGACAGCACTCGTCACTGAGCAGATGAGACTCTGCAGTGAGTGGTGGGATAGAGAGGAGTCGTTCTCACTTCCTGGTGTGACACAATAGTATGTTTCTCCAGCTTTTCATCAGTGAAGGTAGAATTATTCTGAAAGATGGCGATGTTTTGCAGGTGAAGCCACCACACTTTTTCACATTCGGGGAAAATCCAATTAAAACCAAACTTCTAATTAGCACAACACCACATCAGCTGTTTACAGCACTCCAGATAAGAAGGATTTTAGTTCACATTCTGCCAATCTGTTTCACATCACAGTATGACCTTCAAGTTTAATATTCTCACTCTAAGAGCTAGCAGGAGGAACAGCAGACAAATTCAAAATTAAACACAATATTAGTCTACTGAAATAGTTTACATCATATTCACTATCTGATATTGTCTGGCAGGAGTTGGCGCTGCTGCCAAAGCAATAGGTCTGTGAGTTCTGGGAGAGGCAACAGCGTGCTCCACATAGGCGGCGCCACCAATCAACCGCTATTTATCGCTATAAAACAAATCTTTCATCCACATGATAGCACCTCTGTATGTGGTTAAGGTTCCAGAGCTGATATGAATGGTAAATGGTCAACTTGGGTCCAAGAACACACAGTGCTGGTGTATGTAACCAAATGATGCCAAATTGTCCCAGGAATTTCAGCTAACATCCACTGCGAATTAAGGTCCATTTAGAAACTATCTGTTGATGCCAGAGCAAATATTTCCTTTCTTGTCCAAGAAATATCACCATTACATGAAACTATCAAACCAACTGGAGATAGATAAGAGAAGATTATTCAAATTGTTTCCAGATATGCAAACATTAACTTAAAATCAAAGAACATAGGAAATATCCATTTGCTATTAAAGCACACTTATCAGCAGGAGTTGGTTCCTAACAAAATTAATGATTATTCAGCTCAAAATGAGATAAAAGCTGCTAATAACTAACGACTTTCCTGTGGGGAATTATCCATGAATGTGCCGCTTGAACAGCACTGGGAGCACCACCCATCTTGAAACTGCTGGGAAGCATCAGTCCATGATGTAGATGAAAAGGTATGTTATCATACCATCAGTGAGATAAGGCAACATCACTGCTGGTGCACTTCCTCCTGGGGATGATATGTCTCATAACAGCCAGTCGCTATACAACACAGTCAGGACACTTAACACCGACATTCCTCCACGCTTAACATATCACTGATCTCGTGGAGGAAATTTGTAAGAAATATGAAAATCCCTCAGACAATTGCTGTAATCACAGTGTCCATCACAACCTGAGGTTTGATTGTCTGAATTAGTTAACAATGGTCGTAACAAGAAAATAAATGACAGTTCTCTCCCCTGAGGAAATATGACGTTGAGCCAATCTGCTTGGTCTGATTACTGTTATCGAATTAAACTCAGAAATGTCACTAGTCTCCTCCAATGATGAGTCCACTATTAATGTATCCTGACACGAGGCAATATTGTAGCCATAAAATCAGCTCTTGTATTCAGCCACGGTTTCCGCGGGATATAAATCACCATCTGTTATTTACCATGGGGATATGTCACATTGTTATTCAAAATCATCATGTCAAAATGATCCTCACAAATAAGATAAATGAGAGATAAATGACAGTTCTGTTAAAACCAACACTGAATTCAGAATTTTCTTTTGCACCAAAGATCTCTCATTTTTGCAGGTACAAAGTGGTTGTATGGAACCACTGCTTCATTCTAATCTGAAATCTGTACAAACTCATGCCCTGAAACAAGTGTCTTTCTTTAAACATGAAATCAAAGTGAACTAATCGAGAGGAATATTTGCCCTCCTCCAGTTTGATAGTTCACCGTACGCCCGAATTCCCCGATTGAAGACTCAGAAAGCGATTTCCTCTTCAAATATGATGCAGGCACGGACCAACACAAGGATGATGTTCTCACAAAAATCCTTGGGCGAAGGATCTTAAAGAGTACATTGCTGGGAGTCAGAGGTTACACAAAGATGTTTGTGGTCAATAATGGCAATTGCACCATCGTACTCAAAAAGTAATCCTCTTCGAGGTAAAACATAAAATCAATGAGAGTGAATACATGTAGCATTTCTCTCCATTAGCCGACCACACACAGATGGACAGCCTGTTCCAGTCTCTCTTCACATGAGGTACCAGAACGATTCCCTAAACAGTCACAAGTCAATGGGATAAATTTAGGCCAATTACAGTTGATTACAATAGGCTTGCTGAATAACCACTGCCGATATACTCTCTGCCCCGATGTTGTCCCAAAACGATGAGATGCGATCAATGGTAGAGAAAATCGATTACTGAATTGATCTTTGGCCAACGATGGCGACATTTGTCGTCATTATGAGCTTCTCTGGTGGGATTTTCATAAAATTGATGCGATGAGTTCCCGAAGAAATTCCACAAAATGAGTCTATTTCACGGGCCATAGCAACATGGAGTCATCGTGATAGATGTCGCCTATCACAATAATTGGAATAGAAAGTTACACAAGCTAAAAGTATAAATCCCTTTCAGCTAACACATCAGTTGGAGGGTCTGATCCAATGGCGAGAGAGACGTGTGGCTGGAAGTGGTACAAGAAGAAAACGCAACAGATCACATGAACACTGCCTTGTGGGATACCAGCCACGTGCTGCTATCAATCGCTATCACTGCTATCAATCAGTATTGCCAGTCACAATGTTTCTGTCAGATACGCTTATGACAAGCCGTCAAATCTCTCATTGCACATGTAATATCGACTTGCAATATGTCCAAACTGGACTGAATTGAACCAGACAGTGTAAGCTCCAAACTAGATCTTGGAAATGTCTGTAATTGCTGCAGGTTATGAGTATTTCTCAGTTGAATGTTGTGAATATTGACCCCAAGCTGTGATAACAAGATATAAATCAATAGTGATGGAATCACAACTCTTCACACGTGCTCTCCCGACTGGTGATAATCCATATCCCACTAGCGAGATAATATCCCATAACACACAGTCGTGAACCAGATAATCAGGCTTGATCATGCAACAACTGTAAAGGTGCCAACATGTCACTTCTAACATGCCATGATTGGAGGAAGGCATTAGATGTTCCTGCTTATCATACCGACCAGTGTTTATTCAGTTTTTATAGCATGGCAAGTCGGTGCAGTGTAGATCTATTATCTGTCAACTGTCAGAATCCAAGCAAGTTGCTATCACCCAGTGCTTCATCAAGTAGCATTGACCTACATTCCATACGCATATTATGGTAATATTCATTATCTCTTTCATTTCCCCAAACAAAACCATACTGATTTCTCTGAATGGAATTCTAGAAGTTGGGCAGGACTGTTTTTATGGATATAAAACTATTGATAGATTTCAAAGTTGTCAAGCAAGCACAGTACATTAATGAAAATAGTCCTCATTCTTCTAAATCGTAATTGTAAATATTTTAATTCTGCCTATAACAATCAAATATAACTAACAATGACAAATTGTTAAATTATCAATTTAAAATGGCATAATTTTTGTTCTGCTCTAAAACTTTTTAAAACAATTAAGGAATCAAAAATATATGCGTTTACTTTATATATCCAGGCAAAATGATATATTTTCAGCCAATAATTCTCGTGTAGTAATGAAGGCAGGATGATGAGCTGTGTTACACTGTTTTTCATAATAACATAAAGATACAAAACCTTGTCCATACTGATAACATGTCTGTTTCAGCTACATGGCAGTGGTCTGTAGAACACAGAATCTGGACCAGACAATCTAGTAATTAGCATCAATGTGGACAACTGGGACAATGACTTGTGTCAACCAAGTCAGTGAGCTTGACTATCCAATCCCATTATTGACCTTTCACAATTACTGATAAAAAACTGAAATCTCTTAAAACAGCAGGGTCAGTGGGGTAGCCGAGTGATTAATGTGTTTGCTCATGACACTGAAGACATGGGTTCGATTCCCCACGTGGATACCATGTGTGAAGCCCATTTCTGGCGTCTGACTGCCTGTCACGAGAATCACTATCAGATAGTCATGATGTGAGTTCATGAAAATGTGCGCCTCTCCTGCATCATGAACAGAAAGGCAAGTCTTTTGTTTATCTACAACTACATGGAACATATGATAAGAGATGAGTGAAACACACACCATGAATACTTGCTTCACACAATGAGCTTTAATATCCAATATTTCCCTGTTCTGCTAGGCACTGTTTTATCTGCTGACATTAACCACATCCTATGTACTTGTATTTTATCACGGACAAATTACTACCAGCATTGAGCTGTACATACTAATGTGGACCAGAGAAGGTCCCATGGTAGAATAGTCCTTCAGCAACCCATGCTTGCCATAAAAGGTGGCTATGCTAGTCGTAAGAGGCGACTAACGGGATCGGGTGGTCAGACTCGCTGACTTGGTTGTCACATGTCATCTGTTCCCAATTGCACAGATCAATGGTCATGTTGTTGGTCACTGGATTGTCTGGTCCAGACTTGATTATTTACAGACTGCCGCCATACAGCTGGAATATTGCTGAGTGTGGCATAAAACTTAACTCACCCACTCACATGCTGGTCTGTTAATAGCTGGAATCTGTAACCTGATCCTGCAGCTGTCCATAATGGTGAATTTGTGCAATCTGATGATCAGTGCAACACAATTTTGGCAAAATAAAGATGAAAAATATTGATCAGATTTTTAGAGTGAGTTTGTATGTGTGATTTTACACTGCTTTTAGCAGAATACCAGCAATATCATGGCGGGGCCAGCAGATATTGGCTTCACACATTGTTCCCAAGAGGGGAATGGAAAGTGGATCTTCAGTGTGATGAGTGAACACTTTATCCATCAGGCTACCCACTGCCCTCCACATTTTCAGAAGTGACATTCAGGTATCAAAATCTAAGGACGTGTTTTGTAACTGAAATTGAGGTGTCCAAAATTAAGTCCTGGGGCCTGTTTAACAAAGCCCTCTTACCAGTCCTACCTTGTAAAGCAGGTCGTAGACCAACTCTTACTTTTTAACTCTGTTTCACAAAGATCTTTACACTGTGTCGTAAACAGTCCAAAATTTAGGACCCCAATTGACCTGTCGTAAATGCTTGAGGAGGTTGTAAACACTACTAGTACAAAGATGGCATCAACGAATATGGTACAGCAAGTGATTAAAACATGCTAACTAATAAGACCTGAGAACTTTTGAGACGGGTTGAACATACTCGACACTCTGGATGATTTTGGCATGTTGTTTTCTAACTGAGCAAAACGTTAGCAACCCATCAGTTTTGCCACTATACGAAATCATGATTTCACAGCATTATTTTGTGTACAGTACGATAACAAATGTGAGAATCAGATAATTAGTATGATTATTTCATTTAAAAAATAACATGCTAACGATCACTGTTTTTCATGTTATAACCAATGATAAAATCTGAAACGCAGCTGATGAACCTAAAATCGGTTGGGATGCTTTCGAAACTATACTCACACGAACGTGTAAGTGCGCTTTCCGCCATATTGGATAGTGTTTACAAAATCTTGTTTCACGAAGGCCTGTATTGAGATGCCTATTACATCATGAATATTCCATAGTCAGCTACGACAAATGTATCACTGAATTACTGATATATGTTAGCATGATATTACACCTGGTCTTTGCCACCAATACCAACAGTCTAGATAAAGTAAAACGAAACATACTGGGGGTGAAAACAAAGACTGCGCTAGTCTGAAACGTAAACAAACCAAAATTCTGATTTTAGTGTACAGCACTTTATAAAAAAATTCTGACATCCAACCGGCTCTTCATTGCTTTGAACGGCTCAATACCTGTATGGATGGAAAGAGTATCATAGCAGGAAAGAGGAATTTTAAAACAGATACAATTCAAAGATTTGATACTTCATAAGTAATACTGTCAAAATTTTCATGCAGCGTGATGCCATAACAGAAGCAAAATCAAGCAGAACAATCAGAAATTATCAGTGATTTCTGGCTGCTTACTTACAAAGAAAACGATAGTCATTCTGATTACTTACATATCATATTTATGCTCAAACGATTGCTGAATCGAGGGAAGAATCCTCACAAAATCCTGTATATCCCTTGTCAGCGAAGCTGCCATTTTATAAGAAATTGGTCATCGGCAGTGATGTCATACGTCAACATTGTTGTACATCTTACGGCCATTTCTTTGAGGTGAAGGTTGGATGGACAAGAGTAAACAAAAAGGTTTCTGATAACACTTTCAGTACTATGATGTACATTTTGTGTATGGTCCAGATATTTTTTCATGAAACCATGAGCAAATATTGTTCCTGGGATGAGTCGCACGTTAATATCAGTTTCTCATTGACACTGGGAGCTTTGTAAGAAAAGCCTGAGCAAGTCCATAATTGTCCATGTAGATTATGGCTTAACTTGTCTTGTGGCGGTCAAATGTTCATCCTTGGAAACAGCCACCGATCCTGTTATCACTGATGATGGTTGTGTTGGGGGTCTTCAGGATCCCTTGTTTTGTCTAAACAAGATCCAAAATGGCTGCCAAGTATGAATATGTTTTGCTGATTACCTCAAACCTTTGCCTATTTGGATGTAATCAGAGGATGCACCACCATGGTCAGAACGGTACTAGAATGGACAACAGCATAACTGTTTTCACTGAAGACTATCAGCATTTGCTTGTTTGGAAGCAATTAGAATCACTTATTTTTTGTGATGATAGGCTACCAAGTATAAATTTGTTTTTCCTGATGATGTTAGCATTTGTTTATTTGGAAGTAAGCTGAATCACTGATTTAATGTGTAGAATGACCTTGACACTGATGACCTTGGATGGTGTGAATTCTTGAAATTCTTCAGAATGTCTTATGTCCTGTGACACAGGTCCTGTGTTATGCCCACTCAAACACTCATTCCGATGCTTACCTTAAGAGGCACTCCCCCAGTGCAGCACCGACCCTGCCAAAGACTTGATTCATTGCCCATGAATCACGTGTTATGAAATGAAGGAAGATTGCAGGAGTAATATTGAAGCCAACTTCCCAATGGGGGTTCCAGGCAAATATCCTCTATATTAGACTAGCCTTTCAACAAAAATGAAGATTTAGGGAAATTGGAATGTATATTCATTTCACCTTCCTTTTTAAAAAGACTTCAGAGCTCCAATCCTCACAGCAATATTGGCTGCAGACTAGTCATGAACTCTTATTTGCAGGCATTCAGTTCCTTCTTCAGGTCGGGACCTGGAAGATTATTGATCATAACTCCCTTACTTTACCATAGACACCTAACTGTCATAGTGCTACAATAGCACTTAGGTGATCATAACTCCCTTACTTTACCATAGCACTTAGCTGATCATAACTCCCTTACTTTACCATAGACGCCTGTCATAGTGCTACAATAGCACTTCGGTGATCATAACTCCCTTACTTTACCATAGACACCTAACTGTCACAGTGCTACAATAGCACTTTGTTGATCATAACTCCCTTTCTTTACCATAGACGTCTAACTGTCACAGTGCTACAATAGCACTTAGGTGATCAAACTCCCTTACTTTACCATAGCACTTAGGTGATCATAAATCCCTTACTTTACCATAGACGCCTAACTGTCATAGTGCTACAATAGCACTTCGGTGATCATAACTCCCTTACTTTACCATAGACACCTAAATGTCACAGTGCTACAATAGCACTTTGTTGATCATAACTCCCTTACTTTACCATAGACGTCTAACTGTCATAGTGCTACAATAGCACTTAGGTGATCATAACTCCCTTACATTACCATAGACACCTAACTGTCACAGTGCTACAATAGCACTTAGGTGATCATAACTCCCTTACTTTACCATAGACACCTAACTGTCATAGTGCTACAATAGCACTTAGGTGATCATAACTCCCTTACTTTACCATAGACGCCTAACTGCCATAGTGCTACAATAGCTTTGAGGTTTGCGTTGAGGAAAGTGTGAAAATGGCAAACTCCATATTTCTTAAACATGGTAAAATCCCTCCTATGGCCAGAAGTTTCTGCAACACACTTTGTATGATGTAGCATGTCTATTGGTCCTTAGCTCAAACTACTTGAAACATACAACCAGATTCCAACAGATCACCCGTCTCCCTTCATCCAAAATGTGCCCATGTCTGATTCAATAATCTTCCAGGTCCCGACCTGAAGAAGGAACTGAATGCCTGCAAATCAGAGTTCATGACTAGTCTGCAACCAATATTGCTGTGAGGATTGGAGCTCTGAAGTCTTTTTAAAAAGGAAGGTGAAATGAATATACATTCCAATTTCCCTAAATCTTCATTTTTGTTGAAAGGCTAGTCTAATATAGAGGATATTTGCCTGGAACCCCCATTGGGAAGTTGGCTTCAATATTACTCCTGCAATCTTCCTTCATTTCATAACACGTGATTCATGGGCAATGAATCAAGTCTTTGGCAGGGTCGGTGCTGCACTGGGGGAGTGCCTCTTAAGGTAAGCATCGGAATGAGTGTTTGAGTGGGCATCACAGGACATAAGACATTCTGAAGAATTTCAAGAATTCACACCATCCAAGGTCATCAGTGTCAAGGTCATTCTACACATTAAATCAGTGATTCAGCTTACTTCCAAATAAACAAATGCTAACATCATCAGGAAAAACAAATTTATACTTGGTAGCCTATCATCACAAAAAATAAGTGATTCTAATTGCTTCCAAACAAGCAAATGCTGATAGTCTTCAGTGAAAACAGTTATGCTGTTGTCCATTCTAGTACCGTTCTGACCATGGTGGTGCATCCTCTGATTACATCCAAATAGGCAAAGGTTTGAGGTAATCAGCAAAACATATTCATACTTGGCAGCCATTTTGGATCTTGTTTAGACAAAACAAGGGATCCTGAAGACCCCCAACACAACCATCATCAGTGATAACAGGATCGGTGGCTGTTTCCAAGGATGAACATTTGACCGCCACAAGACAAGTTAAGCCATAATCTACATGGACAATTATGGACTTGCTCAGGCTTTTCTTACAAAGCTCCCAGTGTCAATGAGAAACTGATATTAACGTGCGACTCATCCCAGGAACAATATTTGCTCAGACAGAAAACACACACCACAGGTCTTTAGAATCAACATCTCTGATTGGAGGAAGACCTATTTTACACAAACTGTTAGATGCAGTGGGGGCAAGCTGATTTTACCTTTTTTGAGTCCCTGATATATTACTTATTTAGCAAATAATCTTCAGAACACTACATTAATGGACTTTGAGAATATTCCACATCTATATTGAACTCCTTTCACTGGTAATTATTTCTTTTGACTAAGCCAATTATTTGCAACAAATCGTTAGCACTGAAAATCACTTAATATTTTTGTCTAATGTAAATATAGATGAAATACATGCTTTGGGCAAATTTTGACTTTCCACCATATAAAACTTTTTCAGCTCTTTTTATACTTTATACTAAGATCTAAAACTTTCTGAAAGAACTTAAGTGATATGTTCAAAAGATTTTAAAATAACAAGAATACAAACTATTCAGATTTAAATACTCCAATCATCATCATCATCATCATCATCATCATCATCATCATCATCACCATCATCATCAATGATTTTCAGTGAGTGAGTGACTGTAGTTTTACGCGGCTTTTGGCAATATTCCATCAACATCACAGCTGGGAACACCAGACATGGGCCTCACAGATAGCATCCATGTGGGGATCTAAAGCTGGACCTTCAGGATGACAGGTGAATGCTTAAGTCAATAGGCTACCCCACCACCCTGTTTTTCACAGATTGCTATATTCTATAGAGCTAGATGACGATGCTCTATAGATAATTGAATTTGGACAGACGATCCAGTGTTTAACATCATAGGCATCACTATGTGGATGCAATGTCCACAACAACCAAGTCAGTCAACACTTGCAAGACCAACAAAGTTTGCTAAAGACCACTTTAACTCAAAACTTCATGGGTACTAATATTTTGCAATATTCAACCACTTCTTCATTGCTGAACAAAACTATCTGAACCAACTTTGCTATCAGTACAAAACAATATCTCCAAAGTTTCAGCTAAGTTTGGTCAGTTGTACCACCATCATATAACCACACAGACCGAGCCAGTAAACATGATCATCACTTTTTCTGTTGACAAGAGCGCCACCTTTAGTGATGTAAGAACTCATCAAAATCAATAGCACATCTTCACTTGTCTTATCGAACCAGACTCATCTACCTCAACAACAGCTGTAGATACGTGTCGAATTCACTAACGCTATATTCATCATTTGTAGAATTTCACAGTTTAATCGAAGGTTCACTGAATGGAAGAAAGGAAGTGGCAAGAGATGGATCGTTTCCCTCTGCATCCTTTGAATCTTTCCATAATAACGACCTTGTTGCTGCCTCCATTTCATGTTTTTGTAGAGAGGAGGAGTTTGTCTTGATCTGCCTCTGAAGCTCAGGAAGGATGCTGATGGGCACTCATTACCCACACGCAACGTTTTATTTAGTTTCAGAGAATCAAACTTTGGCAGAGCCAGGTGATGTGATGGCTGACTAAGGCATACATGAGTGTTATCATTTGAAAAATAACATATTTACAAATAACAGTGTTATCAACTAATATTTACTGACTGACAAATAACAGGGTTAACACCTAACAGTTACTGATGTACAAATAACAGGGTTAACACCGACCAGTTATTGACAGACAAACAACAGGTTTATCACCTGAATAATAATGGTTATGATCTGAATAAAAGCAGGGTTATCCCCTAAAAATTATTAGAGTTATCACAAGACAAAGATGCAGTTATCATGTTATTAATAACAGGTTTATAATAACACTATGTGATAAACAGTGTTATCTCATGAAAACTGATGACAATTTTTATGGATGTACAACTTCTTTTATTCTGTGAAAATGTTTCGACATAGATTCTAATGTCGTTATCAAGCAAGTGTTATCACATGTCAAATAGCAGGTATCTGACTAATAACAGGGTAATAAATAACCATGTTATCACATAAAAGAGAAGTTATCCACTGTGAAAAAGCAGCATTATCACATTAGCAAAACCTGTTTTTACCTAACAAATTTTTCATGACTGTCACCTGATCAAAATATTCCATCAACTAACACACTGACTGACACATATTATGAAATTTACACCTCACCTGGCAGAAAACAGTATGACTGACGTGTGTTCATTCATGGGTGATATCAGATGATACCTCTCTCTCATGTAACACAATTCAACATTATGAGATATTTTTCCGACATCATTTTTGACATATATAATCGTAATCTGTGGGCCTATCACATCTTAAATAAATCATTATTGATAACTAACCCATTTCATAGGACATACATCATTCTTATTAACTGATATATCTTCTCTGACGTAAATTACAATATAAACTGTCCTTCCCCATGTGAAACATAAATCAAGGTTATCATATGACATATCACATCCCGAACATAACAATGTTATCGACTGGCAGTGATGAACCGTCTTCTCTTCTCTAGAAAATTATCTAACCAAAACAATTTTCGTTGAGTAATTTGTCCATTAAAGCGAAAAATATGCATTATCAATATCGATGACTGTAATGGCATGTATTAACTTCAGTGGCTATTCCACAGCGACAGCTTTCAAAGCTCCAGAATCGAGGGTCCTAACAAGGGTGACTGTAGTCAATAAATTATTATCTATGAAAAAGTAGAAAATAACTAAAAGGATACATTTTAGTTTACATTTTCAATATACTGGAGCGGTGAATAATTTAAACACAAAGTCATATTATTAGATGGGACATACTTAGGAAATGTCCTGTTATTTAATCAAAGCATATTTTCGTCACGTAAACTAGTGTTGGGAGTTGGTTGACATCTCACAGTTGATGATTGCTTCATTACCAATGAACAATCTTCGAAAAAAGTTGGTTAGCAACATTTTCAGATTGTCCTATTCAGGTTGTTACTGCAGGGAAGTATAACACGCAGCTTGATACTTTAAAGTGATGATTACTATTTCATGAACATAAACTTCCTGGGGTCTTCAAGAAATATTCAGTCATGACCTTTCAGTTAGTGAGGGAGCTTTCTCATTTAAGAATAAAACATGCTTCCAGGCCCTGACAACTTCGAAGACATGTTCCATAGTCAAGTGTTCCAAAGACTAAATCAGTAGTTCCAAAATCGTTAAGAGAAAATGTGATCGATTGTTTTGTCATTTGGTAACTGCGATCATCTTTGATTATTTCAATTAATTGGACCACCACAAATGTAAAAAAATTCTCCTACAGAAAACCTGCTGTGTTTTATCACAAATAATGAGTGAGTATGGTTTTATGCTGCCATTAGCAATTATCCAGCAATATGATGATGGCAGGGACACCAGAAATGGGCTTCACATTTTGTACCCATGTGTGGAATTGAACCTGGGTCTCTGGTGTGATGTGCAAACACTCTAATCACTAGGCTACCCAACCACTCCTTATCACAAACATATTTACTCATGCACGCACGCAAGAATGCCAATAGTGAGTGACTTTAGTTTTAAGCCGCACTCAGCAATATTGCAGCTATGTGACAGCGGTCTTTAAATAATCGTATCTGGACCAAACCATAAAGTGATCAACAACATGAGCATCAATCTGCACACCTTGGAACCGATGACACGTGTCAACTAAGTCTGCGAGTCTGACCACCAGATCGATCACATTAGTCGTCTCTTACAACAAACATAGCTGCTGTTTGTGGCGAGCATGGGTTGCTGAAGACCCTGGATCTAAACAGGGAAAGAAGAATTGAAGTTTTGCAGTGAACAGCGGTACATACGTAAAGAAATCCAAAAAACAATGACACAACACAAATTTCCCTCCTAGGCGTTTCAGCTTTATCTTCAGAAAGAAAGTTTTTCTCTCCTCTCAACAGCTGCAATTCAATGTAATCCCTTGAAGGGAGAGAATTTCTTATTGCATATAACACATTTCTTCCCAAAACAATTGTTTTGGATAAGGCAAAATACTTCATATTTTTGACAAAATCACAGGCATTATCACTGTAGGAAGAACTAGGACTTTAGTGCAAACATTATGCAGACAGTATTTACTGAATGCATGAAGAAAGGGGCTTCACTGTGATACGTACTGCATGCATTAACAAAGGCTGTCATTATGACATTTACTGAATGCATTAAGAAAGAGGCATCACTGTGATACGTACTGCATGCATTAACAAAGGCTGTCATTATGACATTTACTGAATGCATTAAGAAAGGGTTCTCATTGTAAGGAGATGCATGAACTAGGCAGGGTTGTCAGGGTCCTCATTATAAAGAGATAGAATGGATGAAACAAGACAGGGTCCTCATTATACAGAAATGTTATGGATGAAACAAGAAACAGTCCTTATAATAAAGAGGAAGAATGGATGCAGAAGAAAATTATCTGTTTATGTCTATTTCCAATTCTTCAATCCAACAAACCTTGAAGGTTGTTCAACATGGATTACACTTTTGGGAGCTCTTTCGCCATTTTCATCCCCTGACATTTCAGTTTTAGGATGATATATGAGCTGTATCCAACTATGTGACTATTGATAATTATACCCTGGAACAGCACAGGTCATCAGTCCATCAGGAGTTTGCACAGACCAGTAAGATTTCTGGCATAAAAGGGAAGAACACAGCGTGTTACTCGGGCAGAGAAGTTCAACCAATCACAAGTGGCCACAGGGGGATAATAAACTTGCCAGAATAATATACATTGTATATAGCTTGTATCTCCAAGATGTACATAATTTGACCAGCCTTCATCGGTGTTGTGCCCTTCCGCACACAATAAGGTGTCTGAATTCAACAGCCTTTCAACAGGCGGGAACTCTCCTTCAGACACCACTCATCACGGTTATCTATACGCATTTTTACTTTAATTTGTTCTATTTCAAAACCTCTGACATTTACTAGTCTCCCTGCTATTAAAGTAACTACTATAATTATCATGATGATTATCAAAGCACCAGTCATGATTCAGTTTTTTTGATAACTGAAGAGCATAACTTTGCCCTCAAAACATTCCCAATCTCAAATTTCCAATAACTGACACGTTTTATTTCCCTCGCATCACTTATTTTAGTTTCCTATAAAGTTAATCGAGGGATGAGGAATTGACATCTTTTATCTTCACCTCAGCTCTCAGTTACTGGGAGAAGAGAACAGCACGCAAAGATAAGCGTGGTTACCTCCCTTTAACCATGTAAATTCTTGTCACGGTGCCATTATCGGTATAATCCTACTGAATTGGCGACAAGAGGCCTCGAGAATCTTGATACATATCCTGGGAAGCACATAAGCTGCAAGCTGCTAGCTGACTTTCAACATGGTATTATTGTAGAAAAGGGAAAATTCATGATGGTCATTGAAGCACATAAATGCCAAGGGGGCTGTTATTAAGCAGAAGGTCAATATGACATTGACGAGTTTCCCCCAGCCTGGGTTCTTTGTTGTTTATTCATATGTCAAGCCAGGGCAATTATGTCAAAGACCTGGTCGGGATCATATCTTGACTAAATGAATGCTGTGAAATTGTCTCATTAAAATACCATTTAATCCTAGGGCAAGACAGGTTTATCATAGCCCTGGATGGAGCACCTTATTCTTGCAGCAATCTGGTGTTTATTTCATAAAGTCTGCAGGTGGAAAATGAACTAGCATAAATTTCCTGTGGAAGGAAAATTTTTATTCTGAAGAAAAGCGTGAAAGAAGATACATTACTAACACCTTCTAATAGGTTTTCTCACGTCTATAACTATGAACCACATGCTTGACGCAGTCACACACAACTAGAATGTTATTTACCCTGATAAATTTTCAAAACCTGAGTAAATGAGAGAGTGCATAAGTGAGTGAGTGAGCAAATCCATTATCTGAGAGTAGAAAATGAAACTATTTTTTTTTTATCAGTATTATGGTTTAATCTGAAAATAAATTTGTGATTGAATTCATAAGGTTATGAGTAAATTGCTTCTTGAGGCAATACATGAATGAGTGAGTGAGTGAGTGAGTGAGTGAGTGGATCACTGCAGATATTGCCCTGATACAAGCTACCCTCACAACTCAAACTCAGGAAGACAAACACAGGCGCCATTCTGATCTGAATTCCCCAACAGAATATTGACATATCTCATAAAGAGCTTGTTACAACTTGAAAGTTCTATTTTAATCCGTCATAAATATTGTCAATACTGCACTGATACAAACTGCCCTCAGTGATGCTCAGAACAGTCAGTCATACACTCATAATCTTCCAAAACCTAAGTCCAGCAAGACACATTTCCTTTCTAAAAGAATTTAACCAGTAAATACAGCAAACATACCCAAACAATTCTTTGAATCTGAATACCTCAGATCAGACGGTCTCATCAAGGGAGACAACTCTATCAGTCTTCTTCCTCAAATATTGACTGGCAATAGCTACAGCACCAGGGTCAGAGTGAATGCAACAGTATCGTGCATGACTTAACATCAACCCATCTAATCCTGTGAACCACTTCACGATACAAACTGCCATCAAAATTATACCCAACAAAGGTGAATTAGACTTGTTGTCTCGTGAGAATTCCTTCCACTTTAAGCTGGGTCGAGGCTGACACGGTTGACAATGGATTCCGATTAACTCAGTTTAAACAGAAGATTCCCTGTAAAAAAGTAAGTGTCTCTAACGAAAGAAACACTTTTTCCGATAAAAACTTCATCACTTGAGTCTCTAAGGAGATGGATGGTAGAGAGTGATCTCGTCTCAAATACTCCACAAAGAAACAGGCCACTCCATACCAAACAGTCCACGTTCAGCAAGCTTTTTATCAAATACTGATGCAAATTCCATGTTTAGATTTTTCTGCACTCAACATTTTATGCACTTTCCTTCATTTGCTTGGTTTTGATGAACACTGAAATAAAGACCTTTGCTCATCTATCATTCAAAGTCCATCCATTTCAGTTGTACTTAACAATTTGAGCATACACTTTGAGAAAAAAAAACATATACATGGTCAGTGCCAGGAATTTTAAAAGTGGGGAGAAAGACGAGGGGAAAAGGGAGGAAGGAAAGAGGAGTGGTTTCCGAACCACCTGAAAACAAACCATTGACCCCATCCCAATCTGCCAATGATATATTTACCTCTTTCATGTCCCATGTCTTCAAACCTATTGTCTTCACTACAAACATTGCTTTATGAGTCATATTTACTGTTTCACATACACATGGTTCAATGGGGTTTGGTGTTTAACGCCAACCACTTTTCAAAATGATTCACTGATACAGTGATTGATATCATGAGCATCAATCTATGTAGTGGAAGTGGTGAAATAGGGTTTATCAACACACTTATGAATATTTCACTCATATGATGACATGTGTGTGCATGAGCAGGATGCATCCAGGGATCAAACCCAGGACCTTCTTTTCTCCGTGTGGACACTCTAACCTTTACACCATACAGGCAGTTTCAATTTATGCAACTGGCATACAATGACAAGCAAGTCAGCAAGCCTGACAGCTGAAATCTTTTCATTACCTCTTTCCAGAGTTACTTTAACACTGACAACCATACAAAAACGAGAGAAACTCCAAAACTCTCTCTTACCAGGAATAATGTATTCCACAAATTTTTCATGTCAGTTCCACTTTTTTCAAATATGTTTCAACTAATACCATACGGGAAGCATTTTGGTGTACTGTAGGGTATATTTTAAAGTTTCTAAAGTAAAAACAGCAATTATTCATCAATGTACTCAAACTGTTTCAGGACACAGGTTCGAAATTTGTGAAAAAATGTGATGTTATGAATGAAAAATTAGATATTACTTTCCGTTCCCGATACAAATCAAGACAAACCTGGAAGCATAACTGGAGGAAATCAGGATTCAAACCCACAACATAAATTTCTTCCTTGTCCAAGGGAGACAACTCTGCATGAGAATCAGCACCTCACACAACTTGGTCAGCTAGCGCCAGCATATAACATGGACAGCAAACTTTAAATTCTTATTATCTCACAAAAATATTTCAGGACTTATTTCGTTTATGAAAATCATGTCTTCTATCATTGGTTTGCAGCTGACAGACCAAGGGTAATATGCAGGTTGTGATGTGAACCCACCACGTGGCACATCAACCAATGAATGCAACACTGCAAGCCATGGTATCTTTTCATCAAAAGAAAAAGGTTTGGAACTGATAACCCACATCTCAATGAAAAACATTTAGATGAATATGGACAATAATTGACAATATATTTTAACTTGTTTATGCCATTCTGAATATCTCATGGTGGTATCTGCTTAATAAAAGACCTGAGTAAAGAAACTAAGTATTGTTCACTCACTTAAAAAGCAATAATAAAAAAAAAATGTCAATATTCTTCAATTACCGCACCTTACAATGCTGCACAATAGGTGCATGGTTAAGATATCTGCACACACAAACACAACCAATACCTGTTCATTCACAAAGAAAATAATCCGAACTCTAAATACATTTCGATTATCACACATCAGAAAATCCGACTGTGTTAAAAAAACAACAACAACAGCCACAGAAGAAACGTCTGTCGCGAGGTCTAGAAATCGGTTATGCAAATACATTCCCCACTTAATTATCCGTTCCCAATAACTATGGTAATTAAGATGATGAGATGCATAAAGAAACCAGAAGCATTGGTCCCCCTTCCCGTAAAAATCAAACAGATGCAATCAATACCCAGTTTCTATGTATTACACGGCAAGGCATTCTCCTGATCAATATTGATACATCCAACCAATGACAATTCTGTCCTATATTCACATTACTATCAATATTTAGACTCGTCTATTTCTATCAATATCTAAAACCATTTTACCACATATTCCAAAGATTTGTCAATATTGCTGAGCTCAGCAAAAATAACTTGGCCTATCGATGAAATACCGATCTGTACAGTCAACGATACTAATTTCTAGCAATCACTCTTGTTCCTCTTTTGCATTGGTAATGCTAATCTGCTCTGAAATCCAGCATCTCACACACGTGCATGAGCTAATTGTTAATCAATGCAGCAGCACAGTAAGTCTATCACTGACACCTTAACTCAATTTATCAATTAGTCGTGTTTGATGTATTTATCGTGATGTTTAGAGCACAAACAGCAGGGTGTGCCACAAGAACACTGTACGGAGCTTGTTCCGTCTGCGAGGGCAGTAAGCGAGCATATTGATCTGGTGATGCTATCGTGTCGATCCTACATACTTCAATGCATAAACAACAATACTTACACATGTCCCTAGATTCTCGTGTCAGAGTCTATAGACACATACACGTCTGGAAACAACACGAAATACTTCAGAAACAGCTTCAATTTTTCTTGGATTGATGGAGATATAAACGTAAAATCTGACATGCATACTGTCTGAAAAAACTTGGCAATTCTGGGAAATAAATATGTCAACAAGACTCACTTAATATTCTTCCATCTCCCAAAATAAAAACAATGCAAAAAGAGTAACATCTTTAGAGACAATAACACAAGACAAACCCTGTTTATTATACCATTAGCCAATATGGACAGAATGGATTGGATGAATATATTTTGGGTGGTTTTTTTTAACAATAAATGCAAAGGAATTTGCCATAAATCATATGCCATAGAATGTCTAGCAATATAACAACATATTACATATATCTCAAATAAAACATTGCTAATAATCTCGCCAGACTTTTTAGCTGGAAGCGAATTTGGATGAATGCCTTCATGACACTGCAAGTGCCATATGACTGGAACATTGCTGAGTGCAGTGTCAAAAAAACAAATAACCACAAAAAACAGATATTCCGAAGCAAATGCATACACATGAAATGTGAAAAACACATCACTGAATAAATGTTTACACAAAAGGACAGGGCAGCAAGAGTTGTATACTCCCCAGGGAGTTGAGATTGATAATACGAAGTGATGTTCAGACTCACATACAGTGACGAGGAAACCATATACCAGCTCCTTGAGCAAGCACAAAGTGCATGGACATGTGTGCGATGTGAATATCAAGTAATAAGTAATAAAAACGCTTGCCAATTCAGAACAGATGACTTGTTGACGGGATCAGCATTTATGACACAGGAATATTTTCTCAAAATGATAGAATACAATGTGAAAGGACAAACTGAACCTTCTACAGTGTGACAATAGAACGTTTGTCCATTAAAGTAAGACATTAACTTTTAACCAACAAACAAGTGAATGAATAAACATAACAATGGAATGTTTTTTCAACAAATGATCAAAAGAATGAACATTGTAATGTGACAATAGGACTTTAATCTGAGAAGTCATCACTGCAACGTGACAATAGCAACATCGTCTGAGAAACCAGCAAAGCTATCTGACATTTTATATGTTTTTGCAAAAAATGACAAAATACTAAGAGAAATGATTGATCTTTAATAGCTTTAAAGAATGACCTGAATTTAACACCACTTAGAACAGTAAACATTTGTCCCTATCATGGTCTGTTTGCTTTAAGCTGGATGTTAGCTGAAGGGAGGCAGATTCTGACATTCACAGGATGGTGACCCCATCTATGAAGTTCCAGAACTGAAAACACAGCCGCTCTGGCATCGATACTTGGCGCATTGAATGCAACAAAACAAAGGATAATCAGGTCCCTCTTGTCCATGCCTTGATTATCAAAGGCATAAAGCATAATCAGCTCCATTTTGCCCATGCTTTGATTATCCATGATAAAATAAAGGATAGTCAGGTTCCCTTTGCCCATGTCTTGATTATCCATGATAAAATAAAGGATAGTCAGGTCCCCTTTGCCCATGTCTTGATTATCCATGATGTAATAAAGGATAGTCAGGTCCCCTTTGCCCATGTCTTGATTATCCATGATATAATAAAGGATAGTCAGGTCCCCTTTGCCCATGCCTTGATTATCCATGATATAATAAAGGATAGTCAGGTCCCCTTTGCCCATGCCTTGATTATCCAAGATAAAACAAGGATCAATTATGCACATCTCTATTGTCCATGGTGTAACAAAACATATCAAGCTGCCTTTGCCCACACCTTGATTGTAAATAGTGTAACAAAGTATGACCAGGTCCATTTGCCCACACCTTGATTGTAAATAGTGTAACAAAGTATGACCAGGTCCATTTGCCCACACCTTGATTGTAAATAGTGTAACAAAGTATGATCAGGTCCATTTGCCCATGCCTTGATTGTAAATAGTGTAACAAAGTATGACCAGGTCCATTTGCCCACACCTTGATTGTAAATAGTGTAACAAAGTATGACCAGGTCCATTTGCCCACACCTTGATTGTAAATAGTGTAACAAAGTATGATCAGGTCCATTTGCCCATGCCTTGATTGTAAATAGTGTAACAAAGTATGACCAGGTCCATTTGCCCACACCTTGATTGTAAATAGTGTAACAAAGTATGACCAGGTCCATTTGCCCACACCTTGATTGTAAATAGTGTAACAAAGTATGATCAGGTCCATTTGCCCACACCTTGATTGTAAATAGTGTAACAAAGTATGATCAGGTCCATTTGCCCACACCTTGATTGTAAATAGTGTAACAAAGTATGATCAGGTCCATTTGCCCATGCCTTGATTGTAAATAGTGTAACAAAGTATGATCAGGTCCATTTGCCCATGCCTTGATTGTAAATAGTGTAACAAAGTATGATCAGGTCCATTTGCCCACACCTTGATTGTAAATAGTGTAACAAAGTATGATCAGGTCCATTTGCCCACACCTTGATTGTAAATAGTGTAACAAAGTATGATCAGGTCCATTTGCCCACACCTTGATTGTAAATAGTGTAACAAAGTATGATCAGGTCCATTTGCCCATGCCTTGATTGTAAATAGTGTAACAAAGTATGATCAGGTCCATTTGCCCACACCTTGATTGTAAATAGTGTAACAAAGTATGATCAGGTCCATTTGCCCACACCTTGATTGTAAATAGTGTAACAAAGTATGATCAGGTCCATTTGCCCATGCCTTGATTGTAAATAGTGTAACAAAGTATGATCAGGTCCATTTGCCCACACCTTGATTGTAAATAGTGTAACAAAGTATGATCAGGTCCATTTGCCCACACCTTGATTGTAAATAGTGTAACAAAGTATGATCAGGTCCATTTGCCCATGCCTTGATTGTAAATAGTGTAACAAAGTATGATCAGGTCCATTTGCCCACACCTTGATTGTAAATAGTGTAACAAAGTATGACCAGGTCCATTTGCCCATGCCTTGATTGTAAATAGTGTAACAAAGTATGACCAGGTCCATTTGCCCACACCTTGATTGTAAATAGTGTAACAAAGTATGATCAGGTCCATTTGCCCATGCCTTGATTGTAAATAGTGTAACAAAGTATGACCAGGTCCATTTGCCCACACCTTGATTGTAAATAGTGTAACAAAGTATGATCAGGTCCATTTGCCCATGCCTTTGATTGTAAATAGTGTAACAAAGTATGATCAGGTCCATTTGCCCATGCCTTGATTGTAAATAGTGTAACAAAGTATGATCAGGTCCATTTGCCCACACCTTGATTGTAAATAGTGTAACAAAGTATGACCAGGTCCATTTGCCCACACCTTGATTGTAAATAGTGTAACAAAGTATGATCAGGTCCATTTGCCCATGCCTTGATTGTAAATAGTGTAACAAAGTATGATCAGGTCCATTTGCCCACACCTTGATTGTAAATAGTGTAACAAAGTATGATCAGGTCCATTTGCCCACACCTTGATTGTAAATAGTGTAACAAAGTATGATCAGGTACATTTGCCCATGCCTTGATTGTAAATAGTGTAACAAAGTATGATCAGGTCCATTTGCCCACACCTTGATTGTAAATAGTGTAACAAAGTATGATCAGGTCCATTTGCCCACACCTTGATTGTAAATAGTGTAACAAAGTATGATCAGGTCCATTTGCCCACACCTTGATTGTAAATAGTGTAACAAAGTATGATCAGGTCCATTTGCCCACACCTTGATTGTAAATAGTGTAACAAAGTATGATCAGGTCCATTTGCCCACACCTTGATTGTAAATAGTGTAACAAAGTATGATCAGGTCCATTTGCCCACACCTTGATTGTAAATAGTGTAACAAAGTATGACCAGGTCCATTTGCCCACACCTTGATTGTAAATAGTGTAACAAAGTATGATCAGGTCCATTTGCCCATGCCTTGATTGTAAATAGTGTAACAAAGTATGATCAGGTCCATTTGCCCATGCCTTGATTGTAAATAGTGTAACAAAGTATGATCAGGTCCATTTGCCCATGCCTTGATTGTAAATAGTGTAACAAAGTATGATCAGGTCCATTTGCCCACACCTTGATTGTAAATAGTGTAACAAAGTATGATCAGGTCCATTTGCCCATGCCTTGATTGTAAATAGTGTAACAAAGTATGATCAGGTCCATTTGCCCACACCTTGATTGTAAATAGTGTAACAAAGTATGACCAGGTCCATTTGCCCACACCTTGATTGTAAATAGTGTAACAAAGTATGATCAGGTCCATTTGCCCACACCTTGATTGTAAATAGTGTAACAAAGTATGATCAGGTCCATTTGCCCACACCTTGAGTGTAAATAGTGTAACAAAGTATGATCAGGTCCATTTGCCCACACCTTGATTGTAAATAGTGTAACAAAGTATGATCAGGTCCATTTGCCCACACCTTGATTGTAAATAGTGTAACAAAGTATGATCAGGTCCATTTGCCCATGCCTTGATTGTAAATAGTGTAACAAAGTATGATCAGGTCCATTTGCCCACACCTTGATTGTAAATAGTGTAACAAAGTATGATCAGGTCCATTTGCCCACACCTTGATTGTAAATAGTGTAACAAAGTATGACCAGGTCCATTTGCCCATGCCTTGATTATCCATGGTATAATGTTCCCATTTTCATATTAGTGAGTGGGTGGGTTTAGTTTTACGCAGCACTCAGCAATATTCCAGCTATATGGCGGCTGTCTGTAAATAATCAAGTCTGGGCCAGACAAGCCAGTGATCAGCAACATGAGCATCGATCTGCGCAATTGGGAAACGATGACATGTGCCAACTAAGTCAGCGAGTCTGACCACCTGATCCCGTTAGTCGCCTCTTACGACAAGCTGAGTCGCCTTTTATGGCAAGCATTTGTTGCTGAAGGCCTATTCTACCCCGGGACCTTCATGGGTCCATTTTCATATGAACTATGTCCCATTCTTCAATGTACCTTTACTACATACTTCGTGTCAGTACTCTCCCACCCTACCTAGAACAGGAGCACTGGGGTAGTCTAGTGGTTAAAACATCTGCTCATCAGGCTGAGCACCCAGGTTCGACTCCCCATCTGGGTACAATGTGTGAAGCCCATTTTTGGTGACCATATAGTGATATTGGACTATTGCTCAAAGTGGTATAAAACCATACTCACTCATTCACTCTCTTAAACACATGACTTGCTTACGAGTGTCAACTACTGGATAATTGTTTTCAGCTTGTGGTGTTTGAATATGGAAACAAAACAAAACAACCTACAGTATCGGTCGAGTATATTTACCATAACAGAATGGAGCTATATGACACAGGATTATTCAGGATGCTTTCTGTATTATTATACCTCATACATTGCAGAAGAGGTGATCAATTTTGAACACTGGTTGGAACGTACCCAAGAAGTCACTGACCCAGTTGATCCGACTCTCTCTGGGAACAAGGACCTATTCTGTTCTAAATACCAAAGCTGGGCCTCGATTCCTCCATGACAGATCAGTTTCACAAGGAATGCTCTGTCATATAAAAGTTTAATCAAATGTTTTCAACTGCCACTATTGATTGGGGCTTGTAAGTGGATACACTTTCTAACCAAGGATAACAGGTACTACCCGTCTACAACTACTTCTTTGTTGTAGTGAAACGTATCTCATCAAAGTTTTATGGAAAAGACTGACACCATTCCAGTTCAGTGCAAAAGTCAATTTTTCTAATTAGCGAGATGGAAATCATCTCCTGTTCAAACTTGGGTCGACTTTATTTCAGAAGTTGTTGAGCATGTACCCGCTGATGACTGAATTGGCTTCACCGCCATTTTTAAATTTTACAGTATCATTAGGTCAAGTAAGTCTGCTGCAAGGGAATGCTCACAAATTCAAGATTAAAATGACAAAAAAAATCAAGAATCATCTTGCAAAATTCACTTAAGAACCCGAAAAATGTGATAATGGTGCCTTGCATTAATTCTACACAAGAATAACCCAGAAGTACCTGATGTCCAATACTGCATACTGTATCGTTCACACATGAAACCCAGCAGTTCCTCATTTCCAATACTGCTCCGTATCATTCAGACATCAAATCCTGAATCATTCAACAGGATCATGATGAGCAAAAATCCAGAAACACCAAGGCAGATATTGGCCTCTCACCTCTTTTCTATTCCAAATTCACTTAACAGTTTTTGGGCCCATCCAATTCCCAAGAGTGGCCTGATGTTTTCCATGAACCCTTTGCTGATTCTGGAGAAGTAGTCATGTCAACTTGACAATTTTAGTCCAGAATTTCAAGGGATGTATTTCCTTTACACAATGTGTTGTCAGAATCACTGTGTGATATGCGGATTCTGGGCAATGATACTTGTAAAAAATTGCATGATACAAAGATTTCTTGAAACAATTCCATTACAGAATCACCATAAGATTGCTTGGGATCACTAGAACAATTCAAATCAAAATTGCACTGCATATAACCCTCAAAATGAGACATAAGGATTCTCTGTAACATTCCTCTCCAGTGAGTGAGTATGGTTTTACAGCAGCTTCTAGCAAAATTCCAGAGATCTCACAGCAGGGGACACCAGAAATGGGCTTATCACACTGTACCCATTTGGGGAATCAAACCTGATTCTTCAGCACGACAATCAGACGCATTAAACATTAGGCTACAACACCACCCACCTCAAGTGGTGAGTGAGTCAGTGAGCATGATATAATACTGCTGTTAGCAGTATTTCAGCAATACCATGAAAAGGGACCTCCAAAACTGGCTTTGCACATTGTACCAATATGCGGTATTGAACCGACCCAGCTGAAATAAGCATGAAAAAACCATGGTATACCATGGTATACCATGGTAGACCATGGTTCACAGACCATGGTTTCCATGGTCTAGCACGGCTTACCACATCCGGTAAATGGCACCACAGTTTACCATGGTAAAATAAGACCATGGTTTACCATGGTCAACCATGGCAGAATTAGACCATGGTAAGCCATGGTCTACCATGGTAGCAAGACCATGGTGGCGGTAAATGGCACCACAGTTTACCATGGTAAAATAAAACCGTGGTCTACCATGGTAAAAAGTGACTATGGTGTACCATGGTAAACCATGGTAAAAGAAAAACCATGGCATACCATGGTCTACCATGGTAAACCAGAATAAAATAAGACCATGGTGGACCATGGTCATCCATGGCAAAAATAGACCATGGTTAACCATGGTCTACCATGGTAACGAAACATCATGGTGGTAGTAAATGGCACCACAGTTTACCATGGTTAAGTAAAACCATGGTCTACCATTGCAGAAAGAGACCATGGTAAAAGGAGACCATGGTGTACCATTTACTACTACTGAAAAAAATGAGACCATAGTAAGTACAGCATGTTCGTTAGATTGCACAACAGTTTACCATCAGAATAACCTTTGGCTATTGAGACCATGTTGAAAACCAACCATATCACACCACAACCTACATAGAAAATAGATATAGCACGAACACCATGGCATAGAAATCAATTAGAATATCAAATATTAAAGAATTAACATAAAAAAGACCCATGCACTGAAAACAAACTGTTTACATTACGAAAACAAAGTTTATTACGAACATTGCCTCAGATTTAAATGAAAGACAATTTGACGATAGCTGTTGGAAAGCTCACAGGGATTGTGGGATATCCTGTGCAGCTAGAATTATAAATCCAGTTACACTGCTGAGGAAAAATGGTATGTGGACATGTTCATCTTTTTTCAGAAGACATTATTATTTATTATTTTAAAACAGAAATGGGATGTCCTTCAGTCTGTATCCAGGAAAATGAACTCTTTCGGGACAACATTTCATGCAGTAATATACAATTTCAGAAATCCCATTAGACTATATGATTTAAAAGTAGACACAATGAGAGTCATGACCAACACAGAATTTACAGGAGTGCCCCAAATCATCTACCTTGAAGTTGTACCGGGGGCATCACAATTTCTCTCAGAGGAGACAGGATTATACACACATGTTGGAAGAACCTTCACGAAGAGCTGTGGGGACATCACAGAAGATACCCACATTGCTTCAGGGATAGTGCGTGAGTGAGTGACTGACTGAGTTTAGTTCTGCTCCACTTTTAGCAATGCTCCAGCAATAGCACGGCGACAGACACCAGAAAGGGGCTACACACACTGTACCCAGGAGAGGAATCGAATCTAAGTCTTCAGTTTGAAGAGCAAATGGCTCTTGAATATATAACTTAATCTTCAGTGTTTCAACAATAGTACCATTTCTTCAGAACTGTCCAGTGGAAATCTGAAAAACACACAAACAACATTTAATAACAGTGTTTCCCCATTTCAAAGGTTCTTAAGCAAACATTGAAATTGTGTTATTTAATTGTATATTTATAACTGCTGAAAAAATGTTAAGTATTTTCCCATACTTCGGATATTTTTTCACCTGAGTATTATACTAAATCATGTTATTTAAAAACATTTCTATACATTAATGACTTTGAATCACTTTCTTTTAATGTGAAGAGTGTATATCAGTAGCAAAACATGCAATAGAAGTCAAAACACCAAACTGGCTTCCAAATCACTTGTCTACATTCATAACCAAATACAATATTCTGAAATGATGCATAAAATTTCATAATACTTATAATAATCAGCACTATCATAATATTGATAAAAACGTATCTCAAAGTATTTGAACCTATTTCCACGTTAAATGAATGACAAAATGTACTGACACATTCAGTATTGGTTTACAAACAGCAGTTATTACAAAGCTGAATACAAATTTATACGATAGAAAGAAAATGGAATGTCCATAAACGTGCCTATAGCAATTACCTCCCTTTTATGATCATTTGAGTGTATTTTATTGTGTGTGTAATCTGAGAACAAACGGAATCTTTCAGGCTGACCTTACAGGCACCGTGAACTTTGACACCTTGTGCTACACAATTTTTTAAGTCATAACGGTTTTTAAAGTACCGTTAGATACTGATCGTGTCTTAACATAAATGAACGGAACATATTACATAAAACCTCAAATTAACGTTCATCACACATTATTCCTTCCGTTTGAGAGATATTCACTGAGAATGTACGACATAAACACTTCATACATTGCTATATATGTTATTGTTACACTGTCTTACGTCATTCTAATCAAAGAGTGATGCTTACCCCTTTACCTATGTTCGTATGCGAACCTTAAGGTACTCAAAACAATTTAAATATCGGGGCACTCAAAACGATTTCAATATTGCTGTTGTTTACTTACCGCTCGTGCTCATCTCCATTGGAAATCAACCTGAGACGTATCCATCGGCATAAATCTAGTCTATTCCTTCTTCACATATCCAACATTGGATTATCCTCCAAATCCTTGAATCGCTAATACGTTATGTTATTCTTCGCTTAGATCGTTGTCTGTTGGCAAAAGTTGTGTTTGGCGCCTCTCGCTCGCTTTGCGCGCTCACACAGGTCTACGTGACACATAGCACTAGCAGCAATGGCATCGTGCCGCGAAGAGATCGTCCCCATTCGGCTTGTCCCGGAATGGTGCGAGTTAGAAGTGGAAACGTATTTTTTAAGAAAAAAATTAAAGCCAACACGTTTTCATAGATATATACACATAGATCTACTACGACCAGGAATATAATCGTAACTGCATATGTAATGAATAAGCTGTACGGTTAGCGCTCATGAAGTCGCAATAGATTACGGAAGAACGAAGGGCGTGGCCGTGTTTGGCGCGAAAATCGGAGCCATGTACCGCGCGTTCGTGTTACTTCACAACAGTGGATAATTTCTAATCTTACGATGTAATAATGGCTAGAATTACAGTATTTCGGCATAAACATCGAAATTTGAATAAATATATATGTCGTATTATTTTCAACGGTGGGAATTGCGAAAACTTGATGTTCTGTGTGCACACGTCCCTTGATCGATTTGATCGATCTGTGGAAGGACAGTTTATGTACATATCCCCGCCCATAAATTTAATTTCATTAGTCAAAATTGACCTAATTTCTTAATGGTCGTATTTGCACGTGGTGAACAGAATGTGACAGTGAAATGTGTTCAAAAGTGGAGAGCACTGATTTTTTTTTCAACGGGTAGATCGACGTACGTGTTTGGAAAGCTGTAAAAAAAACATCGATATCAAAATTCTTTTCAACATTTCTTTCTGTTTATAGTACCAAGTGAATTGTTTTGTTGTTTTTACTGTTTTATGTTTTTGCTTCACCATAAACAATGCGAAAGACGTTCTTATAAGTATCTGCTCACTTGCGATCGAGAAAATCACGGGAGAAATTCAATGAAATGAGACGAATTTGACAGCGCACTTCAAAGTTTTACTTTATGGATAGACTAACAACTAGTCTCTGAAATGAACATATTTTACTTTAAAAAGTTCATATTGAAAATACTATAGTATAATACTATAATAATATAATGAAATAGAGCGCTGAGACTTTCTTCATTCGCAGAAGCTAAGGGAATCTACAATCTGAGAACAAACGGAATCTTTCCTTACAGGCACCGTGAACTTTGACACCTTTTGCTACACAATTTTTTAAGTCATAACGGTTTTTAACGGACTTTCTTCATTTGCAGCCTGAAGTTAAGGGAATCTACAATCCATATTTTCTAGACTTACATGGGTATTCTTGGATATATTTGCGTCAGGGTCTGTACTTTATGGATTAAATATCAATATTCAGGGCAATTAGAAAACCTCTACAGTATCAACTAGTTGCGTAGCTATTAACAAATGGTGAGTTTTTCTTTGAACTGTCTATATTGCTGAGACATTGTTTAGCTTTTCTGTCGTACAATGTTTGTTGTGTTTATTTTAAAACAAGAAGAAAAAGGCACCCACACACAAAAACTAGTATTAGAGACGAGATTTACACAGTTTAATGGACAACTTTAACAAAGGGATCGGGAGAAATAAACCATGCCTATTATATTTTCAGATGAACACAGGGTTATTTTTGTTTTGCTTTTCCAGAGTATAAGACGTCAGTTGTTTTTTTGTGTATCTCTGCAGCAAATATTAGTAAAATCAGTGAACAGTTCCGCTTATGATTATTTTTATGACATCGTGTTCTATTTGTTTTTATTAAATCACACTACATTTTAACACTCACTGAGGTGTTAAGATTTAGTTGTTTAATGCACACAAATGTAAGAACAAGGACCTACAAGATTTGTTATTCATAAATGAAACACAGAGTCATGAAACCATCAGGTTTCCCCTTTTAATTTTTTTATTACCACAGTTTAAAATGTAAAATTTTTCTGTGATGACCATGGTCTACCATGGACTTTCATGAAATGACCATGGTCAACCACTGCTTTGAACGAAAACACCATGTTTTACCATGGTTTTGTCTAGGATGACCATGGTCTGCCATGGCAAAAGGTCAATGACCATGGTCTACCATGGTTTCTGGTGATCATGAGTTGTGATGACCATGGTCTACCATGGTAAAATGGAAAAGACCATGGTCTACCATGGTTACTGGTGACCATGGTCTATAATGACCATGGTCTGCCATGATGACCATGTTAGACCATGGTCTACCATGGTCTAGAAATGTTGGTGACCACGGTTTAGCACGGTAAACCATGGTAATACCATGGTTTACTGTGGTAAGCCGTGGTTGACCATGGTCAACCATGGTGCCGTTTCAGCTGGGCGACAGGGCTTCAGCTTAATGAGCGAACGCTTTAACTACCCACTGCCCCTCTCCAATAATGGAGGGTGTTTTAGTTGTTATGGTGTTGCAGCCATATCAAGACACTGGACATCATCACCATCAGGGATTAAAGTAAGTGGGGATTAACACTACTTCTTTCAAAAGTTTTCCACTTATATAAAGACATGGCAGCAGAATTTGGGAGGAAAGCTTGAAGGAATGCAGTTTGGAGATCTTTAGCACAGTTTTATGCGATGCGTAGGTAAAACCCTGCTTTACTATTGGCTGAAACCACAAGCATGTGTATGGTGCAGACAAAACTGAATCAGGGTAACCATGATTCAAACCCACAAAATACAATTTTGGTTTGTTTGGCAAATAAGACAACTGGGGCAATGTTTGTCCACTTTAAAATTGGATTCAAACAGCAACTTAATCATAAAAGGCAAACTGAACCCTGACTTGTAGACTTCCAGACCTTGAGTGCCACTGGGGTAGCCTAGTGGTTAAAGTGCTTGCTTGTCATGACGAAGCGTGGGGTTTCAGTCCCTACATGGGTGCAATGTGTGAAGCCTATTTCTGGTGTCCCCTGATGAAAAATGTTGGAATATTGCTTAAAATGGTGTAAATAACTCTGCACTGACTCCAGAACTGGAAGAAAACAGATGGGGAAGGCGGGCATGAACAGAAGGAAACTGACAAACTGAAACTATAAAATATCCTCAGAATAATATCTGAGCATTACTCGAATATTTTCCAATTCAAGTGTCTGAAGGAAATGGCACGGCATATAATGAATGATATCGTCTGTCTGTTATCAGAACAGTCATGGGCACTCAGTGCATCTCCTTAAACCAATCACATGGAATTAACCAGTTCTACTGCTCTTGTACAAGGGCACTAGATCATTAACATGGCAAAATGCTCTTCAGCAAATTTGATTGGTAATATTGCACTACAAAACTGAACTGGTCCCCTTATTTCTATGGTTTCCGATTGGTGCAAGATGTTCAGGATGCCAAGTTGCGGAGTCCGAATCAATGGGACACTGCTGTCAACAGGATGGCACCAAGTGTGAAATTCACTGGGTAGAAGCTGTATACTGAATAATGCTTTATTGATTATTACAAATTCCACAGTTGTATGATTACCAGGCGATAAAAAAAAAGAGTCTCAGCAGTTGTATTTGGAAGCAAGAATACTGATTAGCATTGATGGTCATATTATACCGAGTAACTGACTCCAGACTGAAAATAACAATGCTAACATAAATCTATATGCTTGGTTAATCAGCTGCTCATTTTAACAAACATGGACCTTGTAGTTTTTGTATATATTTTTATATTTTGTCGTAAATGGTAAAGATGTCTTTAAGTAGTGAGTGAAAGAGTATGGTTCTACACTGCTTTTAGCAATATTCCAGCAACATCACAGCATGGGACATGGGGAATAAAACACGGATCTTCATCATGACAAGCAGACACTTTATTTACAAGGGTACCCCACCACTCAGTGTCTTAAAGGAAACAAAGTTAAATGTTTATTTAACTTTTCATTTGAGTCATTCTTTTATGTCATACTTAATGTCCTGGAATAACCTTCCATCAAAAAAAAAGAAAGAAAGCAAAAAACCCCAACAGCCTGTCCTGATTTGTTATGAAGAAAACAAGAACTTGAGAGTGAAAGGCCAGGGGTGAAATCTTCTGAGGTTCAATTAATCAAACACAGAATTTGTTGTTAAACCAAGCAACAATGGTTGGTAATAAGTTACGTGATTATTCAAAAGGTAGAACACAAAGCACACAGTGTATCATCAAGAAGCTGATGATAGGATATCTCGACCATTGTTGTCAATGAAAAACACCTTGCCTGACATTCTGTTGTACTTGATGAAAGCTGGCCAACTTTTGACCTGTTCATCATCATCAGATGAAGTCAGTAATTGCATGAGAGACATGACGTGAAATAATGAAATGAGTTTTCTGAGGATAATGAAGGTGGTAATGAATTTCTGATGTTTGCGATGTTTCAACTTGATAATTAGAGTAACATGCTGTACCATTTTTACACAGACATTTTCAAGTTTGTTTGCTGCTCACACTCAATGATAAACATCTGAACCATACATTCCAATGATTGACATAAACATCAAGCTAAACAACAAAGTGAGCCGGACCACCCACTCCCATTACTTGGGTGTTTCAAGAATCTTCTCAGGGGTGTGAAAGTGGGGGAGTGAGTGAGTAGTTTAGTGAATGGTTGACTGATTGGTTGAGTGGTCAAGTGAGTGAGTGAGTGGTTGAGTGAGCAGATGAGTGGTTGAGTGGCTGTGTGAGTGGATAAATAAGTGGTTGTGTGAGTGGGTGGTTGAGTGAGTGGATGAGTGAATGATTGAGTGAGGACAAGTTGGCATATACATATATAGACATATATATATTGACATATCAACTGACATTATGACCCTCACTCTCACACACACACACACACACACACACACACACACACACACACACACACACACACACACACTTCTAGTTTTCATAGACAAAACATTTCTGGATTCATCTGTAAAATAAGCAAATATACTCATCTCACCTCTATGTTTAAACACACAAAGCATGTCAAACCAAGATACAACTTAATATTGCTATCTAACACAACTTCACTGGCAGTAAGAGATACAAAGACTATGAATGTTTCTGCACTACTCATAGGGTTTACGGCTGGGCGGTTTCTTTCATTTTCACTTTGAACAAAAAACACTTTGCCAAGAAAAGAGAAAGAGATGTGTTGGTAACCTGGATACATGTCTTTATGTGATTTTTGGAGAGAATAATATTTACTAGATTCATAAAAATGACCAAAAATACAACTTGTCTTGACATGAGAGTCCCACCAAGGGTAAGTACATCCCTGAATACTTCTGCTTCTGTTTTCATTATCACAGCAGCAGCTTTATGTCAGCAGGTCTTGGTGCACGCAATGAGGTTTCATTTAACAGGCAATACTGTCATGGCTTAAATATTTTATCTTTTTTACACAAGAAGGCTGATAGTGTACATCAGAACCAGCAAACCTCACATGAAAGTGTTTCTGATTAAATAGGCATGCAGCAGCTCCCTACAACTGCTTGATTGCGAGAGCTGCCATAATAACTTCAGATTGGATACATCCCATATAAGCTTTCACAATTATAAGGATAGATGCATGCAACTGCATCTATTTTCAAGCCATAACAGTTACAGTGTAGCATAGCTGTAATTGTAAATGCCACATAAAACTATGTGGAAACTGTAATTGTAACTCTGAGACAGTAAGTGCCAAATGGTAACACCGTGGTAACAGAGTGCTACACTGTAACTTAAACAGTAAGAGATACACTATGACGGAACAGAAAGAGCTACTTTGTAACAATGTTCAATAGGAAGCGCACCTCTATAACTATTCAATAGTAAGTGCCACACTGTATGGTGTAACTGCAAGAGCTACTCTTCACCTGTTTGGACAATTAGATCTATAGGATCTAAATGTAGGAAAGTGCAACACTGTAACTGTTCAGACAGTAAGAGATGGTAACTTTGTAACCGTTCAGACAGTGAGAGATAGCTACATTGTAACTGTTCAGAGAGTGAGAGATAGCTACATTGTGACTGTTCAAACAGTAAAAGACAGCTACATTGTAACTGTTCACACAGTAAGAGATAGCTACATTGTAACTGTTCACAGTAAGAGATAGATACACTGTAACTGTTCAGACAGTACATGATAGCTACATTGTAATTGTTCAGACAGTAACTGTTCAGACAGTACATGCTACACTGTATCAATGTGGAAATGGTAACATCTACACTGTGACTATTTATTAGTAAGTCCTACATTGTAACTAAGGTAACACAAAAATGCTACACAGCATGTTGAGGCCACAAGTGCTAGACAGTAACTGTTGAACAGTGAGAACTATAATACTACATGTTGAGGCCGAAGTACTCTGTAACCAAAGAAACAGTTACAGAGATGAAAAGCTCTATGTAGAAATGTGTTACACTGTAACAAAGATTATCATCACTGTAGCAGAAAACATCATATAATGACACAAGTACAAACACAGAAACTGATTAGCAACTACAATGTCATAGTCCCATGATGCATGAGACAACATGAAGCCAACTAGGTACCCAGTGTCCCTGGCAACCTCTTGACAAAGATCCAACCCAGAGATGATAGAATGGTTTATTTCCTGACAACATTGATAAAATTCTACTTACACCCAAAATAATGAGCTAATGTCGTGAAGTTGATCGATCATAAAATTATATCTAACTAATCAAATCACAATTTTTTTGAAAGGAGGCACATAAACCTGATGTAGCATTTCTCCAGTGGAGGAAAATGTATAAATTTTGATCACAGTCAACTCCAGTTTGGCACACGACCACCCACAGCTACATCATCAGAGGCTCTAGAAGAGGTACCTTACAAACGAACATCATAAAAGCAACAAAAATTGTGGTACTTATTTAGTACATTTCATGTTAAAAATGTTCTAACAGATAAAAAATATTATCACCTTTTAACATACTCAGCAATAACAATGTTACTATAATGTTGAAGGTATTTCTCTACACTAATGTACATCGTGGATAGCCCCAACATTGGACCTATTTCCTGTCTATTACGATCGGCGATTGCCTTCGCATATAGGCAGAGATCTATCTTGATATTAGGATACTATGTACAAATGAGATCGAAGATGGCATTGGCTGCCCTCAGAGAGACAGCTAGAGGTCAGCCATCTCATTCTCGACTAAATGCCTTCTATCACAACAAACAACAGCAACAGAAAAGAACTCCCGGCAGGACCGATATGCCTCATCCAATTCACAACATATCGGGGCCTGAAATCAAGTAATTATAACTGTGTTCCTTCTATCTCAAATTTTGCTTTCATATCAGGGAATTTGAGAAACTTAAAAAACTTAAAGAATCTTTACTTATTTTCTGACTCTGTGAGAAGTGAACCACATTTTAACATTCACTGGAAGACACAAGCTCATTTTCATCATGCTGAGTTTGTTGTTGCTTGAAGCAGTATACCAGTAACATGATGGCATGACTCAACTTGATCATGGTGTGGTGCGGCAGCCTAGTGGTTAAAGCGTCAGTTTGTCACATCAACAACTAAGGTTCGATATCCACATGGGTACAATGTGTGAAGTCTATTTCTCGTGTCTACCACACTAATATTTATGGAATATTGCTAAAATCAGTGTAAAACCATTCTCACTCACTCATGCTGATAAAGAAGTAAAAACGTGATATAGGTGTCAAATGCTTAACAGCTTGTAGAAACCCGTAAGCATAGTTCCAGCAATAACATTCCTAGAATCATATTGCAAACCAGGCTTTGAGCTCACAATCAGAGGTTCCTGTCACATACAAGGCATGCAACTCTATGCAGCAAATTGTCACCACAGGTGACGAGGATCACCAATGCCTCCTTCATCAATGTAGCAAGGGTGATTATGGGGTACAAATCTTGATTTATTCTGCAGAGAATCAGCTACAACTAATCAGTTTGGCAACATCTACATAGCACTTGAGTTATTGATTTACCGAGAACAGTCACCAAGCCCAAATATGTCCATGGTGAGATGTGCCTTGAGAAAAAATTAAGAACATTTAGAAAAAATAGAAAAAAAGAAAAAATCAAGTGGGTCAAAAGTAAGACCAGCTGATGTGAGTGAGTGAGTGGGTGGCTGGCTGGATGGGAGTGAGTGAGTAATTGGATAGGTGGGGGTGAGTTAGTGAGTGAGTGATCAAATTCAATCAAACTGCTTATGGTAGGAGGAATGAGCGAGTTTGTTTTGAGTGTGGTTTATCCTTCAGCATTATCTCATTGATTTTCTTAATATACAGTGATTAACAATTTGAAATGTATGTTCAAACTCCACTTCTTTCGAAATCAACCTGTAATCCATCTTCCCTTGGACGACTACACAGGCCCCGGACAGGGTACCTTTTAATACAACATAAGAAATTCCAATCAAACATTTCTTGTAATTTCAGCAACATATTGGATTTTCCTCTGTAAGATGAGGTGAGACACCAGGCAATGCACACAGTGAAATGACCAACCCAGTCACCTTCCTCATAAAACACTGACTGGAACATCATCAGTTCTGTCAGCAGAACTTTGAGGGGAAATTGTTTGACTTTTGCCCTTTAAAATGACTGTTATTTGACTGTTATTGGTCAGTTACATACATTTTCTACAACCAAGTCCCTCTATATTTTGAGTTTTACATTTGATTTTCCCTACTGATTCTATGGCTGCAGCTTATGCATAGTAGCAGATGTCCAGTGCTGCTCAACACGGAGGAGCAGCGAAGATAAATGTAGATTTCTGTCAATAAGGAAGAATATCTCCATGACTTTCCTTATTCTCAATAATCCTTCCAAAAAAAGAACTGACTGGCCATAAATTACGAAACACATATCATTTATCCATGAAATGGCCTACAATCTGTATATAAGACAATGCACTTGTCGTAATACTATCCTCTATGCCTTGGTCTTCTTGCCACAAACTGTCTGTTAAATTTGATTTTAATGGTAATATGTGAAATGATACATAGAACCGACTATTTTAAATGTTCAGTTGGGAGGAAAATTTTGGAAAAAGAAATTCTGTATAAATTGATGATCCTGGCTCTCTAGTCTTTTTCTTAGTGATATCAGTGAATAAATCTACCTCCGTTAAATATCCCTCAACCAATTGCTGTCCCCAAAGGGGAACAGTGTCCAAAGTCACACCCTGCCCTAACAATGTCCAAAATAAAGAGAAACGTTATATTGGACTCAGGTCTCAAGAGAATGTCTGCAGTCACAGTCTGGTTCTCTTCCAACAGCCATATAAAACCTCCAAAAGTCACCCAAAAGTTTCACTGCAATTTAATTTCCTCTTAAAGTAAGGACACCACTGTGCAATAACTATTTCCTGATCTCTCTGCTGGCCATGGCATGTCCTTGTTGAGACCATCTCCTGCAATGCTGTTGACAGGGAGCATGGCAAAGATACAGCGGCTTTTGTCAAGTTCCAGAGACCTGTTGATGTGTGGGAGAATGCAAATGTTGCCAGAGCCTGGGGTGATGAGAGAAGCCTTCTCAAGTAGAAGAAATTTATCAGGGTCGTGTTGGCTCGAACTGCAGCATTTTGTATAAGAGATGTTATACTTCGATTGAAGCTTCCGTCAATTCAAGGGTCTCAACTTTAAGAGCGCTTTAGCCAATGATTAGTGTGCCTTAATGAAACGGAGAAAAACCGCACTGTCAAGAAGAAATTTTATGTGCATTGATATCTTTGTCGTTAGCAATATCAATTTATGTGATTCAATTAATCTGGGTGGACAAAATTGAAATTCTTAACATCGCAGACTTGGACATTCTGAAAATGCATGAGACAGTCAAACCAAAAAGGAAGTGATCAATTTTCAAAATCAAATGAAATAAAATTATATCTTTCATCCGAGGAGTTGTTTTGTCATTTTTGATAACCGAATGATGAATGTGTAACGAGGGAATAAAAGGGCTCTCCGAGCTTTTGCTGCCATCACACAATATTCCTGAAACCACGTAATCAATTGTGGAATCAATCCTGGACTTGGCTGATGAAGTAAAACCCCCACTGTCTTTACCATGATACCATGGCAAGCTCTCCATCGCTATCAAACAAATTGATGTATCTCTTGATTTATATACAATATTTGAAATAACCAAAAACGTACACATACTAATCATGTCTGTAGTTAGCTTACATTAGTAAATGATTTACTTGGGTTTGTCTCCACTTTGATATTTATGTGATATTACAGCATGTTAGCATGACATGCTAGGTGAGTGAGTGAGTGACTTGAGATTAACATCACTATGGAAACAGAACAAATTGTAATTCAAGCTTGGAAGTATAGGTTTCTGCTTCGCCAAAATCTGTAAGTTTCCTATCAATCTAGATGACAGATCCCCCTTAATTTGGCTCTCATATTTCTATAACCTCAATTTGAAGCCTCCTTAGAATCAGAATCCCCAAATGCCCTTAACAAGTATGAGCCACAAGAACAGCACCCCTTACAAACATGATGTAGCAGAGATTGTCTAGGAACCGGAAAGTGCCACATATAAACACAATGGACAAGAAATCTTGATTTGACCAACAATCCCAAAAGCGCCTCTTACAAACATGAGACACAACATACAATCATACAATCATGACAGACCAGAAATATGATTCGATCAACAATCCCAAAAGCGTTTCTTACAAACATGAGGTACAAGAGATTATTCAAGACCTGGAATCCCAAAAACATCTCATACATTTTAACATAACAGACTAGAAATCTGAGCTGACCAAAAATCTGATTAGACTAACAATCCCAACAGCACCTCTAACAATTATGAGATACAAGACACGTCCTCAGGACAAGAATTCCAACATTTGAATATTGAGGTATCTTTCCTGAAGTTTCCAATACACCTGAAGGTTGTAGCAAGGTGAAATCTTCCTCAATAGTAGTAGCCATTAATTGTTTGAACAAAAGTGGAAACAATTGCTCAAGAGAATCGGAGCAGTAGATGATATGGAAATGAGTTGTCGGCGAAGTGCTGCCATAAATCCCGCCATTGTTCCTGCAACCCTGAGCGATTCTAGTAGACCATATATTGTTCCGTGAAATACCCCAACAAGATTTTGCCATTACGTGGAGGCGACGTATAGGAATAACATGGCAGGAGAGACCTTAAGGGGTCAGCCTGGCTGACCAGAGTCCTGCATTTACATGCCAGTGTGTCATGTCTCGGGTCAAGAAAACTGAAGGGAGTATACAAGTAAGTGAGTGAGTGAGTGGGTGGATGCATGAGTGAGTGTTTGAGTGAGTGAGAGTGTTCCTTTCAACTCCTGTAATTACCCTAGTAAAACAACTATTCAACAGGAGCAAGAGAACTCGCATGGTAAACTTGTCCTTTCTCTAGACTGGGTGCATGGGCACATCACATATTGGATTGTTTCCAAATCCTGTACTTCAGGGAACCATGTTGCAATATTGCTATCTTACCATGTTAAAGGAGTATCATGCTTCTATATTACAATGTTACTTCACTAATATGCAGCTATACTACCATGTTACTAGATTAAAATACTACCATGTTGCTATATTACAATGTTACTTCACTAATATGCAGCTATACTACCATGTTACTAGATTAAAATACTACCATGTTGCTATATTACAATGTTACTTCACTAATATGCAGCTATACTACCATGTTACAATATTAACATACTACCATGTTGCTATATTACAATGTTACTATACTATTATGCTGCTACGTTACCATGTTACAACATTACAATTAGCGGTGTGACAATACAGAAACTTCTCGATACGATATGTATTGCAATATCTGGGAATGATATGATACAATTCGATTAACATCACGATATGAGACGATTCGATTCACATCACTATATGCTAGCTTTAGCTAGCACTATGTTCAGTATATAGTAGCACTATACCCGGTATATAGTGGCACTATACTCGGTATATAGTAGCACTATACTCGGTATATAGTAGCACTCTACTCGGTATATAGTAGTACTATACTCAGTATATTTTTATATCAAGAAACAGTGTAAATTTTGACATAACCGTCAATTTCTAGTGAAAATTACAAATTCTAAGGTTGACGCTATGTATCATGATACGAAAAAAAAGTATTGATATATTTATCACCCGATATAGTATCAAGGTTATTGATACTACGATATATCGTCTCAACTCTCATCATAACACTATCGTGTTACTACATTACAATACTACCATGTTAGTACAATACAATACTACCTTGCTGCTATATTACGATGTTACTATACTAATACGCTGCTATACTATCATGTTACTACATTACAATACTACCACGTTGCTATATTACAATGTTATTATACTAATACGCTGCTATACTCCCATGTTACTATATTACAGTGCTACCATGTTGCTATACTATTGTGTTGCTACATTACTATGTTACTACAACAGAATACTACCATGTTGCTATAATATGATGGTACTATACTAATATACTGCTATATCACTATGTTACAATGTTATCATGATGTTCACCATCAGAATAATATATTTCCAAGTTGCTGTTTAGCACGTTACTATATTAATATATTATTGTTGCTGGGTTAATGGTAAGCATATCTTGTACAAGGAAAACCCATCCAGCTGACAAGCCAGTAATTAGTTCCATACACAGCAAATACAACTGGTATTCCAAGCATGAGACAGTAACTCCAGGTAACAATGTCTCCATGAAGAAGTTGGCTTGGCATGGAATGCAGTTTGTTAATCGGCTGGTATTTTACCCAATCACGATTATTGGACACATTCATCTCTTTGAGAAATCTTCCACACCAACAGCAGGACAGTCTGCTCCACGAAAATTCATGCTGGTCACCGTGACCTTGTACATCATGAACCCACAAATCCTGGTGGTGAGTGAGTGAGTGTGTGAGTGAGTTCTTCCTTTGTATGGTACTTAAAGAAGTAATAGAGCACTCAGTTCTTTCAGATTATTGTAGTCTATCAGTCATACATCAAGGTCTGAAAACTGGAAAACTAATGCTCTTTTGTCAAAATGTGATTGTATGAAAAATGCTGCAAAATGTTACTTGAAAACCAAAATATCCTTTTCTTTTGACAGTAAATGAATAAATTTTCTATATAAAAAAAGAAAATACAATCTAAAACAAGAAAGCCATAACCCTTTTCGGACTGAGGAGGATAACAGTTCAACACATGATTCTAGCTACACCAGAAGAATTTCTTTTTGAATAACAGTAGTAAAATCAGTGGGTCTGGACTGGCAAAACGGAAACTGCAACTTTTGTTTGATGAGAATTAATTCTTGATTTTCATCCTGAAGTTTGATCAAAATACATCTTTGGTATATTGATAAAATTTGATGAAAACTTGCTGGAATACAACTTTGAATTATTTTCTTTACGCTTGATGAAAATTATCAAAATAACCTTCACTTTCAAAGAAGACATTTGATAAAAATTGTTCAATCAACTTTTATTTCCTAGTTTAGCTTGATCACAATTCATAGCAACTACTCTGCTTTTCATGACGCTGCACCACATACTGCTGACCAGTTTCTAGGAAATAGCACAATGTCATCCATCAATCATGACATATCATTCAGGAGTGGAAGGAAAAGTAACTGATGACTTCGACAATGGTGACAACACCATGTTTCCAGACCTGTTGGTGTTGATGCTGTGAAAGTTGACACAAGGAAAGTAATCCTTCTTCCTATTTTTGTAACATAAGAATGACATATTACTCTCAAAATAACAGCAGCTTGTCATATTGACATCTTAAAATGTCAGCCACAGAAAATCACTGCCCTAATTATGAAAAACAGACTCGAATTAAGCTTTAAGGGAGCTAAGAAGGAGACCAATTACTGTGATGGAGTTTTCATCGTTGTAGGAGAACGGAGAGGATTATTCCATGCACACTATTAGACGTCACCTCCTAAACATGTTATAATGTTCAGTAATATCCCACACCGTGCAAGTAAATTCTTTGTAACTTTAAATTTTTAGAATGTGTGTCAAATTATGCTGGTGGGGGGATGCTGATTCTAAGGACTCGAAAGGTCAAATCTTCATAACATGTGCGCTATAATTGCCTCAAAAATGAAGCAAACTTCGATGGTTTTCAGAAGATGAGCAGAATGAGGAAACTGGATAACTTCATACAGTCTGTCGTGAATACTGAATACCAATTTATTGGTCAGGTGACCTAGGAATCCCAGTTGAAGCTACTAAATCTTACATAATCGAACACTTTTGACAGACCTGCAACAATGTACAGCATGTTGGGAAATAGTAATGAGACAATTTGTCCCCTTGACGTGAAATTTCCTGATTGGCAGTCTCCGCAGAATGTTATGCTCGACCTCATCAACACATCCCACCTGCCGGTTCGTCATATCACTCAACACCTTTTTCCTATACATTTTAAATGATGGATGACACCTAATGGCGGGAACCTGATGATGTGGGCAAAAATACACACAAAGGATGACAAGACATCCGCAACCAGGGAGCACCTGTCCATCAACGACAAACAGTGGTAGTATTGGCTAGTGTCCAGGTGGGACACCTCATGTAGATCTCGGCAACTGAGCTCAAAGAGAGCAATTATATCTGAAGTAGATCCTATGTCTGTGGCCATAGAAACCCACCAAATCGCTATGTCAGTGAGAGTCCACGTGGAACACCTTAGAGAAATTTGGCAACTATGTTCAATGATGGCAAGTGTGTTTCAGGTATATCCTTTGTCATTTCCCACGGAAACTGATCGCATGGTGATGTCAGCACGTGTCCAGAAGGGACATCTCACATACATCTTGGCAACCAAGCTCAATGTTGGCAGTGTGTCTCAAGTAAATCCTCTGTTATTGCCATGGAAACCTTCCAAATGGCAATGCCAGCAAGTGTCCAAGAGAGATACCTTACACAGATCTTTCTACCTGACCTCAAAGTAAGCAATTATGTCTAAAGCATCAATCGAAAGTAATTAAAATATTGTTGGACCAATATAACTCAGGCAGGCTGGTGTAGATCTGAAGTCAATCCTGTGGTGGCTTGTACATGCAGGACATGCATGAGGTCAGGACACCTTCATTGGACAATTATATCTGAGGCAAACGAGGAAATCTGGAGTAGTCCCACTGATAGTCTGCACCCACATACTTAACATAGACAAGAGTACTTGACAGTTATAACCAAGGTGGACAGGAGTCTATGTGAAGTAATTCCATTGATGATCTATCTGTACACAGATGCCAAGCATAGACAAGAGTACTTGACAGTTATAACCAAGGTAGATAGGAGTCTATGTGAAGTAATTCCATTGATGATCTATCTGTACACAGATGCCAAGCATAGACAAGAGTACTTGACAGTTATAACCAAGGTGGACAGGAGTCTATGTGAAGTAATTCCATTGATGATCTATCTGTACACAGATGCCAAGCATAGACAAGAGTACTTGACAGTTATAACCAAGGTAGATAGGAGTCTATGTGAAGTAATTCCATTGATGATCTATCTGTACACAGATGCCAAGCATAGACAAGAGTACTTGACAGTTATAACCAAGGTAGATAGGAGTCTATGTGAAGTAATTCCATTGATGATCTATCTGTACACAGATGCCAAGCATAGACAAGAGTACTTGACAGTTATAACCAAGGTAGATAGGAGTCTACGTGAAGTAATTCCACTTATGATCTGTACATAGATGCCAAGCATAGACAAGAGTACTTGACAGTTATAACCATGGTGGACAGGAATAAATTGAAATATTTTAGCTTGTAAGAAGATGAAATTCCAGTTATTTGCCAAGCTTGTTCTTCGAACTTTTTAATTCTGTAACCGGTAATAAATAAAGTCTGGTGTAAACAGTACAGCTACAGAGCTTCAGCAGCAAAGAATACAGTGATGTCATTTGATTGTGATGTCAGGGCAACCAATAACATCAGAATTATCTGTGATGCAATTTCATTGTCTTGATCTCAGCCAAGTGATATTTCCTATGGGAGACAGTTCAGGATGATAAAAGCACTTGATCCTGGACCTTGACACTTCATCTTGTGTTCTAGTGTGTCATACATGTCCATGTTATTTCAATAAATATTATGGACCCATTTGCCACAACTTTTACAGCTCTATTTAGGAAGGCAGGTCACCCTCGCAATCCGTACCATCAGTAGCTGCTCTCATCAGTAGGAGGTAGATAGCATCTAGCCAATGAGTATTGGTTAAAAATTTGAATTTTATCTTCGTAACATTTGCATATTTAAAGAGGACTTAAAGTGAAGATTGGGTCCAGAATAAGAATGCTTTTTCGAAAATGGTCCAATGTAACAAGGACAAAAGACTGCCATTAGAAACTATTGAACTGATGAGCAGTTCATTTTGTTTGAGGTTGAATGGGGTGACTTTATGCTGCTTTTTGCATTCCAGCAATATCTCAGCAGGGCATAACAGAAATGAGTTTCACAAACTGTACCCATGCAGGGAATCAAACCCGGGTCTTCGGCATGACAGGCGAAGGCTTTAACCACTATGCTATCCTACCAGCCATGTTTGAAAGGAATTGTTTGAATCTAATAACAATGATACAATGTAACATGTCATTTCTGGGAATACACATTTTCAGGAAGTACAATGCCTTGTACTGTTCAGGGAAGTATCCTATTGGGGATTTGAACTCACACTCTTCACATGAGCCACCTGATCGTATGCACAGTGTCCAGGATCTCTGATAAGTGTAAACAGCTATTCGATTTCTTAGCTGGTGACGTCTCAGTCATACTATATGTTACATCTGACTGCTCTCTGAAAGGTATTGTGTATTCATAGCGCCAGCTATGGAGGTCATGCCAATTTACACTATCGGTACGGTACACAAAGTATGTGATCTAGAGTACCAGTTGTCGGAATTCCATTTTAGTGTAAGCCTCAGTGAACGGGTTAGGTTGCCGACTTTGTGTGCTGATGATTAGCTTCATCTCTCAGGGAATATGGGTTTAAATACAAAATAGGACTCCATCTTAGTAAGTACTAGGAATAGTATGTTGGTAAGATCAGTAACATACCAACATATGCAACGTGAGTCGGAACCATTATCATGGGCCCACAATGACCATCCTGACATGATGGTACCATTATAGACCACTTGGGGCAAAATAGTCAGTGAACCCCTTGGACAATAGTCTGTAAACCTGGGTCACAATAGCCAGTTAACCACTGGGACAATAGCATGTAAACCTTGAGAACCTGAAACCCTGAGACAAAAGCCTGTAAACCTGAGTACAATAGCATGTAAACCTGGAGAACCCCAAACCCTGACACAACAGCCTGTAAAGCATGGGCACAATAGTCTGTAAACCTCGAGTACAATAGTATGTAAACCTGGACAGTAGCTTGTAAATGATAACAACAGCCTGTGAACAATAAGAACAACAGCCTGTGAACAATAAGAACAATAGCCTGTGAACAATAAGAACAATAGCCTGTGAACAATAACCTGTGAACAATACGAACAATAGCCTGTGAACAATAAGAACATTAGCCTGTGAACAATAAGAACATTAGCCTGTGAACAATAAGAACAATAGCCTGTGAACAATAAGAACAATAGCTTGTGAACCAGGGAGGCTGAAAGTCATCATTTTCCCCAAAATTTCAAGAAAGTCTAAAAGAGATTGTTACTGATGACTCCATATTCATGTTTGCCCTATTGGGCAACAGTCATGCCAGCAGAACAATCACAGCTTTAAGAAGGCTCTAGTCAATTGGGTGTGCCATTTTTCAATCTACAACCAGGCAAACAAGATGGTCCAACAGGGTCTGTGAAGTGTATTGCCATTAGCAGCAAGTTTGAATCTGTATACAACAGTATGTGTTGGGGATTTATAAGGGACTGGGTCTTAGCAAGTATAATTGTGAACCGACAGGGCTCTCTGGAGCATTAAAGGGATCTCCCCATTCCCCCTTTGTCAGGTAGAAAAACGTTCAGTTATTTGCTGATAACAATAACTGACATGTGCAAAAAATGCTTTTAGCAAAACACCATGTTCATTAAAACCTACTATGGTATATCTGTGGGATTGCCCTCTATGGCACAGCGCCCATTCACAGTGAAGAACTTAATTCTGTCCCATACTGTACTTCCTTGTATATATTCATTGATATCCATAGTTTTTTTTGTACAACATGGCTTAGCTGTAGCCACCTCTGGCAGCACATCCTGAAAACATATCTATATTCTCCGTTGCTAATGCATAACACATGTGAGGATGAATGCTGTATGATTTTCCCACAGAATGAGGACCTTTCTGTCTGCAAGTGGGTGCAGGGGAAAGACTAAGACAATGAGATTTGGGTCAAACTTCCACAGCAAGCCCTGACATGATGTCAACCCCTGTAGTTCAGAGGGACAACACTCTAACTAGTGGATTACCCCGACACTACATATTCTGAGTGTTCTGTCACACCACAATCTGTCAGGTCAGAGAGGAAGGAAACCCCCAACAGACGAGTCATAAAGCTTGCATATGGCTGTGAACAAACTAGAATTGTATTCAGGGGACTGACCTGGAAGCAGGTCTTGCCTGCAAGGTAGATAACTCTGTACTGCACTAATCACTTGGCCACACTATGCCTTTACTCTTGGTGAAGATTCCGCTGTATTCAATTGTCTTCAGTCCATGTTCTTGAAAACACAATGCCATTTAGAATATTGTCAAATGTAACATATGTTACAGATTCTAGGTACCATCCGGGATACAAATCCTCAGTCTCAGAGCCAGGCATCTAATCAAACTCAAGTCATCTAACCCACTCAGCCACTGTGAGTTCCCGAATATTCTGGTATCTGAGTGAGAGCATATAATGTGAAAGTGTGAGTGAGTGAGTTGGCTTTTACACCACTTTTAGCAGTATCGCAACGAACAACACCACAAAGGGGCTTCACACATTGAGCCCATGTGGGGAATCGAACTCAGGTGTTAAACATGACAACGCTTTAACCACTAGGCTAACTCACGAAAGAGAGGATGTGAGGGCGTGAGTCAGTGAGTGAATGTGTACATGCATCTGTGCAAGAGGTGCATTTGTGAAGAGTACACAGAAATTATGATGAAACATGTAGCAGTTTTTCCATCCTCAAAGCTGAATTGTATCTTGTGTGACATTACTGAAACAAACGGTTTTCACAGAAAAAAATGAAAAACAATTTTCAACGTTCCTTCACGTCATTATAGCTTTAAATCCTTTGTCATTTTTTCATGCAGCCAAATATGTATGGTAATGGTATCTTAACACTGTTAAACAGCAGTGAAAGCAACAAAAGTAACAGCAAACTGTAAGCGCTACTACATCACATAAATCACAAGACACCAACATCACCAAGTCAAGATTCAGTATATAAAGTTTCTCCACAGATCGCCCACGATCAACATTCCAACATCAACTCAAAAAAAAAGTACACCTGTTTATGCATTTCTGTAGCAATGAGTGTGAAAGGAGGAACTCGGCCATTTCTTCAGTGTATGAGGGGTAAATACTTAAACTTACAATAATATGCATCATAGAACTTTAGCTAGGCCCTGAAACAAACTCTGTAGAATAATTACTCTTTCAAATGATCTGGATCTTCACTGAAATAGGGGACAAATGTCAACAGAGTTAATTCTTAAACACAAGTCATTAATGTGTTTTCTGTGTCAGCAGTTTGAATGTTTCAAATAAGAAGGATCACTACAGGGCACCAAATATTTTCCGACACACTAAGGAGGATACTGCTACAGATAAGGGACATTACTCTGCGAATTGAAACAGTCTGAAAAAGTTACTGATGAAGCATGATTATGAGACACAAATAGCCTGATAAAAACACACTATATCAGACAGCAATAGGGGACTTATTTCTGTCCTACACTGTACCTACCCAACACTGGTTGTCATACATGTCATAGTTGAGAATCCGGCGGGGGTTGTTCGGAAGAGCCCAGCCCTTCTTGATGAGCAGTGTGTCCATGGGTCGGAGGTGAAGAGGCATGCTGTGTACCTGTACTCCTCCCAGGTAGACACGGTAACGATCTTTCTCGATCATGTCGTGCAGGTGACTCACCATTATAACAGTCAAAGGCATTGACTTATTGTAACAAACACACGTAACATGACAAACGATGATCACAGTTGGTATATCCCGTCTTGCATAGAGTCATCAACAGTTGTGATAAACACATGTAAACTGCCACTTTTTCACATGACTTTCAATGATTTTCTTTCAAGATCAATGGTGACCTTATTAATTATGTACCCTCTTCTCTTTAAAACATTCATGCCTTTTGTATCTCCACTAAAAGTTGCTGGTAAATCCATTTCCATTCATGAAAAGTAATGCAAAACTCCGTACAGGGTTTTATCATAGCTTCCATAACACACATACAATGTTCATCCATATTGTAAACTTCATAAACTTGTTACACGGTCTATTTACGCACAAAGTGGCTGAGTTTGGATGATGGTAAAGCCACAGCTGAAAATCAATTGAGATTGGAAATATAATATTGCTATTGGGATAAGGCAAAAATCTTAAAACCAGTCATGAATCAGGCAGAAACCTTGTATAAAACACTTTCAAAGCCACATTCCAGAAAATATAGTCTTTGAAAATATAAAAAAACTTGATTTCCTTTAATCCCTGATTTTTTCAAATGCACCATCAAATAATCCACAGTCGAACTCTAACACACAGCTTTTACGGGGAATAGATGTCATCAGCTGAAGTCTGGAAGCAGGATTCACACACAAAAGCAGTTGTGAAGAAGATGCTATCTCCTGACCAGCTGCCAATGAAAGATATAGGTAGATCCAACACTGATCAGATCGCTGGTACTAGCTCCCTGAAAACTTCCTCACACAGGCTCGGTCGTCAGCTGAAACAGTGCTGGTTTGCATAGATCCCAAATTGTGAGTTTAAGCCAGTCAGATGAGGGTACAGATCCCATCTAGATACAGCAGAAGCATCGCATGAAAGTTATTGCATAGCAGTAGGTTTGAGGAACCTCCATAGTACGCCCTTGTCTAGCTAGTACTGAGAGTGCCCTCTTTCAACGGTAAGAAAGTTGCCCTCCCAAAATTTGATTTACAAATAATCAATGAGGTTGTATTAAGTTTGAGGAAAAAAGGGTAAAAATGGTGCATCTTGATCAATGGAAATGAGTAAAGTTTAATAAAGCAGCTTCAGGGGTATGTGTGGAGATTACATATTCCTCACCACAACCAACCTGTAATAATCAATAGGAAACAGCCATTTAAGAGGCTTTTGTAAGCATAGCCAGCAAGTTAGTATCCAATTTGACATACTACGAGATCTCATCTCGTTTCCTAACCCATTGCCTTCTGTACCACACAGTCTACACAAATTGTACCACCTCCAAACTATATTTTCTTCCCAAATAAGCGAAAACACAATTTCGAAAGTTGTCAGATTGGATGAACTGGTTTCCTGTCTCTATGTGAAAGCTCGATATTTTGTAATCAGTCTATGTGATGCCTGCTGCCACAGTCCTGCTATCACGAGTAATGCATCCCGAGCAGACGCAATAGGCAGTGTTTGTGCTCCTTCGGGCAAGACGGTGTCTTCGATGAGCTGTCGTGTAATGCTGCCAAAGCCAGGTGTATCAACGTGAGACGCTCTCTAGTTTGGAAGACCTTGTTCCCCTCCTATTGATCTGTACCACATTCTCCTGCTGCCTTCAACGTTCTGGGAGCAAAACCACCCACGATGGACGGTGGACGGAGTAATTCCTTACAACCTAGCGTATCTCCACAGATGCAGCTAAATAGCATGGGGATACCAATGAATTCACAAGGAGAGCTATATATCCAAGTACTGTCCGCTTCTGCATGAGATGCTGTATGATAACTCATATATTCACCATCCATTTCATGTCAACTCGGAACCACTCATCACACTGAGTCTGCACATCCTTATTACATAATTCCGTGTTCCTGTCTTATACCACCAGCGACCGTCTCAGGACACCAGACCCTGCTACCTTACAGCCGGGAGGGTGGAAAAACCGCTACAATGTGTATCACCTTTTGAGTGGTATAAATAATATATTCACTCCTCATTCTCATTTCTGGGCACTCTTCTCAAATATGCCTCACAGAGAACTGGGGCACTCAACTCTCATGTCAATTTTAATTCTGTCAACATTTTCTAGAAATGTCGAGAAAATTTACAGGAAAGGGTCAAGTCTCTCTCTGAATATTTACTACTTGAATGCAAGATGTGAACACCAAAGTCAAGATAGTATATGTTAAGGAATATAATGATATTTAAATAATTCAAACTGTTTTATTTTATATTTTTTATACTATTGCTGATGGTACCGATATGAGTGTCATTTAATCGTCATACTGGTTGACATACTCCTTCCATAATGTAACAGCGTGACATATTACAACTGATTAGACCTTCAAGAAATAGATTCATAGCAATGGTTTGTCATGTTCTTGACACACTTTTACATCTCATAACATCTCCTAATGTGATAACTGAGGAATATTACCTTAACAACTACACAACATAATCCAAAACATATGAAATAAAATACTGAATTTGCATGTATTTATGTAAATTACTGTTTTTCAATCATTTCAATTCAATGCTGCATATTTAGTGTGGATAAAACTGACTGCATCTTTCAAAAAGAAAATAATTACATTTTTATCATCTTCACAAATTTCATTTTAACATTGTTTGTTTCCAGGGGCACGTTTTTGTTACAGCATTATGTAACAAAGCACATGTAAATTGTCCATAACTCCTGCATCTTGCTGCTTTCGAAATTTGAACTGACAGATTATTTCAAAAGCATTTATTCAAACTTGGTTTGGATATCTCAGCAAGAGATACATTACAGTGAAATAGTTTGGCTATAAAATGGAAGGCATTTGAGCAGCTGTGCCAAAACAGCTTTCACAGCTAAATGTCACTGATTGAATAATTCAACCATCACAGGAACCAACCTGTGGATTGCCTCCCAGTTATGAGCAACCTATCATGGGATTTGCATAGTCTTGTCATATCTAGGTTATTTTGTTGCCAAATATTACACATGTACGTTAACAGGAATGATTCAGGTTATTGTCTGTGACCAGACTGATCAAAAATGAAAATGGTTCGATACTTTACACATTTAAATACAGTGTTGTTATTTCCAGCTGAACTGGTTCCATGGCTCACACAAATGGATCGGAATATTTAGAAAACACTTATTGATCAAACAGACCCTTCATAGGAACATTGCACCACATAAACCATGGAACAACTCATTAATCATAGCGGTCATAACAGGTAAAACTTCCTTCAGGGCAAAGAGTTTGGAATGAAACATGTTTTGTGGTATTTGGGAGTACACATAGCTATGTTCCAAAGCTCTTAAATGAACTCGCAGATAATCACTTCATTTCTGAGGTTTCCTCTGGTTCAGTCAGACAAACAATAATTGAAAATAAAGACCCTCCTCCATGGAATTCAATGGGCGTTACAACATGTCAACTTCAGAAAGCTTAACCAACAAAATTTATTTTGAAATTTTAATTTGTCAAGGATCTCTGAACTTTGAGAAGCTGTTGGACCTGATACCTGTCTGTGACATTTTTAACTCTTTCTCGCAACATAAACATGAGGTCATCTTGTCACCATTCAGTGGTGATCTTTGGATAGATGCTGTGGACCTGTGACATCCATTTAGTTTTTCACAACCTTTAAAAGACTCAACCATCAATAACTAACTTGAAAGCGAGACTGATAGCTTTGATCTCATCTATCTGAACCACCTAAATAACTGTCGTGTACAAGTGTACAGACTCACTTGGCCAGGCTTGGTTGAAATGAGACAACCTACAACATGCTTACAAAACAATCAACATTCCATATCGCAATTTCAATTTTCACCGTTAAAATGATCTCTCCCTGTGAGGTTATTGATAGTCTGGGTAGCCTCATTAATTCCGCTATCGGTGTAAAGGCTATTTCTGGAGCGTGGCTTAAACAAAATGCATTTGGTGATCAATGCTTATTCCCCTGTGTTAGGAACGGAAAACGTATCATTAGATTACTAGTTATCATATTCAATAAATAAACTCGTTAAGGAGTTCTCTGAAAAGTAAAATGATGATGGCGATAATGCCGGCATTAATTCTCTCAGAACATCCAGAAGCAGGTTAATCGTGACTGAGAATTGTTTTATGCCGCTGAATCAATATTCCAGCAATAAAACAGCTGGGGACACGAATTATGGGGTCACACGTTGTAACCATGTTGAAAATTGAACATTTGGTCTTTGACATAATATGTGAATGCTTCAACCGCTTTGCGAACCCACCATTAATCAGATTAATGGTGTGGACCATCGAAAGCAAACCAAAACAACAAAGTAATAACATCAATAATCTGTCAAAAGATGACAGCGGCTCAGATACTTCTGTCATGCTCATACAAAGACTGGATGGTTCTGTCATACTCAACAAAAACTTTCATGCTTCTGTCATAAAGGCTTGATGCTCCTGCTATACTCAGACAATGGCTTCATGCTTCTGTCATACTCAGACAATGGCTTCATGCTTCTGTCATACACTGACAGAGGCTTGATGCCTCTGTCACACTCAGACAAATTATCAATGCTTCTGTCACACTCAGACAAATTATCAATGCTTCTGTCACACTCAGACAAATTATCAATGCTTCTGTCACACTCAGACAAAGGTCAAACTCAAAGGCTTGACATTTCTCACAGCCTCGAAGGCTGAAGCTTACGTCCTGCTCAGGCAAAGGCTTGACAATTGTGTTACACTCAGACAAAGGCTTGATGCTCCTGTCATACTCAAAGGCACAGTTCTGGCCCTGTATACCAGGCTACCATTCTAACCCCCTTACACTTCACAACATCCACACTCATTTCCAGGGCAACTTGTCCCAGAATCCCTGCTTTTTCATGCAATGTATTCAAAGCCTCGTCTGTTTGTCGACACATGCACTCAGCTAAACACATGACACAAGCAGCAGGGTTATCCCTTCCACACAAAACAGATCAGAAGCCAGTCCTTCATTTTTACTCACTTCTTACCAAGCTTGTTCAGCTTACCAACTCAAGCAGAACTCCCCACAAGGAGAAATCCCCAGAACCAAAATTTTATCTGAAATTAATAATATGTATAGAGGACTATTGTAGAGAGGAGTTTCAAGCACCTATAAACATTGCGAGGCTTTCCAGCATTAAGGCATCCTGGTGTAGACTAGTGAGAAATTAGTGAGAAAATTATTGATGTCAGCTTCTCCTTTGGGAGAACTGGTCTATTTCACTCATTCACGATCAACCAATTTAGACGAGGGAAGCTATTGAAGTTGAAGTTTGAAACAAGGTTTGTCAGCTAGGGGTTAGCGCCATTCCTAGACACAAGCCAGGCAACAACACCTATTAGAACAGGTTATTCAGAGCTTGAGAATTCGGTCATTTATATCAGTTAGTTGAAACTGAACCGTTGAGCGCCATTCATATTCAACTGCAGAAAAAAACGTTGTCATGTCTGACCGTTCTGTAAAGCTATCGATATAAATGTCTTTCAAGAATTTGCAACTGAGGCAACGAGGTTGAAAGGGTTAATGTCCTGATAAAAGCATGACACAGCAGACATACAGCTAAGAAGGGTCGTGTAAACTTTCAAGCAATCCATATTCTGAAGATTTTAATGCTGAAATACCTTTGACCTGGTTTCACGATTCAGGCAACCTATTGCTTAATCTTTTGCTCAAACGTCCAGTTCAATGCCTCTTCCATTTTCCTGCCTTCCTTATTACATCAGCGAGCTGGGGAGCTGTGAAAAATGAAGCAAGTTGAACCAGTGTCTGCGAAACCATGCTCATCCCTGACAGTGCTGGCACTTCCCCAACAGGCAGACAAATCAGGTGGGGAAAAAACGTCCCTAATTGTGCAATGTTGCTGAAATTGAATTGTATGTCCAGTCCTCTTGGAGAAATCAACACAGCAAACAATTCCTGGTGGCACTGGTGACAACAACACTTGGAAGGATGTCTGGGTATCATCACGTCAACATTTCAACTTTCAGGAACAATGAAGATACAAGAACGGAGTTTCACATCTAATATGTAAAGTTGGCCCTAAAGCCATCAAATCATGTCCAAGACAATATAAGTTCAGATCTGGTGCAGGTAAACCAGGAATGTTACAGAAAGAAATATCAGTTGAGATTGGGTATAGAGAACCAAGTTCAGGTCTGGTTCAGGCAAGCAATAAATGATACATTGCTATGAAAATTGAGTTCAGATCTGGTTCAGGCAAATCACAAATGATTAATCTAAATGCGTTTAGATCTTGTGTAGACCATGTGGAGCAGACACCAATGAAGGGTACATGTACTTGAAACATGAGTTCCAGCGATGAAAGTAAACCATCATGGATGGGTCTTCAGCAAACTCTAAGTTCGGATCTGGTACAGACCAACCACTCAAGGCCACTCTACATGAAGACTAGTTACATCGGGTGAAAACGAACAATGTATGATAGATCTATAAGCTTTCTGGAGCATACAAACCATACACTGTACATCAATATCATTGAAGCCTCTGAGTTTAGATCTGGTACATGCAAACCATACAATGAACAATCAGGAATCAAGAAGCAAGAGTTCATATCTGGGCAGACAGTAAACAGACACTGATCCTTTCAAGTTTTGAGCAGTGAAACCATAAGTTGAAATACACGAAACATGTGTTCCCATGGGCGTCTGCAGGCCAAGATGGCCATGAGGCAAGTTTGGAGTTCCCCCTCTGCAAAGACCCATCTTTGATTCCCCAAACAGGTAACCTACAATAAACCCATTTTTAGGTATCTCTAGCCCTGATATTCCTGGAATTTTCCAGTAAATGGCTTAAAAAGTAACTCACTCACTCTACAGGCAAAACACATAGTGACTGCTTGATGATAGCAATTAAGCATGAAACTTGTCAGTCTTTGATGTGAAGACTTCAAATACAATGAAAACCAATCCTGATTTCTTTTTAAGGAGATTGTGCAATCCCATTCTTCACACTTGATAAAGCGACAAATTAACAGACTTTGATCATATTTGATATTTTATGTCAACATAAATAGGATTACATTCCCAAATGGTGAACATTATGCACAGAAATTGTTGCTAAAGATTTGTTGACAGGGACAGAACCCCAACAGCAGTCAAGCCCATGAAAACTACACTATGTGAAGGGGATCCCAGATTATATCACAAGGCTGGATACTCTCATCATCAACAGGGATTACGTGTCAGTACTTTTCTATCCAATTTCACACCAATCATTCAAAACAAGGATCAAAAGTTTTGAATGGCCCCTCAATGTCCTTGATTAAACTTTTTCTTTTTGACTTAGAACCTGGTTTCTTTCAGTATCTTTCAAGATGGCTGTGAACATGGCAAGGAAATGGATCTTGGAGAAGTCAGATGAGGTGGTTTCCAGGTAGGTAAGTGGGTGGGTGAGTAAGGGAGTGAGTAAGGAAGTGAGTAAGGGAGTGAGTAAGTGGGTGGGTGTGAGTGAGTGAGTGAGTGGATAAATAAACGAAAGTGAGTGAGCATGACAGAGTAAGTGAGCATACTGAAGCATGGTTCGATGAGAGGGAGGCATATTATAAGAGCAAGAGCATGGGTGACTGGATGAATGAGTGAGTGAGTGAGAAGATCAAAGACTGAGTGGCCTGATGGGTTATTGTGTGAGTGGGTGGGTGGACGATTGAGTGGGCTGATGAGTAAGAAAGTGTGGAAATGGACTTGCAAGTGAGTGCATCTCGTCTAAAAACTAACACTTGCACCCACATGGATTTCAACAAAGTTTCTTAAAGTTCTCACTCAACTTAATCGGGAAGGCAGCATGTTCATATTTCCATCTCATTTTCTGGTAAAATAATTGCCATTTCAGAAGCTACACACTTCATAGTTCAGTAAGTGGCAATTCTTGATAAATTTCCAACATAAAAGCCCAAGACTAAAAGATTTCAGATAAATACGTCTAAAGTTATCGTTAATATTCCCTGGACCAAACCCAACCTGGTCCTTCATCTAATGATGCTAATGCTAGGAATTTCAAGATGTTCCACTGAACGCTCTACTCGTGCTGGAAAAAAAACTTTGGGCAGCATGGAAGCTGTTTTATAATTTTCTCTCTGCTCTTTAGTGATGATTAAAGCAATCATCTTTCTTCTGCGTGCAAACAGTCGCAGGTCTATTGCAGACTAACACACCAGCCAGATACTATAAGATAATAAAATGTAATTACCTGCGTGATAAATCACTATATCTCCCTGCCTCTCTAAAAAATATGACTGTGATTGGTAGGTTGTATCGCATTACTATGAAGATAATGGCTCATATCAGGAATATACACTCAACAAGGATATTTGTGCAACATTCCTGCACAGGCTTATTTCAAAATTACCGTTCTCATGAAGAGATATGATTGTAAGTTAATCTCTGTGGTTTTAAGGAAGTCATCTTCTGTTATCTGTAAGATGGACAGATTTTGTCTAAAATAAACACAACAAACATAATCACATGTTGTAGTGATGGAGGCATACAATCAAACTATATAAGATGAATGTTTGTTGGGCCTCGATTTTCAAAGCTCTAGCGCTAAGATAGTTATAAGTGCCATAGATTAATATCAACTTCCAAGTATCTTAGCACTAAGAGAGCTTTGAAAATCTAAGTCCTGGCCACAAATTAATACAATTTCAATGTGTATTATTGCAAATATGACTTGACAAACACCAGTGCACTGTACGGGTTAACCTGAAGGCAGTGCTGTTGTCATATGAAGCTTATCGTACTCACTCAGCAAGACAGGAGAGACATCACTCAAGAAATTATTGTGTTTGTGTGTTGTTTAAAGCCACACTCAGCAAAGTTCCAGTAACATGGCAATGGTCTAAATAATCGAATCTGGACAAACCAGTGATTAACATCATGAGCATAGATACACTGCTATGTGTCCATGCTGTAAGCAAGCGTTATGACATAAGCAAGCCTTACGACAAGCGTGGGTTGTAGAGAACAACTGTAACCACTATACATGATGGATGCCGACACAGTGTACATGGATGCCGACACAGTGTACATGGATGCCGACACAGATGGTCCACATCATTTCACAGTTGTGGTCTCTTAAGACAGTCATGATCAGTACATTTTCCTCTGAAGGGTAATTGAAAAATAGGATCAAGAAATTACGGATAGCAGAGAAATTATTAACCTCCTGTATGTGTCACACTGATATATTTCCCACTCAGGAAAAAGGGGAATTAATAAAATCAGCATTCCCGAAGCTTGACGCTTAGTCTCTGAACATATATTTCAATTCAAATAAAGAATTTCATAAACCTGAAAAGGAGCCACAGTATGACAAGAGACTCAGCGTGAACCTGGAGAAACCTTTAGTTGCTTTATGTACACTGTAGTATAGTAGAGAGGGCTGAGCAGAAAATGATTTGGTTCAAAGACTTTGAAACAGACTAACATTCTTTTGTAATTTATTCTCTGTATGCATGCCATGTTGCAAATCTGCAGCTAATGAACCTAGGCATCTAAACTGAATACTGAACTTGATAGTAGAGTTGG